>NW_008751646.1:1496042-1525918 GCF_000230625.1 Exophiala dermatitidis NIH/UT8656 | reverse complement strand
GGGGGTAGGTTTGCCGCCGACGCGGGGGGAGGCCGTTCAATGAGAAGGTGCTAGA
This sequence comes from Exophiala dermatitidis NIH/UT8656, assembly GCF_000230625.1. NCBI lineage: Eukaryota > Fungi > Ascomycota > Eurotiomycetes > Chaetothyriales > Herpotrichiellaceae > Exophiala > Exophiala dermatitidis. The sequence goes on along the minus strand of NW_008751646.1, from coordinate 1,525,863 downwards.
TATCATACTCACCAGTGTAGGGTAGAGAGCGGGTGTGGACACATTCTTGTCGTCCATGCGGTTCTGTCCGGCCTCCAGGACTGCCACCGAGATATTGGGATCCTCTGTCAATCGAGCGGCGACGACCAACCCGGCAGTACCGCCTCCAACGACCACATAGTCATATTTCCGGGAGATCAGTTCATCCACAGAACACAAGGCGTTGGACGTGCCATTAGTTTGGCCATTGACACCGTTGGGGACTGACATGTTGTTGGGGGTTTGTTGGATATGACTACCCGGTCTCGAGACAAAAGAGAGAGGGTATCTGTACCCCCAACCACTTTTCCGGAACCATCGTAAATAGATATACACGGTCGATGTGCAGATCGCCCTTGCTGTTCGGTTCAAGGAGGTACATTGTTGTCCTCAGTTCTCGGCTGGGATGTTTACGTGTGCTTCTTGGAACCCCCGCATTGCATTTCCCCGGACTTTGCCTGAACACAGCCCGAGGGCCGATCTGTTTGCGGGGGCGTGGAGATATACACACCTAGTACATGATGAGGTGATCGTGAGTAAGGTACAGATTGTGGACGAAAGGGGCTCCGGATACCAGATGCCATTGTACCGGGATAGACACATTCGGGGTGTGTGCCATATCTCTGTACAGTGTAAGTCAAAAAGGCCGATCTCGGCGGCTCGCCCCAGCCCCTGTTTGGGGGATTTCGAGATGCTCGAGTAACCGCCAGTGCCAACACTGTCGGGGGTTGAGTTGTCTTTAGCACTGAGAATGCTCGACTCTTGACAGACGAAAAAACCACGTAATTGTTTATTTGCAGTGGGCTCCGCTCACAATTTCCCATCACCTAAATAAGACCGTGGAGGGTGCCATATACCTGTAAATGAAAAGTGGTAACGGCGGTTGGCCCGAGCCCCACGGGGGTTTTTGCAAAGTGAGCTCCGCATTAGCATGTTACGGTCGATATTGTTGGTCTGCTCTAGTCCTCGTCCTGGACGATATGATGATATAGAATAGCTTGGTTCTCCTATGATTCAAAGAAGCGGGACTACCATTTCGGGGATGAACATAGTCAGCATGGATCCTCATCACTCCTGAAAACCGTACCCTGTTGATTATCCACATATAATAAGTATCCAACAAGACATCAGCACAGCTCACCTTATGCCATGTCATTGACCACAGAGATCACTGCATCCCAGCTGTACCGTGCTCGTTCAACCGGAGGCCAACCCGGCAAGGACGCTAGCAGCTGGTGCGAAGAATGTAGACCCGGTCAACGGTCTGGAAAAGTCGAGGATACGATCATGCAGCCCCGGCGGATCCCCAACAAACATGCGATTCAGCATCTTTTCAATCACCCAGAGCCGTCTTGAATAGCCGATGAAATAAGTCCCAAACTCTTTGGCTCCTGAATTGCCGAATGGCATATTGTCTCGCAGGATACTGTACTCGTTGCCGGCCTCATCTGCAATAGTAGTCAGGGTCTTATGTGCGGCTTGCCGGCCGTCCGGAGCATCATCGAGCTCAATGTTGTCCAATTTGGTACGCCCGATAACGGCTTCCTGTTGCTCCGTGGACAAGTTACGCCAGGCTTTCAGGTCGTGCACGTACTTCTGTACCACGATGTAGCTGCCTCCAACGGCGGTTTCTGAACCATCACTGACGTCTTGTTCTGTAACAAGGATCGAGTCGTCCACTGCGGAACCCGCAGGGTTAGCAGTGCCATCGACAAAACCCAAAAGGTCTCGGACGTCAAAATAGCGAAACCCTACGGTTTCGTCAACAACGGTGACTGTGTCGCTGAGCAGATCCATCAGCTGTCGCTCAAACTCGAAGCATAAGTCCCGACGATCTGCTCGAATGTGGAAGAGCAAATCTCCGGGCGTGCTAACGGCAGTGTGGACTTTGCCTTGGACTGTGGGAAAGTCGTGAAGCTCCCGGTCGAGCCAGGCCGTTGGTAACCTGATCCCAGGCCTCGCTGCCGATCCCGACGGTGCATGCAAAGGAAGCCTGGAGGTCGCGAATTGCAACGTTCTTGCTGAGATCGTCAAGTCCGGCCAGGGTGGATCGTACAGTCGATATGGCAGCTGCATCGTTTTTGTCGTTTATTGTCAGGACAAGAAATGTGGCTGATTGTGTCAGGGGAGCGTCGACGCGTTGAGGCTCAATGGGCACGCGGCTGCCCATTTTTGGCCGCATTGACAATTCGGCAGTTTGTACCATGGCGTTGTTTGGAGGAGGAAATTGGTGACGCCGTTCCGATGGACTCCCGGTGCTCTGTCGATTAGCTGTAGCCGGTGCTGATGACTGATACTCCCAGAATGTACGACAAGCCGGCTGTGGAAGCCCACTCCTGCTCCTGAGATAGTTGGATTGAGTAGAAGAGATTCCGTTGCGACACGATCCAAAGAGATTGTTAGCTCTTCTGAAGGGCTTCATTCCACATCTGTTGCCGCTCGAGGTGGCTGATTCAACGATACATCTATAGGTCGTAAATGGGGACGCCCGGTTCCTCTTGCTGACTTAGCACTCAATCCCCATTGCTCGGGTGGCTCATCAAGTTAGCTTCCCTTCCCGTTATGGCTTCGCAGTTCGACCCGCAAAATCAGTATACTTGCTCACAGTGTATGTCCTGCTTGTATGGGGAAGAAGTGTCGGTAAAGATTGCAGTTCTTGGTTAGGATTGTGATGATTGCTCCGGTCGAGACGCTGACGGCGTCTGGCACCACGACGTCTTCCTAACAATATATGCAAGACAGTGCCGCATAATCATTTATCCTGTCCATTAATCCGTGCCATAGATGAGAAGGTGGCGTGAGCTGAGTAAGACAGCTGCATGTTAGGAGAAGTGGCTTGTGTGTGCTGAGAATGCGGGTTGCGATGTAACAGCTGTGTCTCCCGTAGCTCTCACCGGCAGTGACAGGGATTCCAAGGCGGTCTCCAAATATACCAGGTAGCGACCAGGTAGCAATAAGATCGCGGTTAGTCTACCTCCTGCAAGCTTGATACGACAGAAGAGCCAAGATATTAGTAAAATCTCCGAGTCGCATACGTCCAAACATCAGTATCCTCTGACAAGCAGAAGGGATAGCCAACTAGCATGTAACTTCGCGGACTTGGATCGGATGCCGACGGCTACGCCAGCACTACTGAGCGTTTTCGTCAGTTCGGGTGACTTTGCGATCTCAAAAAGGCCGGGCGATGCAATACCCTGCCGTGTCTCGTGCAAACGACAACGAATTCAGAGATATATTGCAAATCTCCGGCGGGAGAAGCCCTGTATGTTCACCTTAGCATGACTATTGTCGACCACGATCAATTCTTGAAGTCCCCAATTTCGGCGACTCGACCGCTTCCCCGTGAGGATATCCCAGGAAGTCCAGCGTGACCCCCAGCCCAGAAGAGGTCAAGCACCATGTAATGTTGGGAGGGACAATAGGAGGTTATCTAGGCGGAGACATCCACTGGAGTTTCGTTTCTGGAGCGCGCCATTGCTGATGTAAGTATAACGGCATCTGAAGCTGCCAATGTGGTCGTTGTCTGCGCGGGAGGTCTCCCTTTGACGAAGTAGCAGCGACAATAAGGTACGGTCAAATGGTCCTGTTACGATGGTAGGTAGTAGTGTATGCGGACACATACTGGTAGATAGAGCGACAACCTCAGTGCAACACACAGTGTATAGCGTGGACTAATTCTGCTTGACATTAAAGCGGCACCGGAAGGAGCCCAAGACGCTCCCGCCGCAGTCTACAACGTTGTACAATGTACAATGTTAGTACTGCACGTGCTGCGCCGTAGCCAGCTTACTAAGCTAAGCACTGCAACGTAGAGCGGGGGTAACCAAAAATAGGCCCCAGGTGCAGTGCAGTGCTGAGATGCGTCCGCCAGGGGAACGTTACTCTCGAGATTGAGCACCTATCAATACCTAGGTAAAAATACAGGGGCAGTATGTGGAAGTCTCAACTTCAAGTTCGAGTTAGGAGGCGGGGCGCTATTCGTTGGAACTGTCCATTTGTTCTGTAGCAGTCGTCCTCACGGCTCAGCCTCAGCGTATCAAAGAAAGCGTGGCGGTTCTCGAACACTCGAAATTCTCCCATTCGTCAAAATCTGCTTCGTACGCAGAAATTTCCACAGTAAATATTTTCTTCAGCTTTGCCCTGCCACTTCCACCCATCTTATCATTATTGGATTGCATCCGCGCGTCGTCCTGATACTGAAAGATGGATGGAGCCAGTGGACACCGTCTCAGAGTCTCGCCGGACTCGATTCATCCGTTTGATGCAAATGGTCCGAACACAGAGTTGGACGTGGACGTTGCATAAAAAAACAATTGCATGTGTTACTCACATAGGCCTCTATTGGGCGACTCTCCCCTGGAATTTTCTCTGACACCGTTGTCTCACCTTGCATTTGTGGTGTTGTTTTCCATTCCCACTTTACTGCTGCAACACTAAGAGGAAGTAGACGCCCTGGTCTATAAGAGATCCTTTGATATATGTATCCCCTGATCAACTGTCCATTCCACCTCAGCCGCTGATCTTTTCTTCATTTATTCTTGACCGCCATATCACGATCTATCCACAATACTATTCCTCCATCTTCCCCAGGGGCTGTTCCTCCATCTTCCTCAGCAGCTCCAGTTGAAGCCTAGATTTCCTTTTGTCCGGGTCCTGAAGTGATTGTTCCTCGTACCATACTTATACAGCAACGCACCTTCTGGAACCATCGACCTCCTGTGCATCGATCTGGTGGGCGGACACGACTACCGAACAACATCAAAATTTTCCACCTCGCCTTTAACACTTTATTCAGCACACGCGTTACACGCGTGCGGCACTAGGCACGTCATCTTGTTTAACGGCTCGGACATTTATTATACTGTCCCATCGATTATAAACAGTCTCCAGTCTTTAACACTGATCAATTCAAAGAGCAAGCCTCCACCGAATTACCCTCCCCCACATACAGTCCTCTACACTCCGCACTATCCATATTTTGAGACAGTTCGAAAACATGTCCAGCTCACAACGGTTCTACGCCGACTACGAAAAGTCGATACAAGGCACAAATGAACGGTCCAAACCAAAGTCAACCAACACTTCCGCCACATCCTCTGCCGCATCTTCGCGGACGTCGTCGGCGGTCTCCCTCGAGCCCTCTGCACCAGTAGCTGAATGGTGTCATCAGCTTCACCAGATTCAAAATCGCCAATATGAATGGTGTCAGGGGTGCTATCCGAAAGTGTCAACATTGAAGGTTCCTTCTCAGAAGATTCTGCGGCAGCAAAGAACGAATCACGAACCAGGCCATGCATATCAATAGTTGCTTCACCTGGTCTTGCGTTCTGGCGGTCACTCTTAGCATGGCGTTGGTGGCGTTGTCCTTTCAAGAACGATTTCGGATTTCCGCTCCTCATGTGAGCGATGATATGATATAATAATACTTTGCACAACACAGACATTACGTCTAAGATGGATGGTCTCGATGCAAATATCAAATCAATATACATATTCAACCATCCACCCTCGAGACTTTTATCGGCACCAATAAATCCCCAATCAAGTATTTTTGGACACAATGTGTTCTGCATGCCGGCGACATTTACTCATCTGTTTACCGGCTTAATAATCGCGGGGCCTTCCTTGCCGCTGAAAAAGAATCTCGTCACGTGATCGATGCCAGCGTCTGGCCACGACGGTGTCGACCGGTACCGCGCTAGGCCGAAGACAGCCACTTCGCCAGAGTTGCTTTCTTCAGTCTCTCCACTACCACCGAAGTGGCATGGCGGCATATCGATTGCGTGCTCTACTCCCTCGCTGATTGTCTGGTTTCAGGATGCCCTACAACACAATTCAGCAAATGTCCACCGCAGCTCGAACCCCTGCACCGTTGCGTGCGCTGATGCCATCGTGGGCAGAGATGTTCCCACCGCAGGGTCTGTGCCGCACTGCAGGGCAGCAGAGAAAAAGATTTGTCGTTGCCATGCGGGAGTCGGCGCCGAGTGTCCTGTTTGCAATCACGTATATCAACCGGCGCAGTCCTAGCTTTGAGCATCCCTTCCACACTTGACCATATCTACCCACGAACTTCGTAGAGCCTGACGCAGTCTACAATCTTACAATCCACGTCAACCCTTTAACATAGCCTCCAAGATGAGTTCCGCTGAAGGACGTCCGGAGCCGTAAGTGATTGCATCTATCCTCGTCGCGCGGTCAACATTGGTCTCGAGCAATCCCGGCTGACATGCGCCGGTCTTCAGTCTCCGCCTCGGCTCTATCGCCCCTAACTTCAAGGCCGACACCACCAAAGGCCCTATCGATTTCCACGAGTTCATCGGTGACAACTGGGTCATCCTTTTCAGTAAGACGAATCTCCAAGAGCAGGGACAAGACGCAGGCTAACAAAGACTTCCTAAGGCCATCCTGAAGATTTCACTCCTGGTATGTGCGAGATTCCCTCTGGTATCTAGTCCTCGAGCCTAAGCAGGACATGGATACCGCAAAGTTGCCCTACTAGGCGAGTTCCCACTGACGAGCATTAGTGTGCACCACTGAACTTGGAGCTTTCGCCAAGTTGGAGCCTGAATTCGCGAAGCGAGGCGTCAAGTTGATTGGCCTTTCCGCCAACACCGTCGACAGCCACGGCGACTGGATCAAGGATATCGACGAGATCAGCGGCAGCCACCTGAACTTCCCCATTATCGGAGACAAAGACCGCAAGATCGCACTTGCGTACGACATGATTGACCACCAGGACGCCACCAACGTCGATTCGAAGGGCATTGCCTTCACTATCCGATCGGTCTTCATCATCGATCCCAAGAAGACCATCCGCACCATCCTTTCCTACCCAGCCTCGACTGGCCGTAACACCGCCGAGATCCTCCGGATCGTCGACTCGCTCCAGACTGGCGACAAGCACAAGGTCACTACGCCAATCAACTGGGTTCCTGGAGACGATGTCATTGTGCACCCCAGCGTTAAGACTGAGCAAGCCAAGGAGATTTGGCCAGAGCTGAAGATTGTCAAGCCATACCTGCGGTTGACACCTCTGCCAAAGGAGCAGACCAGTGCGGCTGTCTAAACGTGCCGCAGCATTTGAAATGGGTCCATGCCACAAGATTTGCTGCAGTTGAGCGGTTTTGAGATCGCCATGCGGGATTTCCCGCTGTTGCGCTTCTAATACTAGTATAGGATAGACGCAATGAAAGCCTTGTGGAAATCATTTCAGAACATCTGGGAACCAACGATAAGATGTCGTCCGAGAGCCACGAGTACACTTACTGTAGCGAGAAGACAAATTGAGCACACACCCAGGGCTGCTATCGACATGAGTGTCCGGTTTCGGTCACAGATATCGTAGTGCATATTGGTTCAAGCCACCGCTGCCCGCCGGCCTCCTGTCCACCGGATCTAACCAGCGCCATCCGGAGATGGACAAGTCAAGATCGCAGTGTCGTCGACCCTTGTACCCGGTCGGCAGGTAGCCGGGCTTCGCCGTTCAAAGGCGCTGCCACAACAGGGCAGAATGAGCAGCTGTGTCTGTGTGGAGCAGTTGCGGTAACACACCTGATGGTTCTTTGGACATACAAACTTGATAGATGTATAAAGTACTAACTACTACATGATACAACCGGGTTTGTTTTGTCGTTCACGTAGAACGCGGATTCTGCCAGATGCCGGCTTGGCATCGATCGGCGAGATCGATTCAGCTGTCGAGGACAAAACGCCAATGCAGTGCGGTGAGTGCTGCACCAACTACTGGCCTGCACACTCCATTGTCCACACACTGCATCGCCAATTCTCCTGCTGCCAGAGCGTGCGTGGTACAGCTTGGGAGTTCGTCCTTTTCATTCGTCTTGCTCGCAGATACTCGTCGCGAGCCTTGCTTCCATTTTGACTGACGTGCACTCGACAGCGGTTTCTCCAGACGCCCCTTAATCCTGACGCCCGCCAGAGTGACACGGGCCTTGATGACCACCCTTCACGTCGCAAGCGTGGTCCCGAGACAAATCCTTTGTCTACCGGTAAGTGGCTCTCTTTTCGTCCTGCATCATTGCGGTCCTCCTTTGACTGGTTGGCAACTCGGCTGCTTGCTGTTATCTCATTTGGCGAGTGCGAGCTCGTGTTCGTCCCTATGCGGTCGGACTGGGTCTGGGAAGGGCAACATCGTATCCAGCATACCATCTCTCCAGCGTTGTCCCAACTATTCTACTCAAACTGATTCTGTTACTTGCAACTTGCTTCTGTGTTGCTCTCACAATCTTGCTGTCGCTGCTTCTGGTCCCATGGATATTCAAAGCGGCTGAAGAACGCGGCCGTGCTGACCATGTTCCCCAGATTTCGACGTAACGGAGCTGTGGACAGGCAGAGACCGCCTCCTTGGGTCCAGCCTTCAAGATTCTTGACTTCACACCTTGACCCACCATCACCTGAGGAACAGAACTGGCCACCCACGCCGCCGTCTGCTACGGACAGTGACTCGAGATCCGTAGGCAGCGCCTTGACTCTCTGGCCGAATCCTTCGTCGCCCGTAGTAACTGGTTACAAGCCTCTCAGCACCAAGGGCCGGCATATCCCAATCGACATCTCCAAATACCAAGTTACCGAGTTGCCCGTTCATGACTATGCAGACGACTGCACTGGCAAATCGACCACGACAACACGACTGCCTCGTTATGTTCCCATAATAATTCCCGACTTCGCACAGCCATTCGCACACGAACTCCGGTCTGCCACGTCAGAGTCCGACATTAATACCTTACGTGCCTTGTCGACTCCTACAACACCCACCGCCAATACCGAGAACAGATACTCGAAGAGTTTGGATGCGGTCAACATAATTTCACTGACGGTGGAATCTGTAACCCACAAGTGTCCGACCCCGGCAATTTATGACCAAGGTTCAGTGATGAACAACAGTCAGGTGAGCCTCGTCGCGTCGGAGGCGAGCAGCGAGGCTCCAAATGGGACAGCGCAACCCGCCAATGCTGCGGGAGGAAATACCGGCTTAGGGCCGGGAGTCTCTCAGCAGGGCTCTGCACCAACGAATCTGTCAGGGCTCGTTTGTAATGTGCACAGGACGACTGGAGATGAGCCGCCTGCTTTGGTGGGAGCCACCACGACAGTTCTTGGGGACAAGCTGTACGTCTTTGGAGGCCGGATACACTCGAGGACCAAACCTCAATTGACGTCTGATCTATATGAATTGGATCTCATCCGGCGGCACTGGGTCAAAGTCGACGCTGTGGGTGATATTCCTCCTCCTCGGTATTTTCACAGCGTTTGCGCTCTGGGCGACTCAAAATTGGTCTGTTATGGGGGCATGTCGCCTGCCGCGCACAACAGAAATGCCGGCTCTACTGAACCCCAGCCCGAGGTGGTGGTGATGTCTGACGTTCATGTTTTCGATGTTCCCACACGCAAGTGGACGCTGATAGCCACTGCGGAGCATCCCCAAGGACGGTATGCACACTGCGCTGCGATTCTTCCGTCATCTGCAGTCTTCACCTCTGCCAGCGCACCTCTATCTGCCATTCATCACAACCCCTCGTCCGGCGATCCTCACTCAGGCACGCTAGGTGTGCATCTCGATGGCACCGGCGGAGCCGAAATGATTGTGGTAGGAGGGCAAGACAGCAACAACAATTACATTGAGCAAATTAGCGTGTTCAACCTACGGAGCTTGAAGTGGACTAATACCACCGCCTGGGACCGTAAATGCGGGGCTTACAAGAGCATGGTGGCCCCGTTGACCGGTCTATCAGCCGAAAACATTGGACGCGGAGTACCTCTTCAAGAGCCGAGAGGCAGTTCGCGCGAGGGGACGTCGATGTTGATCTACTCAAACTATAATTTCTTGGATGTCAAACTGGAGTTGCAGATTCGATTGCCCGATGGCTCCCTGATAGAGAAGCCCATGACCGGGCCAGTCTCCCCTCCCGGATTGCGATTTCCCAACGGCGGCATCATCGACGGACATTTTGTGGTCAGCGGGACATATCTTACTTCTTCGAAACACGAGTATGCACTGTGGGCATTAGATCTCAAGACACTCACATGGGCTCGAATTGATACCAACGGATCGATATTTTCCCAGGGGAGCTGGAACCGAGGGATTTTATGGAACCGGCGAAATACATTTGTGATTCTCGGGCATCGAAAGCGGAGCTTGGTGGACGACTACAACCACCGCCGGATCAACTTCAGCCATGTGTGCATGGTCGAACTAGAGGCGTTTGGCCTGTACGACAACCCACGCCGAGTTGCTCCTACATCTTCGTACGTATCCGTGTCGGCCACCGCGGTCCCATTGTCTCTTCAATCCAGCTTGCCCACCCAAACCGCCGGCGGACGTCCATTCAACGCCATGGCGGAACAACTGGGCCAAGCGGCTCTGAGCATGAGCGAGCTGGCAGATATGGAGATCGTAGCATTGGGAGGAGAGAAGATACCGTGCAACTCTTTTATTCTTTCGCGACGTTGGGGGCCCTTTTTCAACCAGCTTCTCGCGGAGTCTGCTTCGACACAAGAGAACGCGAGCATGTCGGACGCGGCGACGCTAAGGCCCACCCACAATGCTCGATCGCAAGCCAATCCCAACCGCAATTCTTCAATCACCATCACCCCGAACCACGCGACGAACGGCTACGGACCACCGCCGTCCGGGTCGTCTTCTGTGGCCGGGACAGACGGGTTCCTGGATCCGCAGCGATCATTAAGTCGATCGACTAACCGAACATTGGTGGAGCTTCCCAACACTACATCGGTGCCGGCGTCCAGCCGTCCACGGTCATTGTATCTGCCTCACATGGCCGCGACTATTCAGTTACTATTGCATTTCTTTTACACCTCTTCCCTGCCGCCCGTTGGGTCGGCATTGTGCACGCCGCATACGCTATGCTCGCTGCTCCAAATGGCTCGACCGTACCAGATTGACGGACTGCTCGAGGCGACGGTTGAGCGGCTGCACGAAGTTCTGGATGGTCGAAATTCGGCCGCCGTGTTCAATGCGGCGGCCATGGCAGCGGGTGGCGGACGAGGCCTGACAGGTGCTGCTGCGGGCGGCATGCTGGCTACATCTATGCCGCTCAGCCGCCGGCGCGAGAGTCAGGCCACCACCATTGCCCCGGAGACTGTTGCTGGCAGGATGGCCGGGCTGAAGCTGGCTACGAGCTACGAAGAACAACAACCAAATCGCAGAAAGAGCCACGGCAAGGCCAGCTCGATCGACTCTACTTCGACGGCTACTTCGGCGTCGACGTCGACTGATGTGTCTCATCCGCCCACGGACAACGAAACCTCGACGCAAGAAAACCATGGCGATCGGGCTTCCGGTGCTGGTGGTGCTGATGGTAGGGGATCACAGCAACAGCAACAGCAACAGCGGGAAATATGGACCGGAGATATTAGTTCTGTTATTGGACTGCAGAAACGAGGTCTCAGGGGACTCATGGAGGGTCGTCGGCTGAGAGAGCGCGCCAATACCGGCGGCGCTGGTGCTGCTGCAACAACAAGTACTGGAGTTGGAATTGGGATGGGGATCGGGATTGGTGCTGGAGGCGAATAAATATAAGAAATGCAGCGAGTCAAGACGAAACAGTAAAATCCGTCTTCTTCAGTCCAGCCTTGTGAGATGTGAGCGTCGAGCGAATAGTCCATTGCGTATTATAGACAAATGCGTACCTAGCTTAAACATGGAAGGAACTTGAGGGACGTTGATTGGAAAAAATGCACGTGCGATTATTTTCTTCGCATGCTCGTCAATCCGCAAATCCAGTTGTAAAGAAATGTTATAAACAATCAAAACATGCCTCGGCAATCCAGAATCAAGTCACACGTCATACTACTGCCCCTGTACATCTTAGTATCCGGTATCAGTTGAAGAACCAGCGAAGAACCAGATCTGCAAGGCAATATGGATGATGGATCTCACTACTACTGTCTAAGTGACTGTCTGTCATATGATTTGGGCCTCCGGGGATTCCGCGAATAAGACACAGTGCAAATAGGGATGGTCTCATAGCATGCTCACAGACCGGGATTGCTGCCGAACTGGAAGAGATATGCGATACTGTATAATATGGAATCTCTCCCTGCCTCCCATGAGGGCCATGGATAACAAAATCGTTTATTATAAGTCGTCCTACAGTAATTTGCACTGTGGTTAGAGTGCCATGTGAGTGCCCAAAGCTGAGTTGAGATTCAATCGGGGTGGAAAGTCCGGGGATTGGATCAGACTAAAATGATTGGGGATTAAAAAATGCCGACTGTTGATTTGTTCGTTCGGCATCTGCTGACGATGACGCTGATGCTGGAATTGGCATGTGAAATTCAAGCACAGGCAATAATGTGCGTTGTACACAACCTCAAGTCCATGCGCCACGTCTTGTCCTGTCTTGTGACCTTGTTTGCATCTCCCCTGCATCTGCATTGGTGTTGGATCAGCTGTAACAAAAGCATTTGTCCTGCCTGTTCGACCGAGGCATCTCTCTCGACTGATTATTTACACGACTACATCCAAGTCTTGTCTTCTTATTTCTATCACTTACCTGGTATTCAACTCTGCCTTTCTTAGTATCTACGGGTTATTCCAACTGCCTTCCTTGCCCTCGCCGTGACCGCTGCGGTCCCAAACAGACATACATACCTACTCCGCTACGCTCCGCGCGATAATACCTACCTCTCTTCGCTTCATAGGACCAGACTAGGCAGTCATGTCCAAAACATTCTCCCTCGCCGACGTGGCCTCGCACAATAAACCGGACAACTTGTACATTGTCGTGGATGGGGATGTGTATGATTTGACAAAGTTCCAGGATGAGCATCCAGGTATGTATCCCCCAAAAGACGCCGGGTTATGCCGGTCAGAAAGATGTGTGTGCTGACTGCTGTTTGTCTTGTAGGTGGAAAGAAGAGTAAGTTGATCTGCAAACTCCCATGGAACGCACCGATAACTCCGAGTGCAACGATGCGGAATACCCTTTTGTCTCTCTCCTGTCTAACACCATCCAGTTCTCCAACGCGTCGCCGGCAAAGACGCCTCCAAGCAATTTTGGAAATACCACAACGAGGGCATCCTCAAGAAATACAAGGCCAATTTGCAGGTCGGGTCGTTAGACTCGAAAAAGGCCGAAGCACCACCCACTCCTCCGGCCACGCCTCCGCCAGCAGAGAAGAAACAAAAGGTCGTGCCCCAGGCAGAGTCCGGCACCGTTGCGCCAGCGCCAGGGCCGGCTGCGCAGGAAACAGAATCCGCCGAGGCGCTGGATCCATTTGGATCTCTGATTCCGTTTGCCGACCCAGCATGGTATCAGAGTGTGAGTAGTGGACAATATTGACAAATTTGACGACTCTCTAATTTTGGTCATTCTAGTACCATTCACCCTACTTCAACGAAACGCACGCGGCTCTCCGCGCCGAAGTTCGGGAATGGGTCGAATCAGAAATTGAGCCGTATGTGACGGAATGGGACGAGGGCAAAAAGGTGCCCGACAGCATCTACAAGCAGATGGGCGAACGAGGCTACCTGGCCGGTCTACTGGGGGTCAAATACCCTGCCCATCTGACGCCGAACCGGGTCAAGAGCGTGCCCCCGGAGAAATGGGATTTGTTCCATGAGATGCTCCTGACCGACGAACTGTCCCGAACCGGTTCTGGAGGGCTTGTCTGGAACCTGATCGGTGGATTTGGGATTGGATGCCCGCCGCTCGTCAAGTACGGCAAGAAAGAATTGGTCAATCGCATCCTCCCGGGCATCCTTGCAGGTGACAAGAGAATCTGTCTGGCCATCACGGAACCCGACGCCGGGTCTGACGTGGCCAATCTGACCTGCGAAGCCAAGCTGTCCGAGGACGGCAAGCATTACATTGTCAACGGCGAGAAGAAATGGATCACCAATGGTATTTGGTGCGATTACTTCACGACCGCGGTAAGGACGGGTGGGCCCGGTATGAACGGAGTCAGTCTGTTGTTGATTGAGCGAGGCGAGGGCGTCAGCACCCGCCGCATGGATTGCCAGGGTGTCTGGAGCAGTGGCACCACATACATCACGTTTGAAGATGTCAAGGTGCCTGTGGAGAATGTGCTGGGCAAGCCGAACAAGGGGTTTCAAGGTAAGCGGCCGAGAACGAGAAATGTCGGATTTTATTTCGTTTCGTGGGCTAACTTTTGTTCTCGTTAGTTATCATGACCAACTTCAACCACGAACGTATTGGTATCATCATCCAATGTCTGCGGTTTTCCCGCGTGTGCTTTGAAGAATCGGTCAAGTATGCATCCAAACGCAAGACGTTTGGCCAAAAGTTGATCAACCACCCGGTCATCCGGATGAAGTTGGCACATATGGCCCGCCAAATCGAAGCCAGCTACAACTGGCTGGAGAACATTGTCTATCAGTGTCAGAAGATGGGCGAGACCGAAGCCATGTTGAGGCTCGGTGGTGCCATTGCCGGTCTCAAGGCCCAGGCCACCACCACGTTTGAGTTCTGCACCAAGGAGGCCGCCCAAATCTTTGGTGGTCTGGCTTACTCCCGCGGCGGCCAGGGCGGTAAGGTCGAGCGGCTGTACCGCGATACTCTGGCGTACAAGATCCCCGGTGGCAGCGAGGAGATCATGTTGGACCTGAGTATTCGGCAGAGTCTGAAGGTGCACAAGGCGCTGGGGATGAAGTTGTAGAAGAGTGAGCAATCTCAAATGTATACCTACCTATATACACCGTCCACGATCCTATAGGGACAACTTCAATTGGAGTATGCCACTGTATATCACCAAAAAACATGTTGACATAACTACCTAGGTACAATGTAACGGGAGATGTTGACGACTGCACACTCCTTTATGTCCGATAGCAACACAAGGCTTGCGAATTCTACAGTGTATCGGCACCTTCTTAGCCCAGCATGTCTTCTAGAGTATGTCGTCGACGGTGGAGGTTCAGGTGATCGGGGCGTAGGACACAGGACTATAAATAGTGTTCATGCTACTTGTTCATTACGGCGGATCATGCAGGTCCCGAAAACGTCACCGATCTGGACAGAGATTTTCGTCTTCGTCGGTTCGATTTCCAGTTCCTTACCGACCAAGGCAGTGCTCAACACCACGCTGGCCGGCTGAATCAAACCTTGCCAAATCCATGTCCTTCTGCAACCATCTCATGCGTCCCTGCAGTAGATTCACCATGCGTTCAGCATCCATTCGCTAGCCATGCTCAACCGGCAGCCCCGGTCCTGGCATCGCCGTGCCATGGTCCGCCTATCCCAGGAACCGGCGGCGCTTACACACCTTGCGATTCGTCGCTGGTCTCAGACAGCAGCTGGCTGTACTCGTCATGGCCGAATGAAACCTCATTTTTCCACTCCATTCCCCAGTTCTGTCCAGGCCGTTTCTCTGCCCTTGACGTCGCGGCCTCTCCACCATGCGAACTCAACCGAACCCTGGCTTACGTCGCTCGATCTTTGCACGCCACCCTCCGAGTCTGCGAACAGAGGCAGGGCTCTTTTTTTCTCGTTGGCAATGACCGGTTAAATATCTACCCTAGTGTTCCTGAGAGTGCTTCCTCCACTATTCTTCTTGTTCTCAAACAATCGTTTGTGCTTTGTATTAGTATATACTCTGTATTCTTCTTGGATCTCTTCGGTGTTCGCACTCGCTACTGACATTGAAACTGATATCCATTGCGACCTACTCCCACCATGCGTGTCGCCCAAGTCCTTGCCTTCGCGGCTGCCCTTCCCTCCGCCCTCGCTGCCTATAAAGGCTTCAACTATGGATCCACCGGCCGGGACCAGGCGGCTTTCGAAGGCGAATTCAACTCGGCAAAGAACCTCGCTGGCTCAAGCTTCACCTCCGCCCGCCTGTACACCATGATCCAAGATGGCACCACCAACACCCCGATTTCGGCCATCCCCGCCGCCATCAACACAGGCACGACGTTGCTGCTCGGTCTGTGGGCCTCGGGAGGTGATGCTCAGTTTGCGAACGAACTGACCGCTCTTAAAAGTGCCATTTCTCAATATGGGAGCGCTTTCACCGACTTGATTGCCGGAATTAGTGTTGGATCGGAAGACATTTACCGCATCACACCTATCGGCATCTCAAACAACGCAGGAGTCGGTGTTGGCCCAGATGTCATCATCAACTACATCAACCAGGTTCGCTCGGCCATTGCGGGGACTTCTGCCGACGGCAAGCCTGTGGGTCATGTCGACACCTACAATGTGTGGACCAACTCCAGCCAGAACGCCTTGATTGCCGCCTCCGACTTCTTGGGCGTCGACGCATATCCGTACTATGAGACGACCAAGGAAAACAGCATCAGCAACGCCAACGCCACTTTCTGGGACGACTATGAGGCTGCAGTGGGTGTGAGCCAGGGCAAGCCGGTATGGATCACCGAAACCGGTTGGCCCGTCTCCGGTCCTACCTCGAACGAGGCGGTTGCCTCAGTCGACAATGCCCGGACTTACTATGAGGACGTTGCTTGCCATGCTTTTGCCAACGACATCAATACCTGGTGGTACATTCTTCAGGACACTGGTGCCGACCCTAGCTTTGGGGTCGTTGGAGCCGGTACTCCTCCTCCCACCACTCCGTTGTACAGCTTGAGCTGCTAAGCGGTGCGGTGCATTGTATTTTTACTCGCATCAGACGGTGGTAATTTATGCATGATAAACGAACGAAGCAAAATCGGGATATGATATGGGAACGACATATTAGATTGGGTACCACCAAACTAGACAGTAATGAAATTATAATCACATCGGAACAGATGAAATGGGGTATTATTGTACGCTCACTCGCAGTCTTTGGAGGCTTGCTACTCCGCAAGAATGTCAGCGAGCACTGACCCGAATCGTCCTCTTCTCCAGGATTAGGTGTCCATTATTATCCTGCTGATTTGCGCAGTACTCAACCCCCGATTGGCGAATGCTGCGAATTCCGCACGTGACCAGAAAGTGTCCACTAACCGCATCGGGAAATGTCAACATAAACAAGTCGAGGCTCGTTCACTGCAGACCAAGTCACGGTGTGTTGTTGTTTGCTTTGCTCTTTATCTTACCACAACTCTTACCTCATTTGCCTCGTCTGATGAGCGGATACTAACAACAGGCAAATAAACATTCTCGGTCTTTGTTCCCAGCGACGACGCGACTTCGATCATCGCCAACGCTGTCTGCAGCGAGATGCATTGATGACCCAAACGGAACACCGACTGCGCTTCTACTGAGTAGTAGACATTGACGAGCGATTGCGCGCTGCCGACACCCCTTACCTTACACCTCGACCGACAACAAAGACCTTGCACCATCTGTGCTAAGCTTACTGTCTTCTGAAGCACCTTACCCTACATTCCCACGTCCACTCCAGTTTCACTGCTGTGGTTCACCGCGCCATGGCACCAAGAAGAGCGGCGGCTAGTCCAGCGAAGCCGCGCCGTGTTACACGCGCCCGCGCAGCTGATGCCGAAACCACGATGGCTGTCGAGGAGCCTCCGAAACGCAAGACTTCCGCGGCTGCGGCCCGAAACACCACTGCCGCATCACGAGCGAAAACCAGTCGGACGACGAGCGCAACTGAAGCAGCGGCGACTACCACATCTCGAACTAGAACAACCCGATCTGCACCAACCACTACCACATCAGCCATGCCTACAACAACTCGCACTAAATCACTAGAGGCAAAATCGCGTGTGACGAAGAAGACAGAGTCAAAGCCGTCCAGAGCCACGAGAGGAACTAAGTCTACCGCCAGAATCTCCAATGTTGCTGCCGCATTGGAAACCATCGAGAGCGGGGATGAAGAGGATGAGATTGCCTTGACCACCGTGTCCGAGCCGGCGACCAAGACGGCCAGGTCGACACGTACCACGGGCAAGGCTTCGACATCTGCTTTGGCCGCAGCCCCACGACGGAGAATCAAGATCACGCCGCTGGACAGCACGACCACCGAATCTACTGCCGCACCAGCAGCAGAACCAGAAGCTAAGCCAGAAAAGAAGACTTCGACAAAAGCAAAGACAGATAAGACTGCTGCCTCGAAGCCTCCTACAACTCGTAGAAAGCGAGATGCCGCAGCCGCTCAACTGGAAGATGAGGGGGGCGAAGTGGTGACTGAGCAAGAACCCAAGCCACGTGGCCGAGGACGAGGGAGGACAGTGGCTGCACCCGCAGAGAATCAACCTGCTGCCGCCAAAGCTTCGACTGCAGGAGCAAAGCCGCGAGGTCGGCCGAGAAAGGAGCCAGCAGTTGCTGAACCACCGCAAGAGTCCAAACCGGCTGTTGCAGTTAGACAGACTCGGGCTAGAGCAGGGTCCAACAACTCATCAGTTCCGGCTGACCCCCCTGTGCAAGTGGTTGTCCCTCCTAAGAAGAAGGTCACTTTCCAAGACCCTCCCAGTTCTGAGGATGAAAAGGAAAACAAGCATCCTGCGACTCTAGCCAAATCAAAAACAGTCAAGAAGGCATCGGCCACGGCGAAGAAGACCGAAACGGCCACTAAGGGAATGCGTGCAAAGCCAATCCGCAACCCTGCAGCCAGCAAGACCACCAGAACCGCACGAGGCGCGGCGGCAAAAGCATCTACCCAAGTGGAACAGAAAGAGTCATCAAAGGTTCTACCACGGGTTTTGACCCCGAAGAAGATCACGCAGGTTGCAAAAGCTCAGCCAATGGACAGCGAGGATGAAGAGGATGAGCTTGCGGGAGAAAAGACTCCTGTTCGCGACCTCAGTCTTTCTCCAAGACGAGGTATCATTCCCTCTATGCCTCGCTCTGCATCGCCGGTCAAGAAACTGGACTTCACACCCGCCTTGAACGCAACATCTCCCGAGAAGCCAAGTGGTTCTCCAGGTGTGGGCATCATTAGCCCGCCTCGGCGTATGCCGGCCTCGCCATTGAAGGACTCTCTGAAAGAATCACCACGACGAGCACCTGAAGGCATTACCGTCTTCCGAGCACAGATTCAAGACAACAACAACCCTGGGTCTGTCAATCTGCATCCTTCCAGCAATCAGGCTATGCTTCAGCAATCTCCCAAGCGAGGATTGGCGGATAAGATCATATTCCCTCCATCTGCGGCCAAGTCTCACAACTCTCCTTCCAAGCGCGCTTTGCTGTCTTCACCGGCTCGTCGTCTGTTTTCGCCCTTGAAGCAGAAAACTCCTGCTCGGGCGTCTCCTTCGCCGAAGAAGAAGTCACCCCAGCAGGACGAAAGCCCTAGCTGTGGCGGCAAGTCCAAGAGCCCTGGCGATGTCGATCTCGTCATGTCTTCTCATTTCCGTTCTTCTGTTTCGCCTCAACGGTTGGCTAGAATCTACCGATTGAGTGACGATGAACTGGCTCAGGAGGCAAATCAGGATATCGACTTTGATCGGTCTGTTTTGAGTGTCCGAAGTCCGTTGAAGGTGGATAAGTCTGAGCCCCGGGTGGCCGGAGCGCTTCAAACATTCGATTTGGGCCTGCCGGTTGAGCATGGTCATGTCGAACAAGACCATGGACTAGCATTTGCTGAATCCTCGGACGTTGAAGATGGCGAATCCAGTGTTCCAAATGAACTGAAGGTCTCTGAGCAGGAGGAAGCGTCTGCTGCGGGAGCACCGGACCACCCAGCCGACCCCGACCATGACAACGACGAGACTATCGTGGATCCTACAGTTGAGGAGGGGGATGACGATGATGAAGAGACCGTGGAAGCGGCCCAAGAAGCTCCCAGTCCTGCATCCGTTTCCGAGTCAAGTCACGAACAGCCGACTTCAACGCGCTCATTCAAGCGACCTCGCCTGTCGAATGCTCTGTTCACCCGAATCAGAGACAACAACGAGGATTCGGGAGATGAATTGGCCGCAGATCAGACGCCAGCCAACAGACTGCTGAAACCGAACTTTCGACCAAGTCTGACTGGCGCAAACATTCGATCCCGTTTGTCGGCCGGCATAACACCATCACCTGGCTTCACTCCACTTGTAGAGCAAGTCCGAGGATGGCACGCCGCCAGTCCAGAGAAGAGAGTTTTGGACCAGGAGTCAAAGTCGTTCTCACCTTTGGCCCGGATGCATGTCGAAGGCTCGATCGAGGTCAACAGACAGGGTACGCCAGTGCGACAAGCGCAGAAACGCAAGTCTTTGGCGAGCAGGTTGTCTTTTGCCCCTTCAATGGTCGGCAGTCCTGCACAACCCGAGTTCTTTGCAGAAAGCATGGAAGCCAAGGCATTTGAAGAACAGTCCGAGAGTCGGGATGTGCCGGTTGACGGCCATGATGAGGAGGACCTTCACGATCTTGTCCAACAGGACGCTTTGGGTCCTTCTGCGGGGATTGCTGGTGACAATGTTCAGGATCATAATGATCTTGACGATGAGGGCCAGGACGGTTCTGGTTCTGAATCAGTTGAACAACGCGAACCGGGCGACTTGACGACGGACTTGATCAATTTCACAAAGGCGTCGGATACTGCCATGGTGGATTTCCAGGCGTTGGCGGACGAGGCGGAGAATCTCGCAGGTCAAGATCAAGACGGGGAAGACGAAGGTCAGGAAGCGAGTAATGTTCTACAAGAATCTGGCTCGGGTCCATCGCTTGAGAGGGTTGATGAGGAGGAAGACCAATCAGTCTTGTCCACTTCTTCCGACATGTATGACGATGAGAATCTGGCTCCGGTCCCTGGCTCTGCTGCAGAGGTTGTTGATCAGCCTGATGTCGGGTCTGATTCTGCTCAAGTCCTAGTCGACATGAGTACTCATGAGACTACCGAAGGTCAGCCTGAAGGAGATCAGGTTGATGACCGGCAACCTGACGAAGTTCCTACGACTGAAGTCCATACCTCTCCGTCCACAATGGCACTTACCTCGGTCGAGGCTCCCGCAGAGATGGATTTCAACGTCACACCCATCAGACCCGATCCCAGCCTTCCACGATACGTTCATACTGTGTCGAAAGTTCCATTGCGTCCTGAAGGACAACTACCTTCGGTTTTGTCACCGCTCAAAGCTATGCGGAAGAGACCGAGATCGATGTCTTCGTCCAACTCGCTGGCAACAGCCGGTGTGACCTTCCTCGGCAACAAGAGACGCAGTCTGGGAGATGGTTCAGGTCTTGATATCATGTCCACTGCCGATGCTAGTCAGCATCTGGGGATTCCCAGCTCGGATCCCGCGGTGCCCACTTCATCGCCTCAGAGACGAATTCGCAGTGCGGCACCCAGTCCGGCCCACTCGCTTGCCAGCCACTTGACTACTCCTGGCCAAATGAGCTTTACGGTGGAAGACTTTGGAGATAGCACCCTTGATGGGATCGAGTTGCCGAGTGATGAGTTGTCTGGTGATGAAGTCGACATGGACGAGTCCAGATCTGTGGTTGAAGTGGGTCATACAATGGCCGAAGAAGATGTCGACGAAGACAGTATGATGACTATCGGCTCTGCTATGTTCAAGACGCCTACCGTCCCGACGCAGAGACGTAGCCTTGTCGGTGCCGTGTCATCTACTGCCAAATCTGTCCGAACTGCAACTCCTCGATCCACGAGAAGCATCAAGTCCAACGTGGCGGCCACACCACGTCAAGCCATGACTGCGAAATCTAGTGGAACTGCTACTGCTACTGCTAGTGCTACACCCCATTACGCCATGAGCACAGTGTCGAGCAAGCGGCGCAGTCTCGCCACTTCTGTCAATCTTACCCCATCTAGAAGAATGACGGCTTCCGGAGCAGCAGCAGCAGCTAGAACTCCAGCTACTGTGGGCAGCACCAGTAATGCAGCAAAGACGCCCACAACAACTAATACTCTGCTGAAGAGCAAATCTGCAGCAGCATCAGCGGCAAAGACAAGCCAAACCCACGACCGAGCACCATTGAATACAGTGGGAAACATTCTGAATGGCGCAGTTGTGCATTATGACATCCATACCACTGAAGGACAAGATGCATCAGGTGTCTTTGTCGAACTGTTGACTGCCATGGGAGCCCGATGTGTCAAGGAGTGGAAATGGAACCCTAGATCTACAGCCAGAGCCAGTATGCCTGCTTTGGGTTCGGCTGCTGGGCATGACTCGGGACTGTTGTCGAATCCTGGCGTCACACATGTCGTGTACAAGGACGGAGGCAAGCGAACACTGGAAAAAGTTCGCTCAGCCAATGGCTCCGTGCTCTGTGTTGGTGTCGGTTGGGTTCTGGACTGTTACCGTGAGGGCAAATGGCTCGATGAAGCGGCGTATGCGGTCGACTCGAGTGTTTTGCCCCGTGGGGGGTCGAGACGGCGTAAGTCGATGGAACCGAGGATGTTGCAGCAGCTTCAGGACCATGAAAAAGCATATGGGACACAGCAGGCAAATGGGAAAAGACACAACAGACGGGTCACATTGGCTGATCTTGCTCACCTACCACATGGTTCATCATCGGTGAAGTCGAAATTGACAGAGGCCATGAAGATGGATCTGATTAATACCCCTGTGAGAGGGATGGAAGAGCAGCAGCAGAGGCCAGTGCCAGAACCAGAACATGCACAGGTCGATGCCGATGGCCAGCAGTCTTTTTTGAATGAGGATGGCCATGTGTTTGGCGTCGTCAATGCCGAAGCTGAAAGTTCGTCTGTGAATGAAGACTCTGAGATGTTGGACTATGACGTTGTTGAAGTTGGAGAAACCAGCTTTGGTGCCTCTGTCTCTGTCTCGACCGCCGATGACGACTACGACGATGGAACTTTTGGTCAAAACGGCGGTTACGGTACCCCTACTGCTACTGCTACTGCCACGATGGCAACAATCGGCGGAGAAACTCGAAATGTCAACTTGATCACTGTTGATGGGTTCGGCTCGTTTGAGCAGCAGCGAGACCAAAACGAAAACGAAGACGACGAAGAGGTTGGAGGGAGTAGTATACTGCTCAATACGGCATATACCCCTCTCCCTCTATCGCGAACCACGACCAAGAGAAACATTTCGACTCCCGAGTCGGCTTGTCTAAATGTTGACTATGATCCAAGAACGGCAGCGACTCCGATAACGCCGTATTTTGCTGCCAAATGCAACATTAAAGAACAAGATGTGCCGCAGACCGCGCCGGCGAAACAGATGAATAAAGGACTTTTTGAGAATGATGACGACAACAACGATGGTGAAGAGGATGATGGGAATGGGAGGAATCAGAAGTTTCAGGTGAAATCGAGATCGAAGAATGGTGATGCTAAGGCTGACGGGGGACTGGGGGGTAACGGTCCTTCAAGAAGAAAGACCTTGGCTGGAGCGAATTTGAGACGATTACCTAGGGGTTCTGTTGGACTTGGGTTCAAGCCTGTCGTTGCGAGTCCGTTGAGAAAGGACTAGGAGTCGACTTGGAGTGATTGATCATGCTCCTCTTGGGTTCTGCAAATTCTGCTTTTGGGAGGGTCACTGCTATGTTTTGTTCTGCAGTGCATGGTTGATTGAGTACTCAAGTGACTTCATTGAATGACTTGAGTGAATGACTTGTACGGGTGAGGTTACTTTTGGATGGAGTTTTGGTACCTATGCAGTTTCTAGCAATTCTAATTTTTGTTCTGTGATCTTATCTTCTCATTTCGGTTTATTTGATTCGATTGATTTGTAAGTGGTTGATTCACATGTTGATTGATTCGATATATTCATGATTGATTACAGTCTCCTTTCCTTGATTACAACTTCAACCCCAAGTTGACATGGACAGACTTTGTCTGCGTATACGCAGCCAGACCGGCCTCACCCAACTCACGGCCAATGCCGCTCTGCTTGACACCACCAAAAGGAACACGGAAGTCCGAGTCATTCGAGCTGTTGATCCAGACCATGCCGGCCTCGATGCGGGCGGCGACACGATGGGCGCGCTCGATATCAGTGGTAAACACGGCACTGCCCAGACCATAGGTAGTGTCGTTTGCCATGCGAATAGCATCCTCCTCAGTCTTGAACGAAGCCACTACGACAAAAGGACCAAAGATCTCCTCGCGGTAGATCTTCATGTTATCTTTGACGTTTGTAAAGACGGTAGGTTCGATGAAAAAGCCTTTACCGCCGCCGACATTCTTGTAGGGCACACCGCCGGACGCGAGTGTGGCTCCTTCTTCCTTGCCGCTTTCAATATAACTCAACACACGCTCGTATTGGGCCTTTGTGACTTGCGGTCCTTGGAACGTGTCGTCTGAAAACGGGTCGCCGACTTTTGAAGTCTCGCGGACGACTTTTTTGAACAGTTCGACAAATTTGTCGTAGATTCCCTCTTGCACAATGACGCGCGAGGTGGCCGTGCAGATTTGGCCTTGGTTCGACATGATGCCGATATGGGCCCATTTGGCGGCCTGCTCGAGGTCGGCGTCGTCGAAAACCAACAATGGGGATTTGCCTCCGGTCTCGAGCGTGATGTTCTTCATGTTGACGGCGGCCGCTTTCATGATGTGTTTGCCCGTGATGGTGCTGCCCGTGAAAGCGATCTTGTCCACGTCCAAATGCGTGGCTAAGGCCTGGCCGGCTTCCCGACCGTAGCCATTCACAATGTTGACCACGCCCGGAGGAAACACCTCGGGAATCAATTTGGCCAAGTACAAAATGGACAGAGGGGTCTGTTCGGCCGGTTTCAGGACCACCGTGTTGCCGCATGCAAGAGCTGGTCCTAGTTTCCATGCCGCCATGGCAAGCGGGTAGTTCCAGGGGATGATCTGCGCACATACCCCGATGGGTTGTTTGAGAGTATATGCGAATTTCTGCGGGTTGGTCGGGATGGTTTCGCCGTGGATCTTGTCGGCCCATCCGGCGTAGTAGCGGATTGTGCCGACCACTTCGCCCAAGTCTTCGTTGAGGGCTACGCTGTACGGTTTGCCGTTGTCCCATGTCTCGAGAGTGGCTAGGGTTTCCTTGTTGGCTTCCAGCAGATCCGCAAACTTGTACATCAGCGCTCCTCGGTCTGTAGCCGGCAGATCGCGCCATGATGGATCGTTGAATGCCGCTCGAGCCGCTTTAACGGCTTTGTCAATGTCGTCTGCGGAGGCTGCTTCGACGGAGCAGATTTCCGACTCGTCTCTGACAGCCAATAATGTTAATCATGTTTATGATGTTGAAAGATGTCTTTTTCTTTTGTTTTGGTTGATGAAGAATTTGTTGGCCACTTACGAGGGATTGATGCTGGTGATTTTCTCTCCCGAGCTGGACTTGACAAACTCGTTGTTGATGAAGAGTCCAGTTGGCAGAGTGATCTTCCTGCCGTTGGGAGCGGTGAGATCGACCTTGAGGTCTGCCATTGTCGAAGAAGCCCGTGGGTATGTGGTGGTAAAGAGTCGGAAAGGAGTTGTGGTAATGGAAAAACAACTGGTCTTCAAAGGCTTGGAAGCACACGATCTGACCAGCAAAGAGAACATGTATTGAAAATAAAGGACTTGAAGAAAGAATTTCCAGCCAAGCAGGGGATCAATATACTAATCGAGGAGACACCCCGGCCAGAACAATATACAGTAGTAGTGAGAGGGGTTGATTTCTTGCAGGTAATGGATACCAAGGTTTCGTGGCTGGATGGGACTTGATTTCCCCTTTCGACTTAACAACTGGGGCGGTGATAAGCGATGATATGTTCGGGGTGGACAGTAGGAGGTGTAGTTGGGTAGAACCAGGGTCTTGACGAGCTCGACGATGGGTCGGCCAGGTCCGTCAGGGCGAGTAATGCAACCTCACAGGCAGTTGTAGTGTAGTGGTAGAGGTGTGCTACTGGTAGAGACTAAAACTGCACAGGTGTAAGCTGTGGTGGAGGGGTAGATTGTTCCCCGAAGAGGTGCACGAAGAGGGTTCACTTTTATTAGTCATCAAGCCCTGAGTGGTTGAAATCTCAGTGTCTTGAGTCACGGAAGAAGTTGTCAGTGTCAGTAGCGGGGGTTTTACACGTGCTAGTCCAGCAGAGGCTAGTGAGGGGCAGTGTTGCTGGAGTGTTCAGCAACAAAACAATCAACGTGCAGCTTTTCTTATCGATAACAGCCCCTGGCTACGCCTCCCTATTTGGGTTAATGACCTGGTGCAGGAGCCTGAGTGGCTCGACAAACGTTCTCCATCCGCAGGCACCACTCCTAAGCTACAATAACAACAATTTATAGTGGATATGAGTTCGGTTGGGAACGGTAAAATTGTTATCATGCTCTTGCGATGGCCACAGGTTGCCAACTGAGAAACAAACGACCCGAAGAGGAGGGCAGAGGCATATCGAGAGCTTGAGAAACGTTGATAATTCAGGAAAGTCAAGACATGATGTGGCTTTCGAGACCGGCCGGATAGACTCTGTTTAGACCTGGGGTTTCCGGCAAGCAAGAATATAAAGGAAAAATAGCCGAATCAAGCACAGATGAAGGCATATTCACCGGTGTAAAGCTACCTAGCAAAAGCCTCAGATTCTGGACGGTCCGTAGGTAGCCGTCTTCGAGCTGCGCCCGAGCGTGGTAACCATTATCCGTAACCCTCGCAAATGCTGCTGACTTCTCGTCCTATACATCTCGCAAATTGAGGCCTCACTGCAGCCCTCATTCTCGATGCCTCGCAGCCATAACAGCTTTCGACTGCGATCTCGTTGCTCCTCCCTTTCGCCGTGTCGGAAACGGCGTTTATTGTTGCCCTAATCACAGATGTTCCGGTATGTGCTGTTAATAGAGCCATCCTCGGCCCCCAAACCACTCAAGAAGCGTCTTGAGATACAGGCACTGACTGCTGAAGGTGTTCTGCCTCGTCCGCCTCGTCTGCGCCATCAAGAGCGGTGCCATTGACCTTGCCGGCCCCAACCTGATCAAGTTCGACTTCGTCAGCCCCATCTTCGTCATCCTCAACTTCGCTATCATTGTTGCCTGAGACCGATTTCGCCGCATCAGTGTCCAAGTCCGCATCCACATCTGCTACCGTTTCCTCGCCCTCTCCATCAACATCGGACTCGTAGCCGTCTTTACCAGCTTCTTGACCGAGCGTTAAAGGTTCCCCAGCCAGTTGAAGAATGAATTCCCACTCTGCGGGTTTCACCGAAGAAACACTCAGCCGACTCTGTCTGAGCATCTGCATGTCTTTCAACGCCCCACTAGGCTCGGAGAAAGACTTGAGCTCCTTCAGAGTGACCAACTTGTCGAACTTTCGCACAAACTCGACGTGCACGACATCCCATTTTGGCTTGGCCCGATCAGACTTGGGATCGTAGTAAGGGTGGTTCGGATCGAAGGCAGACTCATCGACGCTGTGTTCTTGCACGATACGCATGACTCCAGCAATGCCGGGAACATCACAGTTCGAATGGTAGAAGAATGCAAGATCGCCCTTTCGCATGGCTCGCATGTTGTTGCGAGCGGCTGCGTTGCGGACACCTAAAGCTGGTAATTAGCCAAAATCTCGATAGGCGACATGGAACAACTCCTACCATCCCAGGCTTCTGGTTCAGTCTTGGCCATCAGATCGTCGATAGAAAACTTGACATCATGACCCTTTTCCATACGGGAGTTTGGTTCGGCCTTCATGAGCCAGTACTGAATGTCAGAATCCTTAGTTTCGACACCCCCGTCCTGCTCTGGAACATCAACCTCGATATCGGAGTGGGCAGAGTCCTCTTCAGCGACAGGCTCAGCTTCGGCCTTGAGCTTGCGGGGCCTACCACGTTTTCTCACGGACGCTGCGTTTGGAGCTTTTTCAGTGACAGACTCAGCTTTCGCGGCGACCTTGCGAGGTCTGCCACGGTTTTTAGGTGGCTCGTCTGTGGATTTCACGGTCACAGGCTCAGATTCGAACGTGACCTTGCGGGGTCGGCCACGTTTCTTAGGTGTCGCGTCAGTTGCTGTCTCTGCGACAGGCTCAGGTGCGGCCTGGACTTTGCGGGGTCTGCCACGTCCACGTTTTGCCGGTGTTGCTGTGGGAGTATCTGCGTCTGCTCCATTTACCGAAGAGACCGACACTGAGTATGGACCGTCAGCATTGTCAAAGATAAGTCGCGCCGCCTTTGATGCGGTGATCATTTTGGCTCAGAGTAACAAACTTACCAGCCCGCTTTCGCTTTCGTCCGACGACATTCTGAGTGGCTGCAACAGGAGATTTGTGTATAGCAGCACGGGCAATAGGACTGGCACCAGACGGGCGACCGCGTTTGCCAGTTGTACTGGGCCGATGGTGGTTGATGAAGTCATATCTTGGTTCACTGACAGAATTTCGCTTGGGACGACCCGCTGGGGATAAGACCACACTTGAGGTATCAGGATCGGTGGTCTTTGTGCCCTTTGCCGATGCAGCCTTACGTTTCTTCGGCGGCATGATGGTCAGAGTCGAGAAACAGGAGATACAAGGGCGAGTAGTGTAAAGTCGAGTAGTTGCTTCGTAGGGTTTCAAACTAAGAGGTGACTTGAATCGTCCAAGGCTCTGTCAAGGTATAGTTAAGATGTTTGTAACTGTGCCTTATCAAAAGGCAGTACCACTTTGTTAATGGTCGACGCGTCGCGTATTAAACTTCATTTCAAGGTCGCGGTGAGCCGCGATCCAGAAACCGACCTCGGGAGATTATTAAAGTCTTGGCGTACTAGTATTATACTAGTATCGAAAAGCTGTCGCTTTACCTTCTACCATAGGTACCGGGTACTCCCACTAACTCAGTTAAGCAATATACTAGAATAACTGCCATGAAATCCGAAAGCTATCTACTGACCACAGATACCTAGGTACCCTCCGAGTCTTTACCCTTCACTAAGGTACATCGTTGACCTGCATCATAATGTCGGGTCCTCGTTCCCAAGTCAGTATCAAGTCAAAGCACGCCTCACTGTAGGCAAGCAGTTCGACCAGACTCAGCGTATAACTATATGCGCCCTATCGAGGAGCGCTACCTGCTACATGCATCAAAGCCAAGGTACCAGGTACCAGGTAGGTACACAGCCTTAACAGCAGCACTGTACCTTGCTTTGCATACCTCAACGAGTCACACAAGTTGTACACAGATCTCCGAAGATCCCAGGCTGCAGGTTACACAACATACAAAGTTCAAGCCGAGCAACATACCTTGCAGCAACAGGTATCACTGCCTTACTGTTAGCCGTGCTTACTGGACAACCCCATACTTGGATCCGAAACCATGGTTCAGGGAACTCGCACCTACCTAGGTACCTACATACCTACTTACAGACCTTACTAATTACTTGTAGGTTGGCACCAACTAGGTACAAGACCAGCAGTGGTGGTGGTACACTCCGGTGCATCATATACCGTTACGATGCTGATCTGCTTAGTAGTAGCACTACACTTATACCAACCTTGAGAGGGCAGGCGTCCGAGCCATGATACAAACCCTTGAGGCCGCGATCTCGGCGACCAGTGTTGCGTTGCCATGCGCTGCGATGAGTTGGTATCTACGTACCGGGGACCATCAAAGCCACACGATGGGGTCTAAGGAGCCACGCAGAGCAGTGCAGCGCCATGTGGCCTCGTATTTTGACTACCTGGTAAATTATTGTCATCATCTCGTCACCCTTTTTGCAATGTTGTCAACCCCACTCTCGCAGCCCAGCGGGACGGCTGGAGATACCCTCGTACCAGCACGCCAAGTGCGCAATTAGTGCCGTCACCGCCATCTCTACCACCCGCCACCACCATTATTGCAGTAACTACTACTGCAGTATATATCCGACAAGATACCTAGGTAAAGATATCGTTCTGCAGCGTGGGGGACTCGCGTTTCAGGGATCTTCTTATGCATCTATAGACTAACCACTCACCACATCCATCCCCAGCACGAGCATAAGATTGCCACATGATAGAGATAAGATATCCCATCCCATCCCGCTCAGGGGAGATCTAAAAACAAATACCCCTCCCTGAAACCTTACTGTCAAGAAG
>NW_008751646.1:1318975-1496022 GCF_000230625.1 Exophiala dermatitidis NIH/UT8656 | reverse complement strand
GGGGGGGCGGTGATTGTCGCTTCTCGCTCATAAGCGGAGGCACCTTTTCAAATTGACGTAGCTACTACTACGTAGGTACTAGCAAGGTGGGCGATAATACTGTCATGCAGTGAGCAACAATAATGATAACGTGTCTGATAACAATCAGCCACAATCACAGCAAAGCGAGGAAAACGTGGAACATACAGTACTGCCTACCCTCACTACGATGCTTTTACCATTCATTCCGCTTTTCTGACCATACATACCCTAACTCAAACACCCACAACACGCACGAGATGCTCCAGTGCTCCGGTTTTGTCACCATACCGAGTTTGTATTTTCTGTACCGAGTCGAGTATCATTAGTGTAGTCCCAAATATCCGTCTTTATTCCACAGCGGGTCAGGATCCAAGACCCAAAACCAAGACCAAAACCAAAAGAAAGAACCTGCAGTAGTTGGTCGTCAAAGTGGAAGTGGTCCAGTTCATGGAGAAACCCATTCTGGAGTGAGGTTCAGTGACTTGATGGGTGGTCTCACTCTCGACTGTGGTGCGGCTGCTTGTCAACCACACCAAGATCCACAATGTCAAGTCCCTACAACTTGGTTAAAGATCCCGACATGTCCTGTCCCTTCCCTTCCGGGTTCGGTTGGAGATCCGTGCACCGGGGCCAACAACTCAAAAGAGAAACGAGTCAGAAAACCATGGCCCAATTCTTCCAAGTGGGCTTGCCTCATGGAGGGGAATGGGATGAGATGGGACGAGATGGGGTTACCTGGGACGGCATGGTCGTGGTCCTCCCAGCACCCGGACCTCTTGACTTTTGACGGATTCGAGATTGACTTCACCGATTCTGTTGGTCGATTGAGAGACATTGTGACTGTCGCAATGTGGGTGTGCGTGTGGGTGTGTGTCCCAAAGCCCGTGCACACAGCGCGCGTGCAAGGTGAGCTCCATCTGCCAATGTCTGTCACCACTGGCATTGCATCGTATCTATTTAGTCGTCATCCGACATCCCGGACACGGCACAGACTCGAAAAGTTTAGCTGGAGGGAAAAACACATGCGCTTGCGCCTCGCATGGCTTGCAGGAGGTCTGTGCCATTGCTATCCACCCTTTTTGATCCACTGTTTCTGCCCTCTTTCAGTTTATGTCGGCGCAGAAAAGAGAAACCCGATTGATCTTTTCGGGCAACAAAGTCTCACCAAATTCCTTCTAATCCACCAATCAGGCAAACGTCCGCCAACCAATTTTCTTCCACCCACCTACCATCCCCCCTTTACGAGTCTCTGCCCCCAAAACGCACGGGCCTTGATCTTCAGCTTTCTTTTTTCTCGGGACCAATGCCGCATCATGATTTGACCCGACAATGACGTGACAGGTCGCCGTGTTTGTTAGCTTGGGTACCTAGGGATTCCTGTTTCCCAATTTGGGCCTGCCAAACCACCACTGCACGGCTAGTTTGTATCTTAGGTTGTGAGCAAATGCGACCTTCGCTAGAGGAGAACGTGTTCGCTGAGGACACTCCGATGCAGTGGGATGATTGCCCACCACCGTGCCCTCCCCATGATCAGTATTCGACCTCTGGATATTTATGTATGAATGAATCTTGATGCAGACTTGTAACTGTTTTTATGCAATGTACCACGTGTACCAATACATAATCTAAATGCGTAGCCACTATACGTCTGACCTCCTCCGCTCCAGTATGCCGCAATAATGGGTTGTGGCCGTTGTCCACGGTCTTCTGGTGTAGTGCCTGGAACTGTCTTCTCTCCCACCCTGAGATTCAATAGCATCCTGCGTCGCAGGAAGAAGTGGGACACAAGTACACATAAACATCGAAAAGAAAAGCTTGATAGGCGGCCCGGGGTATCTCTCAGGTATAGAAATTGAAATTTTTAAAAAGTGCGTCAGAGAATAATACAATGTCGATCGAATGGAAAAGTGCGTCTCTTCAAAATATCAGCTGGCAATTTTTGTGGCAATCGGTTGCAATAAATGAACCGCGGTGACGACATGGAAGCACCCCAGCTTGAATTCTTTCATTCAGTGGAGTGTCGTTCAAGGTCGCCCTCATGTCGTCTCTCTAGGAATAGTCGTCTCGTTGAGAAGGAAAAGAAAAGGAATCGCTTGTTGATCTGTGATGCACGGCCGTAGAGCCCTCGTTTCTGGAATACTGTCCTCAAGTCACCGGTGCCAAGTGCGATCGAACGGATCTTTCCGGAAGGGATCATAAGACTGTGCGCCGGGAGGAGCTGGAGGTCCAGTTGGCATCGATCTGGGTGGGCCATAAGAGCCTGGTCCGCCGGAAGGAGGAGGTAGGGGCAGAGTAGGTTCCATTGAAAAGCCCATCCCTGAAGAAGATGTCGAAGGTGAGTGAGTCTGTCGTTGCCCCAAGAAGGTCGGCTGGTAATCACCAGTGCGACGCCTTTGCGCTGTACTGCCCGAGTCCGAAACGTCCCGGTAAGTATCGTCCACGTTATGTTGGCTAGGTCCGGCCGTGGAACCTGCTGCACGTCTTCGGTGCTGGGGTGACGGAGGTCGTTGTAACAGCCGTGGAGATACACGCCCTCTTACAAGCTCACGAAAATAGTTGCGTTCAGAAAGATAGAAATCCCGCTCTTCCGTCATGTCGTTGAGTTCTTGTTGTAGACCGGCAATGGTTTGAGAAGCCTCCTTTTCCTTCTCCTTTCTTCGTGCTCGAAACCGGGCTGATGCCCCTGCATTGCGTTTTCTCTTCTCATCTGCAACTTTAGATGCTTGCTGTAGATCTAACTGCACAGGAACCACCATTGGGCCCTGGTCAGTGTCCAACGTCATTTGATATGAAGGCTGTGCCGATTGGTAACCATCATGAGGGCCATGAGCATGGAATCCACTTGTTACCCCGGCCGGTAACGCTCGGAGGCCAGGAGGAGGTTGCGATGGCGCCCGGTTAACGCCATAACGATAAACAGGTGACACCTGCTCCACCTTGCCGTAGGATGCTTGTGATACCGAAGAGATATCGCTGGGATAATGTGCATGCAAAGACTCTATCCCACGAACTGGACTTTGAGAGACATGTGAAGCTGAAGTGACAAGCTGGCCAGCGGCGCCCAAAGGGGCAAGACTGGGGAGATTTTGAGCGGCCGCCATAGAGAGCGGCGGGAGAGGCGGTATTTCTGAGGTCCGATATAGCCCAGGCTCTGCCGTGTAAGTCCGTCCGCCCAGCCCTGTGCCTGGCTCCACGGGCTGCAGACTCGAAGGTAGAGCCGGGTTCCTCCTTGGACCTAGGCTCGCAGCACGAACAGATGGTGACTTTGGCGTGAGCACTCGTCTTCTCGTCCCCGTGGATAGCGGTTGATCGTGCTCTCGTGGCGGCGATCTTGGTTCAATACGCTTTCGGCCACGAGGAGAAAGACTGGGAGCAGGAACCAGGCTCGGTGCCACACTCCTGGCCGGAGAAGGATTCGTCCTGATATTGGAAGAATTTCCTAGCGGCTCGGATTCCACCGTGGGGTTCAAGATGCTATGTACCCCGAGAGGCCTCGATGTAGTTCGCGAGGCCGACTCTGCTGTACCGGCCTCTCCTACGGGCCTGGCCGACGAGGCTGCTCCAGAATACAAGCCATGCGCCTCCGGCCTTACAGCACTTGAGGTGCTTGGTCTGGATGATTCTGCGCTTCCACCAGAGGCATGACCTGATGGGTTATGTGTTCCTGCGGCAGCAGGCGACGTGATCGGTGGACGGTCTGCTGTGGCGAGGATTGTGACATGTACTCGGGATCCTCCTCGTGCGGCCGGTACTCCAGTCGCCACCATGGATGTTCCTCCTGCGGCACCTCTCCGCCTTTCCTCCTCCACCGACTTCCCGGGCCCGGGGGAGTTTGCGAGCCTTGATGACGTGGTAAATGATGATCCCAGTGACGGCCGATATACCTAGGATTTGATGGGGCCCGGGGGTATTGTGGCAGAGGAGAGGGATTCAACCCCAGAGTAGCCAGGGTGAAATATATTCGTTTGATATGCTGGGCCCAGGTCAGAAAATCATGCTAGACCCAGTTCCGCGTGTAGAGGAAGACTTACCGAAAGGTACTTCTATTTCTCTTCTGACAGTCAGACCTAGAGTACAAATAAGGACAAAAGCCAGGCTGGAAAATTGCGCATTCCAAGACGAGAATCATCTGCGCAAACGGTCCCCAAGCCTTTCCAGGTCATTCGTGGTTGGCACGACGAAGGCGACAAATGAGAGCCGCCAAATGGAAGCCCCGGTTCTGAGAGGTCCGTTCGAACACCAGAAATTAAAAGGCCAGGCAGCCGGACTCTTGACGGGGAGAGCAGAGGTGATAATCTAGTTTCAAGAGACTAGCCCTGTGGTCGACCCTCGAGCTTCCATCATTTGTGGCGGTGAACTTGGATAGTAGTAGCAGGGAGGCCTGTGAAATCTGACGACCAGAAACAATTTTTGGGACGGGGAAGCGGGAAGGGCATTCACTGGGTTAGAAAAGAGATATACTTCCAGGCTTCTAGCGTTCTTTCGCTGGCTTGCCCGCCATCTTCGTCACGATCTGAGCGCCGCCTTAGCTTTAGGGACAGGTTTGACCTAACGCTTCCAGCGAGGCACACAAGAGAGCGAACATCCACCGGTAAGTGAGCAGCCGGAGAAAGGGAGTGGGTCGCGCCGTTCTGAGGCTGCAGCAAGTCACCAAGCAATGGGCGAGTGGATGGGCGACCGAAAAGAAGTTACCAAAGCTACCAGTAGTAGCGAGACCCGCGAGATCATAGGCTCCATACATGGGCGCCCTAGGGAAAGCTGGCTCATCATCCTTCGAGCAAGCATGCCTTGTCAAGCGCGTGATGGTCCTAGTAAGGCGGGATGATGGCAGCGCTGGGCAGCAACGTGATAGTCGGGATGGTGGTAATGTGGCTACTGCGGCCTGCAGAGTGGACACCATCAGCGAGGCGTGGGGCTCAAATAATACCCAAGCCTTTGGCGGCGAACGGAGTGGACTGCCCTGAGCGAAGATTCAAGGAGAGAGGCTGCAGCCTGTCAGGGGTGGCAGTGACATGGGCCCGATAGCCTCTCAAACGCATGGACCGGGACCCAACGGCGCGAAACTCCCATGGAGCGGAAGGGTGGGCGTGACGACCATTGAGAGTGGTTGCACACCGAAAGTGATGGCCGCCCTAGCTCGGCTCCTCTGCTTCCTTTTCCATCCTAACCGCGGCGGGTAGGCAAGATGGCACCTTTTTTTGACAGGCGACCAGGGGCCGGACGTCTGTTTCCTCTCCATGCAGCCATGTCAGGCATGGACGCTAAGCAATCAGGCGCGTTAGTATCCCTTGCTTCGTTAGCTAGCTCGACCCGACGTCGGCTTTCTGACTTGCGTTCCCCGTCCCAAACAATAATGACTCCATAGTGAGGAACCTCGCGGATTGCGTCCCAGGAATCGCAACTGGAGCTAGGGAAACATCCCCAAGTGTTTTCCTACACCATGGCTCTCATTGGGTCCTAGCTTCGCTCCATCTCGCCTGGAGCTCAGGCATCAAAATTCTGCTCCTTGCCCAATCATGAGAACAAACGGCGGTGTTCTAGGATGCCGCACAGTTCTTTGAAGTTGTGTGCATCACGGCCAGTGTGACATGAACAGTGAGATGCAGAGCTTGTTATGGGATGGGTGGAGCTGCTATTACCGGAGCCCAACAAGATCCCACGCTCTTACGTTGTAGGCGCGTGTGCATGATCGCATAATCGTACTCGCTGTTGCGTGGGAAAATTTCGCTATGAAGCCGTCTTCCCCAAAGTTTGGCGCAAGAAGCAACCTGCACATTGGCGGACTAGCCTTGTAAGGTACAAAGGTTGAGGGCCCAAAAGTCTCCGTTACCGGCAAACGTACTGTGGCTTGGTCATCTTCAACCGCTGAACGCATACGAGCGCGGGTGAGATACCCTGGTGACGTGATTGAATAATTAGCTCTTCACAAAGCCTAAGGTGCCCAAAAGACAGGCGCTGAGCTTTCGTCAGTTGGCGGGAAGGACTAGTCGGCAATAGACCAGTCTATCGGTTCGAACCAGACAATGAGGTACACCGCCCGGCACAAGGCCCGCCTCGGGCGATCATGTCGATCATCTTTCTTCCATGATTGGGAGATCCAGCAAGACGACGGTCAGACATTCATGGGCATTCCTCTTCCCGCATGAGAATCGATGCGACCTATCCTGTCGATTGTTCCGCATTGAGATGAATCATGATTGCAAGGCAGTGTGCATCATGTTCCAGCCTTGACAAGTCCAAAGTGCATCCGGTAATATTGATGGCAGTAGTATCCTTACGATACCGTATTGGGGTTGCTAGTTTGACATTCCCACACAGTTTTGGGTAAAGCCCCGGCATGGACTCAGACTGAAAACAGTTACTGGGGAGGCCAAAATTTGATTGACATCCCCGACCATGGCTGCTTGCTCTTGGTCCACGTAGGGAATTGTCAGGTCTTGTTACACAACCAGAGTACCAAGACTGGTTGCAAATCTCCCTTCGTCGCACTCCGATAATACAGGTCAGCCAAGGATGAGGCGACTAACCAAGGTTTGCTTTCGGTTGTGATAGCTCCCGGTTGGTAGGGCTAAGGGTCAGTTCGTTTGTTACGATGTTATGCCGGTGACTTCGGGCGGGCTAGCCGACAAGTAATGTTGGTGTAAAGTAATATCGATCTGGCATCGGGAGTTCGAGTTGAAAGGCATGCCCATGACAAAATACCACAAGCTGAAAGTGGCCTCCCAGGTTTCAGGTGTGGATTGTCTTGGAGGCGAGTGCAGTAAAGATTTACACGCGTCCTGGACTGCTCGTAAACAAGGTAGTTGATAGAAAGTGACTCTGACCTGCAAGCACGTTAACGGTTCCACAAAATCAATACCAAAACGATCTAATCCTCCGTGCGGATGCCTCTAGGGTGCATTAATTGTCAGGGGGGATCGAGCTGCAGACGGGCTTGTTTCCGCGATGTATGTGACATACTGGAGCCTTTTTCCTTTGTCCCACCGAATAAGGATGCTCGATATATCACATCGCCGGGCGTGAGACACTTTCAAAGGGAATGTATTTTCTGGGGAGTAGCGGTGGGCAAGCTGTCAGCTGCGTGAGATGCGTCAACTCGACAGCACCATGTGCAGCATCTTGTGCTGCTATACGAAGAGCGTCATTACATGACTTTGATTCGAACGGCTTGGGCCGCTGAAAGGCCAAAAGCCTCTGCGATGGCGGAGGGAGCTCCGCTGGCAGGGCAATAACCCAGTTATTGCATTAGATCGCCGTTCGTTGGCTTGATAGGTTGCTCTCATAGTTCCTGCACACTGGCACTCTGGTTGCGGCCGTTTGCAAGCTGCCTCATTTTCGACGTCGCGTGGGAAAGCTCCGATGCAGTTCACCATCCTGCAGATGTTGGGGCCGGCTTAAGCGAAGGCTTCGGTTGTTCTCCACCTCATCTAAGTGCGCAATGAGCGTTTCAACTTGATGGAGGCACCTTAGCCTTGGCTTTCTGCTATACGTCAAGCAATATTCGGGGACCTTGATTTGCTCTGTTCGTCACCATGGCCGACGCTTTAGTCCACGGTGCTGACTGTCAATTGAGTCAACGCTGGAACATCGCTACGGAATATACCCAGCCGCTTAGAGCGGTGTCCGTTGAGGCCTGTTGGTGAATTAGGCCAGTGGCGCCAGGCTGTGAGGTCGCGGCCGATAGTAAAGGTGGGTGTCCTGCTCGAAGCAATGATTTGATGCCGCATCGGTCGACATCGCCAAAAAGTGCAAGTCACAGACGGCCGCTCGGAGAGAATTAGCATAGAAGCACTAATAAGACCTATCAGAGCGTCCGGCCAGGCCGTCCCCTTGGCGGGATTGGATTCCCCATGATCAAGTGTATTGGGATTTCACCATCGAGGTTACACCCACGGTGCACCGACTCTTATTAGAGGCCTATGGAGCCCTCCTCAGCCGGGTCTCGCGGCAATAACCATGGGTTTTGTTTGGTTGTTGGACATGAGGTTACAGCGGGGGCCTAGGTCCAAGCGTATGCCGCTAATTGATGCAATTCGGTGTAGTAGAAATTGTAGAAGTGAGGTTCATGTTGACCTCCATAAGCGACTCCCAGAAAGCACTGGCCAAGTTAACACGGGTGGTGGGTGAGTGGGATAGAAGCACAGGCGGTACATTGTACATGTCAGGGTCGGGGGAGTTGATGTGAGTGCAACCGCAGGTGGCAGGTGGCAGGTGGCAGGTGGCAAGTGCCCGCCAGAGTGTGGGAGTGCAGTGCATGGTGGCTGCCCCTCGAAGCGAAGGGTCCTGCCGCTGGCACTGGCACTGGCAGTCAGTGCCGCAGGTGCCAGTGCCTGCCCAGCTCGCGGTCCGAGTCTAGGTTGTCATCCACGTGGGAATCCTTCTTCTTAGGTACTAGTGCTTTGGAATAATTGCGGTTCTTCAAGTTGGATACAAATTACTAGTACTACTACACGACGCGCTCCCACCTGCGTCAGCCTGCCTCTGTCCCTAGGTAAACGCCTGCCTTCGAACTTCGCAAGTCCCTACACCGGAGTGCTTACCTCAGTAATATTCGCAATGCTACCTAGCACACATTATTCCTCCTGGCAAAGGGCTCTCCCCCATATCTGCCTGCTGCCAGACTGTACACCGTAATGTACGGGAAGACAATCACCGCTGGCCTACTAGTCCGTGACGAAGACACCGGGAATGACGCCACAGACGCGTGCTGGCCCCGCTCCAGGCCTACCACCCCTACAACTGAACAGACTAAAGAAGCCACCTCCGAACCCTTCGAAATGAAGCAATTTTTTGTCATCATCGGCCTGCGAAGAAGCAGCTGTGAGTGATCATCCAGGCACTGGCAGTACCAGGCACGACGCGTCAGCGAGCAACCAGGCGTACAACTGTACGATGGATGATGACAAGTCGTAGGCGAGATGCTGGCCAATCTGGGCTAGAGTCTGGCCTCGCTGTGCTGCAACTGCACTACCAGGTACTTATCAACAATTCCGTTGCCCCTAACAATGCGGAATGAGGTACTCGACCTGCTACTCAGTACTGTACTGCCAGTGTAGCATCAAAACCAGTCGTTCATTAGCGCACACACGGACCTTCTCCATGGTTGCAGGCAACTTTACCTACGTTGTGAGTTCAGCAATTCAAGTCGAAAGGGAAATGGGAAGTCTAGGACTGAGGCCTGTACGTCATTTCACACCTCTACCTAGTAGTCATGGCTTCAATGCCATCCATACCTGCGTTGGTTAGTTCTGCTTCAAGCGTTGACA
Organism: Exophiala dermatitidis NIH/UT8656; assembly: GCF_000230625.1. Taxonomy (NCBI): domain Eukaryota; kingdom Fungi; phylum Ascomycota; class Eurotiomycetes; order Chaetothyriales; family Herpotrichiellaceae; genus Exophiala; species Exophiala dermatitidis. Next base: position 1,486,735 of record NW_008751646.1, on the reverse strand, counting down.
CTTGCAACTTGCAGTGGGAGGTAGAGTACCAGTAATGACCTCGTTGCACTGTGCTAGTAATCTGCACAAGGGCGGATTGTACCACACCACAAGGGGGCTCACCATTTATTAGTTCCCCTTGCGATTGTCCAAGCGAGGACCAACCTCCTTGCCTTATGCAGAGCCTATTCCAAGGCTGTTGTCTTTCCCTTGCCGGCCCTGTCCTTTGCGACTTTGCTAGTATCACACATCCTGCAAGAAATCAGAAGCAGCCATCAGATATTGGGGCGGCCTTATGCTACGCATGACAATCCTGGATGATGTGGATGCTGGTCCAGAAAGACAACTTGAACCATTCCAGGGCACGATTTACGATGAGCAAGCCGGCCACCAGTCCACTGCAGTGAGAAATACTTATTAGCCTTGGTACGAGGCTAAACCCAAGCAAGCATACACGCCTGTTTTTGGCAGCACCTCCGCTGTTCTTGTGTCCTCTCAGACTATTTTGGGCTACAGCAAGTGTGCCACAGTACCATGAAAGCCTCCGGAGCCACACCCAGATGATGTGGCGGCTGGCATGACAGGAACCATCTTGTCACTGGCAGACTGAAATAACTGTTTCTCGCTTGAGATGTACCAAGGCTAACCCTGTCCATGGTTTGCAGCCAGCCGCTACCGTTGCCAGGGGTCAGCGGCCTGGTCGAGGCGAACCCGGCTTGCGACTCCTAGGTCCATCACAACCCTTGTAACTCGACCTAGCTAATTACGGGACCTTGGACCTCACACTACAAATTTTCTCCAGCTTCGCAACTGGAGACTGCATATTCTGGGAACGATCGTCCACAGGTAATCTCGCTGGCGCTTGTGTTTTCCAATTTGATATTGGCTTCTAGAAGAATGCAAGGCGCTTCTATTGCTTCAAGCGAGCCCGGTACTTCGGCATGCCCTGGATCCCGACATCCACCCTGAACAGATTCCCTGCGAATTTGGCCGACTCAGGGTACTTGTCGGGTTCCGACTCCTTTGCACTGGTGATGAACAACTCGGTGCCGGCGAATGTTGGACAGGTGATATTGCGTGTCGGTAAGTGGATTATTCCCGTCACCACTCCTTGAGGGGAGATTCGAATCACCTTAGAGCCACCGTAGCAGGCATGCCAGATGTTACCATTGACATCCATAGCGTGGCCGTCGGGATGCACGCCTTCCTCGTCGAGATGGAAGAAGACCTTCTTGTTGGAAATATCTCCTGTCTTGGGGTCATAGTCAAACACGTAGACGTTCTGGGGCGGAGAATCGGTGAGAAACATCTTGTTGTTGTCCGCATTCCAAGTGATGCCGTTTGGAATGGTCATGTTCTCGTGTACTGTGCGCAGAACCCCATCGTGGTCGAGTCGGAAGAGAACACCTTCCTCGGTCGGCTCAGCTATCTCGGGGTCGACAAACGCTTCAACCCAAAACCGGCCTTCAGTGTCAACGGCGCCGTCATTCGACCGCATCCTGGCGAAGTGTGTGAGTTCATGTTATGATTGGTTTTGCGGCAGGCGTGTCGCTGCAGGAGGGCTCACCTCCTGGTTTTGTCCTCAGCATTAGGTCCGCTCCAATACTTTGCCACATATTCATGCTCTCCGGTCTTCAGGTTGAACTTGGTAACTCCATCCTTTGCGCCAGCTAAGATAACCTCCGAAGAGTCGACCCCTTCAATGTTGGCCGTCACTCCAATGGGCTGCTTTGTGTCGATGATTCTGACCGTATCTGGACCCTTGGCCAGGTCAATGACGTACAACTTGTTATTGTTGATATCCTAGACGTGTGAGCAACAAGTGAGCCTCGAAAGGTGTCTTGGGCTGTCTCGAACCATGTAACGAAGCTCATGCCTTTCCGGGCTATAGTAGGGGCCTTCGCCCAAACTACATTTTGAGGGATAATACGCCTAGGATGACTTGGGTCAGTGTCCCCCGTTCAAGTTGTCGTCATATGGACATGTAGGTGGCTGACCTCTTTAACTGTCCACTCTTGCACATTCATTGTGTCCTGCAGCTCATGTAATGTCAGAATGGGATCCAGGAAATGATGTCTATGGGCCTCAGAGAAGAGGTGGTGACAGGAAACCCGCCACGCTGAAGTGGCAGCGGATTACGTTGCCAAGATTATATCACTATGACCACATCATCATCTACAAATCCGCTACAATTTTCATCACGGAGGACTCGTAACTCTGAGCTACTACATGCATGAGCTGCTACACCGGCTATCTGTCGGTGTCCTGGAAAATCGTCGGACGGAGGAAAATGGTGCTCATTCAGGGCCGCCATCTCATCGGCTTCAATGGCGAATGTACCGAAGATGAACCGGGGTCCTTGATTTTTGGTAAAGATAGCATACCATAGGTGCCCGGATTGAACGTAAACCAACGGCGGGCCACCAGGAACAGGAAAGAATGTGCAAACAATTGTTGGAGTTCATAAGTCGTGCAGCATTGCATCCTCGGGATAAGGCGATACCTGATCCGCATCTAATACCGTTTCCAGTCTGAATCGTTTATGTCTACATAATTCCGTTCCGTGTTCACACATGGCCAATGATATGACCACATCACAATCTCACTCTCCCATCGAGCTCCTCGGTCAAGTCATCCTAGGTAGGACCGCCTAGCAGAATGTAGTAGGACTGCAAGATCGACTCGGCCACTGCGACGGCTGGGATTCAGGGTGAATGATTCCAGGAAGCCCTGACGCTACCTCTCAATGAGTTGGTTTGTAACCCAGTCGACACGCCGTGCAGGGCGCCCCTGGGAATTCCATGATCGCTCTTGACGAATAAGACGTCGTGCATAGCGGCCACTCCGGACAAGAGGCGGCCAGCAGTAGTAGTCCTTTGCTGGAGGATACCAAGACGCTGAGCTGCAGTGACCTCTTGCTGCAGTGCGGTGCGCTGTACGCATTCCTTCATTGCCCGGTGTGCAGTGTATCTTCAACACTCCTCTTGTAGCGATCCATAGCCCGCTTTGCGATGCCATGTCCGGAAGGAAAGGGCGCATTATGCTCGGATCTACGGCCTCAGGAAACTCTTAATAGCCTCTGTTGCATTGCCTTCATGCGACCGCAGAAGGTCTGTCGCCTTGACCTTGGACAGGTCGAGCTCCTCAACCTGTAGCCATACCATTAATAACTGATCAAACACCTCAGGTGAAGTTGCACAACTCACCAAGAAATTCACATCTTCCGCAGCAATCTTAATCTTCTTCTTGACCTCGACGTCCTTTTTGGTCCCTTCCGCCTTTTTGGTGTCGTCGGTCTTCTTTCCCAATCCACTGGCAATCTCTAGTCGAGACATGGCTTTCCCCAACGCCTCCTGGTCCGCCGCCGAAGGTTGTTTCGTGGTCGTCTCGCCATTCTCTTGCGACATGTCGTTGGCATTGAGGGCGTTGAGAGCCGCGGCGGCCTTGCGGTCTTCGGCGTTCTTGGGCAGGTTCTGGGATGTTTCGTCGTCGGCGCCGTCTGTGGCGGCGGATGGGATGGGTTCGGCCATGATGGGTAGGCAGTCTGCGTGATAAGTACAAGCGTCGTCGATGTGGGAGTAAAAGGTGCTATGTTAATAGGTGTCACCTCGTACCATGCAGATATCCTAGAGATCGCACGTAGAGCGGCTGGCGACAACCAACTACGAAACCGCTGTATAAATCGTGAGGTACTAGTAGTGAGCAAGTACTACTAGTGGCTACGGGGCGCCTACTAGTACTAACACCGTGATGTGTTCACAGCGGTTAACATTCCTAATGAGGAATGGCGGGATATCGTCTCCCCTGAAACTTTGCTCATTGAAGTTCGGAGTCACACTTTATTGTACGGCAACTTACAACTCTCTACCACAATATCGGCCTGCTCTTTGGCTCTACGGTCGTTTATCAAGCATTAAAATACCCTCGGGGCCTATTTCCTGCAGGGGACCAGCGTCTCAGGAGTCGAGTACTGGGGATCTACAGAAGGATTCATTGAAAGCCCCGTTCTGAACGCGACACAGACAGCATCAAACAGCCCAAACAAAGCCAACTCCTAAGCTGTCTAGGAAGGTGACGCGGGGTCTTTGACAATGGCCCAAAACGGCTCCGTCAGCGGCGGGAGCTGGAACCCTTCGACCTGGAGAAGTAAACCTATTGTCCAAGGGGTGACATACAAGGACGAAGGGGCATTCAAGCAAGCGATCCACAAACTCGACAAGCTGCCACCGCTCGTGACGCCACGGGAGATAGTGAAGCTGAAGAACGAGTTGCGCGAGGTCGCACTGGGCAATGCATTCCTCCTTCAAGGCGGTGACTGCGCAGAACTGTTCGACTACTGCAACCAAGAGATGATTGAGGCCAAAGTCAAGCTCTTGCTGCAGATGTCGCTGGTCTTGATCTACGGGGCGCAGAAGAAGGTGGTGCGCGTGGCGCGGATGGCGGGCCAATACGCCAAACCGCGGTCGTCGCCGATGGAGACGATCAATGGGGTGACGATGCCCAGTTTCCGCGGGGATATCCTGAACAGCTACGAGCCCGACCCTGCGGCGCGCGAGCCAGACCCCAAGAGACTGGTGGACGCATACTTCCACTCCGCCGCGACGCAAAACTACCTGCGCGCGGCCCTGTCGTCCGGGCTGGCCGACCTGCACGCTCCGCTCGACTGGAGTCTGGGCCATGTGCGTGACCCGACGGTCCGGGACAAATACCAGGTCATCGTCGAGCGCATCACCGACACCCTGCAGATGATGCGGACCATTGGCCTCGACACCGGCGGCGGCCTGGAGACGGTCGACCTGTTCACGTCGCACGAGGGTCTGCTTTTGGATTACGAACAATCGCTGACGCGACTCTTTAAACATCCCTCCAACAGCCCTGTTGTAACAAACGCCCAGAAAGCCATGGCCGATGCTGCTAAAGCTGCTTCTGTCGCTGCTAAACATCGCAAGACTTCGCTGCCCACACAGCTTCCGCCACCCTTGCCACCGACGCAAGGATACTACGACACCTCCGCGCACTTTATCTGGATCGGCGACCGGACGCGCCAGCTGACGCATTCGCACGTCGAGTTTTTCCGTGGCATCGAGAACCCCATCGGCGTCAAAGTCGGCCCCAGCATGCCTGCTTCGGACCTGGTGCCTTTGCTAGATATTCTGAATCCGAACCACGAAATCGGCAAAATCGTCCTCATCACCCGCTACGGCCACGACAGGATTGCTAATCATCTCCCCTCCCATATTAAAGTTGTCCAGAATTCCCCTCATCGCGACACCGTTGTATGGCAGTGTGATCCGATGCACGGCAACGGTCGCAACGCCACGGTCACCGTGCCAGAGAATGGTGGTACTAGTACCATCAAAACCCGCCGGTTCAGTGATATTCTGTCCGAACTCCGTCAAGCCCTCGAAATCCACCGCTCCATGAACAGCTACCTCGGCGGCGTCCATCTCGAACTCACGGGCGAGCCTGTTACCGAGTGCGTCGGCGGCGCCGAGGAGTTGACCGAGCAGGACTTGAGTCTGAATTATACCACCTTTTGCGACCCGCGTCTGAATGAGAAGCAGGCTCTCGAGCTGGCCTTTTTGGTCGCCGGCTTTTATAGAGAAGGGAGGCCCTCCAGGGGCTGAGCGACGGTGGTCTTGGCATTTGTATCGCGAGAAAAAAGACGATATTGATATGATTCGTAAAGGCTTGAGATAGTATGGAATGAGGTTATGCCAGACAAAATTCTTTCGTCTGGGATCGAAAAGAAGAGATGTCGTGGGGTATTTTGCTTTTTCCCCGAATTTGAACGGGGCGTGGCAGCAAGCTCGGAGTCTTCAAAGCATGCATGCATAAGGTATTTTGCAGCCCTGAAGGGGTTTAGACTGTCTGACTACCCATCCATTTCCGTGGAATTGATCCTCTTAACCGGGCTGGGTGCTTGCTCAAGCGCTGCGTATCTCTTCGCTCACTTTTCCCGGATTGGAGTCCTCACTCTTTTTATGAGAGGTGGTCTATCATCAGCCAGGCAAGTCAAGTTTCGATAAATGATACACTGTCATGTTTGCTGCTTCCCACCCAAGGTACCTTACCTAGATAGGTAGGTACGTGAGCGGATCACGCCTTATAAAGATATCGCACATGACTTGAAGTCGCCTGGACACAATCTGCCGGGCCGCAGCAGCCCTCCTTTCCAAGACCCAACCAATGCCAGCTCGAAGTCACAATCATACTAGAAGCACGGTGGTTGCAACCATCATCATTGCCGACCGGTCGTGGGCAAGATTCCCTTACCTATCTAAAGGGCTCAAGCGGCAACTGACCACCAACGGCCTTCTTGATAACCTCCATGGCCTCAAAGACCTTTTCATCCTGATACCTTCTTCCCACCAGCTGCAAGGACACCGGAGCATCGACATATCTGTCCGGCGAGTAGAGATTATAATTCCACTCGTCCTGGGCGTTGAGCGGCTTATACGACTCATCGACTTTGTCCTTGGCCGGATCAACCTGTGTCACGGGGAACACCATGGCCGGATAGTCGAGCAGGTTCCATTGAGCCGTGTAACCCCAGTATCTGGAGTGGTTGAGAGGCGGGGCGGCGCCAGGACCGACGGGACACAAGATGACATCGACAGGATATTCAAGCTTAGGCTTCTGTTCTGCCTTTGTGGCGTCGTTTCCGTCTCCCCACGTTTCCAAATCCTTGGACTGATTCCACACTTTGGCATACTCGGCGCGGTACGCCTCTCGCTGGATGGTGAGCCCCCACACCTCAGAAACAGTATACTCCTTGACACCTGGTTGCTCCTTGATGATGAATTCCGACAGAGGCAGCCAGGGTTCGCCGCTGGAGGCGATGGCCGCCCGGTCCTGCGCGGCCCCATCACAAAAATACATGCTGGAAATAATGTCCCACGCCTGATCATGACGGTGGGGTTTCCAATCCACAAACTCGAACTCGATGCCACTGTTGTTGCTTGTGGATTGCAGCTTGGTAGTCACCTCGCGTAGTGCCCGGGACACGGGTGGGTGGGGCTGGACAACGCCGTCGGACCATAAAACACCAATTTTGAGTCTCTTGGTCCCGTCTGGCTTGGTCAGATAGCTTTTGGCGGTGCTGCTGTTGCTGTGGTTCGGAGTGTAGTTCCACGGCATCGGCAACAGCGACGGGTCATCAAGCCACGGTTGCTGGTCAATCAGGGTCTTCATAAAGATGTGGCATCCTTCAAAGCTGGCGCTCATCGGCCCGATGACAGGAACAATCTGTTCCTGGCCCGCCATGGGCGCCGTCAGCCCTCCGAGCGGTAAGCGGTATGAGGATGGTCGGAAACCCCAAATGCCACAATTGGCTGCTGGCGAGCGGATACTGCCGCCAATGTCGGTGCCGATGCCGAGCGGACTGCCCTTGAGAGCGATCAAGGCTCCCTCACCACCAGAACTGCCTCCGGGCGTTAGGTTTCGGTTGTAGGGATTCACTGTTGTCCCATAGAGGTTGTTCGCCGTCTCTAGATGCATCAAACACTGCGGCTGCGTGGTGCGCACGTATAACACACATCCGGCGTTCTGGAACAGTTGCAAGATATGTGCGTCTTCCGGCGCCACACGGTCCCACCATCCCACAAACCCGCCGTTGTGTCCCAATCCTTTGATCCCAATGTGCTCTTTGACACTGATTGGGAGGCCGTGCAGAGGCCCGATGGGTTTCTTGTGCTCGGCAAGATAGTCGTCCAAATATTTGGCTCGTTGAATCGCACTGTGTGGAAGGACCTCGGTCACACAGTTCGTCTGAATATGGCATTGTCAGTTGATCAAGTTCCTCACCCGCGGTGTCGAGGCGGAGGGTGGCTTCCATCAAGAAAGGTAGATAGTCTGTGATCCTCATAGTAGACGCATCAAGCCAGATGGTGGAAAGCAATTGTCGTGTAAAGGGCAGCGGGAGGGGAAAAAGCCATGAAAATTGTAAATAGTCTCATCGACAGACTCCTAGGCTCTTGGAACGCAACAGAGTGGACAAACTCGACATACCAACTTCTGGGCAATGCCCGCACGTCTCAAGAAGGCAGTCGTCACGTCAACGCTGCTGAGCTCCCCTGAAGCCAAGAATTTCAAAAGTTCCTCCGGAGGCGATTCCGTGATTTTGAGCTCTGCTTCATTCAACAGCTCTCGTGGAATGGAAGTCACATTCAACGGAAGTTCATCTGGGCTTGGGACCGCGGGAATAGGGGGCTGTATCTGATCGATTGACTTGTCGCGCTGTGCCTGGGCCTGTTTGGCAATCTCCTGCCATGGGACTTTCACCATTTTGACGAAGAGGCTGTGTCGGCACCAGAAGGGTAAGGATAGGAGAGAAGATACTTAAGCCGAATTGTTGCAGGTCTGGTTGAAGCAAACAGGGCCAGATGCTCGCTTACCAGAATAGCTTGCAAGATTGAGGAATCGCGCAAAGGGGTGCATTGGTCTCCCTTATAAAGGAGGACAACATGACCGATTGTTTGCCTGCCATCCCAGGACCGAGACAAGAAGTGGCAGTCGCGGGGGACGAATGAGAAGCATTTGCGCGACTTGATCCAAAGGGTCACGTTGGAGATTCGGTAGATCTTTATCTCAGACAGGAGGGTTGCGATAGACTAGTCCGTTAAATCCTCCGGACCTTATCGCGCTTTTGTTTATCATTCGTATGCATGGGTTAGTGATTGCGGGGAGGGAATGGAGATGTCCGGTGTCAACGAGGCTATGAGCCGAAGGGGCGCCGTTGAAGCACATGTGGCCAGTCAGAATCTCGGGCCGGCAGCTTTCTCCTCAGAGTGCTTGCTGATGTTCAACTTCATAAACCCATCACAATAATGGGCGAGACCTTGGTGACCATATCAATCGTGCATCAAATGGTTACTGGGCAAGACGATTTGCCGCGGCTCAGGGTTGTTCTGTCCTCCATCTGGATCTCGATGAGCTCGGGCAGACTTTGACTGGATCGTGCAAATGAGAGAGAGTCTCTAAAGCAGACACCTGTTGATTCGTGACTCTTGTTTCAGTATTCAGTTGATTGCTAAACAAAGATCCCACGCGATCATGATGGAAGAGCGAGGAAGCGGCCCGGGGATAAGCGCGACCGGATCCGGCAACTGCTTAATCCCGGCTCGGAGTTGGTATAGCGGAAATTGCCCGAAATGGAGGTTATCTGCGATGGCATCTCATGTCTTCGAGGACTTGGACCGCACGTCCGACAGCGCCGGCATACCATATAGGCTTCGAGAAGCCGACGATGGTACACATGTAAGTTCCGACGAGCTTGAAGTGTAAATTGACCAGATATCAAACAACAATGTCCGCCTACCTGATTACAGGATGTGCCCGTGGCATCGGTCTGCAGCTGACCAAAACCTTGGCCGCAAGACCAGAAAGCGAAGTCCGTTTCATCGCTGCCACAGGCAGGAGGGAAGCCACTGCACTGAAAGAACTCACACAGAAATATCCAGGCCGTGTTGTTTTCGTGCCGCTTGATACTACCGACGACGCCAGCGTCAAGGCTGCAGTTAAAGAAGTTGAAAGATTACTGGGTCCCAATGGGGGTTTCGACGTCTTCATCAACAACGCTGGCGTACTGAATCTCACTCCGGAAGGCATTGAAAAAATGTATGTTTATGGTCCTCAATAGCCGGCCCCTTGGAATTCGTGGAATTGCTAACGCTTTGCTGCAGGGCCGACCTCATGAGCACCCTGGAAATCAATGTCAATGGACCCCAGCGGGTCACTGCCGCGTTCGTGCCATTGTTGCGCAAAGGTTCACGAAAGCTTATCGTCAATGTGTACGTTCCACGCAAGAGCCCTTTCTTTGCGCGAGCAAAGAATCGTTACTGACTGATGATTTTCTACAACGTATAGGTCCTCCACGTTGGGCTCCATGACATTGGCAAAATACTTTCAAGTCCAGCCGGCACCGGCCTACAAAGTCAGCAAAGCTGCTCTGAACATGCTTACCGTCCAATGGGCCCTTGCTCTAGCAAACGAAGGTTTCACCGTCATTGCAGTCAGCCCTGGGGTAGGTACACCGGCCGTCCTTCTGTGATCGCAATCTTGAACAATGACTGACTCGTCTCGCGCAGTGGCTCAAGACGGACTTAGGATCCGAAGCAGCAGATCTCCCCGTAGAGGTGGGGGTTGGAGCCGTTCTGGACATCGTGGAACATGCCACAAAGGAGCAAAATGGGAAGTTTTTCGACATCCACGTCCCTGGGGATTGGCGTCTCGGAGAGCTCCAGCTGTATCAAGGGGGAGAAGCTCCCTGGTGAAAGCACTGGCTGGCCATTCATGCATGAGTCCACATGCTGTGGCAAATATAGACCCAGGGGGATGTACCGTGACGGTACCTAGCCCTATCCCAATGATATTATGATAACAGACATGCACACTTTTCATCAGCGTTTTCCAAATTTCTTTTTCATCTTCATCGTCGTCCTTATCACAGCATTCATGTCCTACTCCTTATACAACGAGAACGAGCATGTTCAAAAAGTCAATCTCACCATTGTTTTAGCTTTATGCCGCTCTTCTGGAACCATTCCTAGTTTGCATCTTCCAGCCGCCGTCTTGCACAATCGGGGATAAAGTCCGGCAGGCTCACTGCAGACTGGCCTTGGCCTTCAAGAGTATCATGTCAAAGCGCAAGCCACAGTGAGAGCTGTCAGTCCACGCGGGCGAATAACAGATTGTAAATTCTGATAAGGCTCTCTCCTGACCTGTTCTTTGCATGTGAGAAGCTCTCGCACGGTTCCACAGACCCGCCGCAAGTAACCGTCCCCAGCCGCTCCGCCGCGTCCGGCGAGGCTTCGCTCTTACTTAACATTACCTAACAATGCAACGTTGATCTCCAGATCGGTGCCAGATAGTGGAGTAGATGATGTTCCTATAGGGCTTGTCGCTAACCTAAAAGTCTTGTCGCCGAGTGTTGGCCTTTGCTATACGGTCTTGGAAGCAGGCGAAGAGCCTTGTTTGGCGGTCTCGTTACGCGAGTCTAGAAGCAAACCTCACCATTTCTTTTGGATTCTCCAGTGATTCTCCAGTGGTCCGATACCATGATGTGGCCAACCCCAGGATTGGCGTGCCCTTGTGGAGGGAATCTGCGAGGAAGGATGCATCTGGGGAAGTCCACTGGGGCGCTGGTCCTTACGTTTGCCCAGGAGACGTGGAGCGACGTGTCCAGGGTTCAAAGGAAGATGTATAAAGAAAGATCCATTCCTCCCTCTGCACCGACCAGAGGCCACTCTCTCTCCCCACTATCCAGTTGCCATACTGGACTGCCTGTGGTACCCTGATCAGACAGAACTCTCTACACCATGGACCACATCCGCAGCCACGGCTCCTCCTCCTCCTCCAACTCCTCCAGGGAGGACGTTGAGAAAATGGAGGTTAGCCAGCATGTCGAGGAAAAGCCAGTCCCTGTTCAGAATGGAGACGGACACACCCTGGCTAGAAAGCTCAAGAGTCGGCATATGCAGATGATCGCCATTGGTCAGTACCAGTTCCAACGACTCTTTTCTCCTTGGGAATCGCTGTTTGCTAATGCTTGGTCACAGGCGGCTCGATTGGTGCTGGTCTCTTCGTGGGAAGCGGTTCGGCTCTGCGTAGTGGCGGACCGGCCAGCCTCCTCATTGGCTTTATGATTACAGGCGTCATGATGCTATGCACAATGCAAGCCCTCGGCGAGATGACCGTTCTCTACCCTGTCAACGGTGCATTCTATTCGTACGCTGTACGCTTTATCGATCGCTCCTGGGGCTTTGCCATGGGCTGGGAATACGCTCTTGGCTGGTTGACGGTGCTGCCCTTCGAACTGACCGCGGCCTCCATCACCATCGAGTTCTGGCGGGATGACATCCACGTTGCCATTTGGGTGGCTGCATTCCTTGCACTGCTGTGTTTCATCCAGATCTTCGGCGTGCGTGGATATGGAGAGGTGGAATTCGTCCTGTCCTGCATCAAGATATGTGCTTGTATCGGATTCATCATTTTCGGCATCGTGGTCAATGTCGGCGGCGTCCCCACTGACGACAGAGGGTACATTGGCGCCAGGTACTGGCATGATCCTGGTGCGTTTCGCAACGGCTTCAAGGGCTTCTGCTCCGTCTTTGTCACGGCAGCTTTCGCTTTTGGTGGCACTGAACTCGTTGGCCTGGCAGCCGCAGAAGCCGCCAATCCCGCAAAGTCGCTCCCGACCGCCACCAAGCAAGTGTTCTGGCGTATCGCCTTCTTTTACATCGTCACCCTCTTCATCCTCGGATTGATCCTACCTTCAAACGACGACCGTCTGCTCGGAGCCAGCGGAGCGAACACAAAAGCTTCTCCATTTGTCTTGGCAATCAAAACGGCCGGGGTGAAAGGGCTTCCCTCAGTGTTCAACGCCGTCATCACAATTTCCGTCATCAGTGTGGCCAACTCCTGCACTTATGCCAGCTCACGTACCATGCAGGCCCTTGCCGCCAACGGTATGGGCCCACAGTTCCTCCGCTACATTGACAAGAAAGGCCGCCCTATATGGTGTATCATCGTGCAGCTGCTGTTCGGCTGTATTGCTTTCATCGGAGAGGCCAACGCGTCAGGGGAAATCTTCACGTGGTTGTTGGCCTTGACTGCCCTGTCGTTTTTCTTTGCCTGGACCAGTATCAACCTGTCGCACATTCGCTTCCGTGCAGGCTGGAAGCACCATGGGTTTTCGACCGCTCAGCTTCCCTACCGCGCTGCATTCGGCGTGTACGGTTCGTACCTGGGATTCTTCCTCAACTGCATTGCGATTGTTGCGACCTTTTATGTCAGCTTGTTCCCACTCGGAGGGAAACCCAACGCCAAAATCTTTTTCCAAAATTACCTGGCCGCCCCGATCGTTCTATTTTTCTATATCTTCTGGAAGCTTTACAGCAGAGACTGGAGTTTGTTCATCCGAGCCAGGGATATGGACGTCACGACCGGTCTGAGACCTGGCTGGGACCAATTGGCCAACGAGGCTGAGAACCGGCAACCGTTGTGGAGGCGTGCACTCCACTCTTTCATCTAGAACTCTGGCATTTATGTTGGGATTGTAAGTGCTGGTCGGTATATATTGGCATCTCAAGTTAAATGAATTTTCGCCTGCATCAGGCAGGCCTTCTGAGCCGATCTCAAAATTAAGTTGTTGTTTCTCTCACCTTCACTTCAAGTTCAGACATTATCACCACATAGGTTCCCCACTTTTCACTGCCTTCACTTGCGTACGACCTGGACTCTTCCGCGGCGTGATTACCTTGAGCCATCCGTCCTTTTACTGTAACACTGCAAACAGATTCAATTCGTCTTAGTAAAGTCTTGCTCAGCTCAAGTCATGGCGGACGCAGGAGACGAAACAGATTGGGAGGATGAAAGCGACAGTGAAAGCGAGAATGAAACCGAGCGTGAGTAAAAGAATATCATTTACTGCAAACCGATGATCGAAACAGGTGGCTGACGAAGATGTTCGTGTTTAGACCAAGGCGGATCCAACGTTGACCTTGACATTTTGCGCGGGCGGATGGATGGAAACATCATGGCGGCAATGTCCCATCACGCTCACCTGATAGCCGGAAGCGTCTTCCCGCTCGCCCTTATCAAGAGGTTGGCAGAATCGGCCATGATGGTACACTTCAATCGAAAATACCGTATCCACAAAGAAGCCCTCCGTGTACTTCGACATGGTATCGAGTTTCATATCATCCAAATGTTGGCAGGTATGTAGCACCCACTTCGACAGGAAAATCCGCTGATTGTAATACTTTCGCGAGAGCAGCGACCGGTATCTTGGCCCAACATGCTAGACGAAGCACCATCAGACTGGACGACATGATACTTGCAGCATTTCTGCTCAACCGAGCCAGGGACGACGCCGACGATGAATGATGCAAGAGCAGAAAACCGTGATGATGGCTCGGAAAAGGAGACTCTCTCTCTCTCCACTGCATCTTCGGCATGTGCGTACGGACACAGCCGAAGGCTATTTTTTCTGGTGGGAGCAGACAGTGAGGGGAGCTCAACGGGGATACCAGACATCACACACGGCCCAGCGTACCTCCTGAAATAATTCAATGGAGTCCCTCAGGGGTTCTGGTGTCTCCTCGGACGGCGTTTATTTGCGGGATTGCTGGTACATGTTCATATCTCCAAGTGCTCCTCCCAGCAAGGGTCTCTGGGAATAAAGGCGCTCTTCCTGAGCATAGTGCTCTCCCTATTCCAACCCGCGAAGGACAGATAGTTGGTCTTCGGAACCTTAGCAGTGATTCTGATCACTTACCTAGTAGCTTTTAGCCATCCTTCGCGATAAAGAAGTTAGTATAGCTGCGCGATAGATAGATAGTCAGATATAGTATCGCGATAGATAGTTGTGTACAATTCTGTTGAGATGTTTGCGTGATAAACTTAAATGGGAATAACGGTGAGCGGGAAGTGATTTTGTAAGAGGGAGTCACACTGCTATGATTCACCGTAGTCATTCTACTTATTTAGTACGGCGGCGCATGCGGCTTCGCTCTCACAGAACAACTGAGCTTATGAAAGCGCCTGTTTCACAGACCGGCCCATAGATAGATTCAGAGCTTCACAAGAGATTCCTTCTCATCCTCCTAGTATACTATTGGAGGAATCCCTTTTAAATCTTCGCGTGTGCACTCGCCTCCAGCCTCTATCGCGTGGTCTGGACCTTGACAGATCACGTGATATCACGTCTGGTGCTTGGCGAAGTGCAGGTGCAGGTGACATTCAAGTCGCCCTTTACTTTCAGGCCAGTAAACATTTCACGCTCAGCCACTTCCCCTTCATATTACAGCTTTTCTTCGCGCTCCCTACGCCGGTTGTCTCCAGCTCTAGCACTTGGTTGACAGACTCCGCTTCTGTTCTGGAGTTTGTACATCACATATCGTGCAAAGATGGCGGCTTCTGGGCAATCCTGGCTGAACCAAGACTTTGGCGGCGACGATGAAGAATCGGACAACGACTTCAACCCCGGCGTCGAGATGGGATCTGATGCTGAGCAAGACGACGAGGAAGATTCCACACCACAGATTAAAACCCAAGGAGGGGCCCCAGCTTCAGACGACGAATCGACCGCTGGCCAGAAGACCAACGGCAAGAGATCGGCCTCGCCTACCGAAGAGGACAGAAAAGCCGCGCCGGCAAACGAGGACGATGACGAAGAACAAGATGCTGCAGATGAGGAAGATGACAACGAGGGGAAGGAAGCTGACGGCGAAGACGATGAAGGTGAAGGAGAAGATCTGAATGGAGACGAAGATGAGGAAGGGGACGAAGACGAAGACGAAGACGAAGAAGAAGACGAGGACGCGGTGTCGAGTCGTCCCCGAAAGCGCAGAAGGAGAGGCCTAAACCAGTTCTTCGAGGAAGAAGCTGAAGTTGACGAAGATGACGACGAACTAGAAGCCGAAGAGGATGACCTGGGGCCAGAATTCATACAAGATACGCATCCCGACGATGATTTGCCTCCCGAAGCCGACCATGACGACCGAAGACATCGTGAATTGGATCGTCAACGGCAGCTCCAGCAGTCGTTGGACGCAGAGCAAGAGGCAGCAAAGTTCAGAGAGAGATATGGCCGCAGAACAACCACAGCCTTGAGCAACACCTCCTTTGTGCCGCAGAATCTCCTTATGCCAGACGTCAATGATCCGAGTATCTGGGGTGTCAGATGCAAAGCTGGAAAGGAGAAAGAGATTATCCACAGGCTCATGAAGAAGTTCGTCGAAAGTCAGGGGAGCCGAAACCCTATGCGGATATGCTCTGCTTTTGAGCGAGGCGACGGCCCTATGGCTGGTTACATCTTCGTTGAGGCTAGGCGAAAGGTGGATGTTGACGATGCGCTGACCAACGTTGCGGACGTCTACCCAAGGTCGAAGATGAACCTCGTCCCGGTCAAAGAAATGCCAGACTTGTTGCGAGTTAACAAAAGCAAAGAGCTTGAGGTTGGAGGTTATGTTCGAATCAAGCGGGGCCTGTATCAGGGCGACTTGGGCATGATCGAGAGCGTCGAAACCAACGGTCTTGAGGTAACCGTTCGATTGGTACCTAGACTCACCTATGGTATGGACGAAGATCAACAGCGTCCTGGCGCTGTTGATGCTAAGCGAAAACGTCCAAATGCTTTTGGAGGTCTTAATTCCGTCGCGAACAGACCCCCTCAACGGCTTTTCAACGAGAACGAGGCGCGTAAGCGGCACGACAGATTCCTCCAACAGAACAGAGGTCTGACCGGACGGAGCTGGTCTTACAAGGGTGAACTCTACGAAGATGGCTTTTTGATCAAGGACTTTAAACTGCAGCATCTCATCACCGACAATGTGAATCCAAGATTGGATGAGATCACCAAGCTTACAAAGACGGCGGCAGATGGCTCGGAGCTGCTTGATCTCGAATCACTTGCGCATAGTTTGCGTAATACGGCAGCCGAAGGCAGTTATTTGCCCGGTGACGAGGTAGAAGTTTATGAAGGAGAACAGAAGGGCATCGTCGGCAGAATTGAAGCGGTGACCGGGAACATCATTTCTATCATGGTCACAGAAGGAGAGCTCACTGGTCAACTTGTCGAGGTACCGGTCAAAGGCCTGCGGAAACGCTTCAGAGAGGGAGACAACGTGAAAATCATCGGAGGAAGCAAGTACCGTGATGAAGTGGGCATGGTGCTTCGCATCAAAGACGACAAAGTCACCGTCCTTACGAACGAGAGCAACGACGAGATCACGGTCTTCAGCAAGGATCTTCGAGAAGCAACAGATGCAGGAGGTGCTGGTGCCGGCGCCAGCAAGTTTGATGTGCAGGATCTTGTGCAAATTGAGTAAGTGATATCGCTGTCTCAACTTCATTGTTGCCCACATGCTAACCTGCTATAGTTCTACGACAGCTGGCTGTGTCATTAGAAGTGACCGCGAATCTGTTCGGATACTGGACCAAAATGGCTCTGTCACCACCAGAATACCCTCACAGTTGATGAGAATCGAAGCACGACGAAACGCTGTGGCAACCGACAAGAATGGCTCCGAGATTCGAGTTGGAGACGTCGTGCGTGAATCGGGGGGCGAAGGCAAGTCGGGCACCATTCTGCACATCCACCGAGGGTTTGTTTTTGCCCATAATAAATTGAACATCGAGAATGCGGGTATCTGGGTTGCACGCTGCAGCAATGTCATCACTACGGCTGCAAAGGGCGGTCGGATCACTGCTCCTGCAACAGATTTGTCTAAGATGAACCCCGCGCTACAACTTAAGCGCCCAGACATGTCAATGGCTCCGCCGCAGCGACCAGGAAGAGACCCATTGCAAGGTAGATTCGTTCACATTAACAAAGGCCCCTACAAGGGGCACCGGGCGCTTGTCAAAGACACCACAGCTGGTGAGGCGCGGCTTGAACTCCAAACGAAGAACAAGACCATCAATGTCAGCAAGTTTGATCTCTCAGTCGTCGAGTATGTTATTTGCCCCTTCACCTGGATAGGGCTTATGAACTAACACTTGCTTTTTAGCACAAACACTCAAAACAAGACCAGGTACGAGGACTGGATCAGAAGTCGCGGCGGTCCCTCCGGGATGCGGGCTGGCCAAGGCATGCCAGGTTCGCGTATTCCAGACAGCGGTTTCGGAGGCCGAACTCCTATGGGCGTCATGGACGGAGGGCGTACACCAGCCTGGGGCGCGGCATCGCGAACGCCTGCTTGGGGTGGCCCTAACAGCTCTTCCGCCCTTGAATCCGGTCGCACACCAGCGTGGAAGGGCCCGTCTGGCTCTCAGACTGCATACGGTGGTGGCGGCATGACCTCTTACGGAGGCCCTGGCAATTATTCGACCACGGGCAGCCGTACGCCGGCTTGGACGGCTGGCGCAAAGACACCTTACGGTGCGGATCATGGTTTCGGCTCTTCCAACAACTCGGGCTTTGATGCATTTGCGGCCGGCTCAAGAACTCCGGCGTACACAGCATCTTCGTCGCGGACTCCGGCGTGGGGTGGTCCTGGAGCTAGTGCTTCAGCACCTACGCCTGCGGCACGGTCCTACGACGCTCCAACTCCAGGCATATCAGCCCCGACCCCTGCCGCCTCAGGACATTACGACGACGACGCTTATACTCCTTACCTTGGGGCTCCAACGCCCGGAGCTGGTCCGGTTGATGCACCGACACCGGCCCCAAGCTTCGCGAAGAATGCAAACAGAGAACCGCTCAAGCACAACCGGTTGGCGGCCTTTGACGCTCCCACACCCGCGGCCAGCGCACCTACGCCGTATGCTTCTGGGGCATTTGACGCACCCACCCCTGCAGCGGGCGGGCCGAGGTATGCCGATGATGATGATGACCAGGATTGAAATCTGCGTGACTGGGCTTCCCGGGCATAGGACCACCACGCGTCAGAGCTGGCGTGCGTGGCATGGGGTGTGATCACTTTTTTCTTCCCGCAGGGAAGTGTTTTGAGTACTAGGAATCTGCTTCACAGGAAAACAAAAAACACTTGTACGAGTAGAAGGGCCTCATAGTTGCTAGAAGCGAGTCATCCAGACCATGACGGTCTGTATGTAATCACGGCAAGGGGAAAGCCGGAAGATATCAAGATCAATTGCAAAGCTGTACGCACACGGTGCATGATTGAAGGCCCATTTTCGAATTTGATCCTGGACGATTTTATGCACACTGAACCCACCGTTGAGAACTATCCAGGCTTGTGGTGTTGCCATGCAGTTCTATTGTAGGGAGTGAGCCGTCCTGAAGGGTGCAGTGATAAAAATCATCCTCAAGGGTAAAATCCCGGGCATTCGGAGCAAGAGGCACATGTGTACCGGGGTGTGTCATGACGCATGGATATTTTGACACTGCCACTGCAGCCTGAGCGGCATTGAAAATCCGAATCAAGGCTTCAGTCAGAAAGGGGTAGTGTCCCCGATTTCATACTGTGCTCTCATCAATTTGTTGTACAACTGGACGATCTCTGGTCGATATTTTTGCAATTCATTGAGTTACTGCTGGACAGTTTTGTTTTGTTTTGGAGATTAATCCTTGGCCTGGAGCCCGTGGCCTGAGACCAACTTCTCTGTGCACTGCACGGGATTCCTTATTTAAGCGACGTACAGTGCGGAGCAGGAGTTTCGGAAAAAGAAACAAGCGACAAGAAAAGCAGGGGCATTGGGATGCCGAACATAGCCGTCTACTGGCACTGACTGCCCCTTCGAAAACCTACTCTTCTGAACTTCTGCCCGGTAGGAGACAGAACGGTTCAAATCTGTGTTGAATACGATCCCAATGGTGCAAGTGGCCGACCGAGGTCTAGAGACCTCTTCGGGCGGAGGCGGCGCTGGCGCTGCAACAACTGCGACGCCTCTACAGGACGAGAGCTCACAGCCGCTTCGCGTCCTCGTGACTGGCGGACTAGGCTTCGTGGGTTCAGCAATTGTCCGAGCCTTGCAGGAGCAGCATCCAGACTGGACGGTCTGGATTTTAGATACGAAGAAGGACCCAAGGGCAGAACGGAAGGCCGCAACCTCAACCACAGTCGATGACAATGACCTGGATCTGTTGAAGAATTGCGTGTACGAGTATGTGCAGGCCGACGTGACGGATCAAAGCCAAGTGGGAACTGCGTTCAGCGTGGCAAGACCTCACGTGGTTGTCCATACTGCAGGTGTCGTGCCACCCCTGAGTGAAAGGTACGTCTGTCTACGGCGTAGATGCTGCTGTCTTCAGGGCACGGTGGTCTCGTATGGATGCGTACACACAGCCCAAGTGTCTGCGTTCCCTGGAGGTTTTATGTGACATATCCTTTTGAACAACTGACATCCATTCTGTAACAGGTATTCTCGGAGACTAGAAGCCTACGTCAGGCGCACCAATGTCGAGGGAACGCGGCATGTCGTGGACTGGGCAAGACGGACTGGGTGCAGAGCACTGGTGTATACGAGTAGTTGCTGCACCGTGACCGACGATATGAGTAAGTCATATGCGAACATCGACGAGAGATGGCCTGTTGCCGCGAAGTCATCCAGCTATGGTGAAAGTAAAGCCGCGGCGGAGAGGATTGTTCTTGCAGCAAATGGCCTGCCTACCGACATTAGACGGAGCGACGCCGCCAGAGGGAACAAAGGCAATGACCTGGAGAGAGATGAAGACAGTCGTCGCCCCCAGCGGCCAATGCTCACCTGCGTCTTGAGACCGTCAGTTATTTTTGGAGAAGGAGACAATCAGTTGATCCCTTCCATCCATGCCTGTATTGCGAAGGGGGAGACGCGCTATCGACTGGGAGATGGCCGAAACCTCTGGGATGTTACGTACGTGGGTAATGTGGCTGACGCACACATCCTCGCAATTGAAAACCTGTTATCAACCCATGCATGTCGGCAAGACGGAGCTACCCACCTTAGAAACGGCGGGATCGGGGCCGAAACTGCAGCAGGGGAAACGTTCTTTATTCAGAACAACGAACCCATCTCATTTCGGGAATTCAGCCTTGCCGTCTGGAAAGAGTTTGGGCATTACCCACCAGCATGGGAAATCCATATTCCAGAAGGATTGGGGTGGACACTAGGCCTGTTGGCGGAAGCATTGACGCGAATTTCCGGCACGCCAACAACCCTGTCCCGTGGAAGCGTGATGGACGCTTGTGCCATGCGCTATGCCAGCGGCGACAAGGCTCAAAGAGTACTCGGCTATCGAGCGCGAGTAGGGCTGGAAGAGGGTATCCATCGAAGTTGTGTGGTGAGTGATCATTTCAATCCAACCTTTTCTCCCTTCACAATCTTGTGGCGTTTATTGCAGGGACACCGGCCGCTCGGCAGAGGAAGCCTTCAGGTACTAACATTGCGATATGATCAGGACTATGGGCGACGATTGGATCAAGGTCTGGGCTGAGTGAAGCTCGTTCGCGAATTTGAACTGGCCTGGAGCACTCGGGACTTGGCAAGTTTGACGAGACGTCGGAAATTGTGGTAACATGAGTCCTAGCCTCGCTATCTTAGTAGCGAGGTGGTGAGTACGACCCTTGTCACAACAATTTCTGCTCCTGGAAAGCGGGCTCGTGTCTTTTGCTCGGTAGCATTATTTGGGAAGGTTCTTGCGGGATGCCGATGCCCCAGTCCCGCTGAGAGTGTCTGATTTCAAAACAAAGACCATACAGCATTGTAATTAAATCCAATTACTTTGGCAAAACGGGGTGCAGAAGTGAAGGTGCCAGTTGGGACGACACACTCGGGAGGTTGGATTGTACTATGTAGACGGTCGTCTCAAGTTGTCGTAGCGGTGCCTGCACTATGACGTCTAGCGAACAAAGTGTCGACCTGGCCGCCAATGAGGGCTGGGGGCATTGGTACTACTTGGGTTAGCGTGAACCAGCTAACCGTAAACTGCTTGGATTCAGCCACTGGCCGTCCAAAGTAGTCTAGTGGAGGCTGCCAATAATACCAATACTGGAACCCCTGCCCAAAAGTGTCTGGCGCAGCTGCACTTCAAGTTCCTCCCGAAACATCGTCGGCCCCTTTTTCCTGACTACAATCCTACCAGTGTCATCCAATTCATTGTGATCCATGGACTGGAGTTGATGAAGGCTGCGACAAACCACGAATCACCGCCTCCGTCCCTCCTTCATGTTTGGTCCATACCACCTTCTTCCTGCCGTTGCTACCTCAAGTCCTGTTTCTGGAAATTGAATGCTACCCACACGCCGCTCGGTCCTGTTCGCCTCGAATCTTCTTTGAAGCTTCCAATTCCAGCGCCTTGCTTCATTCTCCTATGCCTGGGGGCCGCTGGGACACTGTTTACAACCAGTTCCAAGTTCGCCCGACTTGCACCCTGACGGGGCCTTGGATCTGTTGTGCTGGCCATCATGTTGCTTGACTACTTTGGCTCAGGCATCCATCTGCAAAGAATGTGAAGCCCATAGGAGGAAAGGCTTTGATAGCCGATGCCTTGTTTGGTCACCATGCTAGATGATCATGTTTACAGACATCGGCAAAATGTGTTCTCCGTTGGACAATACCTATGGACAATACCTAGACCCGAAGGATCCCATTTTGCCGACTGCCATCCAGGACCAGGCTACCCAATGCTTCTCTATGGCTTCTACCTGCTTTCTAGCTCACTACTTCAAATCACCGGCTGTTTGGGCGGGCCCCAGAGCAAAGCCTTGCTTCGAGAAAATTCCGCCGGCGCGACTTGTCAAACCCCAATGCCGGTGTAGATCATATTCCTGATCGGCGACCGAGGCGGCCGGTTGGGCTTTTGGGCATCATCGGCGCCCAAAAAGTAAATCATAAATGGGGCTTCTCCAGGAAATCACCATACGGTAGAGAAACCGCTAGGTCGAATTCAAGGATGAAAGTACCCTTGTCTCCGGGAAGGTTCCTTTCTGCTTCGACCATCACCCAAAAGCCCCCTGTCATCGAATCCGCCTAACGACCGAACTCTTTTCTAACCCGGCCCGAATGGATATTACACTGATTACATTCTGTATCGGTCGGCCGGTGCATACCAGGCCACACTTGAGACGTCCAAATTGCCCCGGCGTATCACTATGGTAAGCGGCATGCTTTCATCGTCCGCCATGGAGCTTTGACCGCTGTGAAGCCGCTGGCTCGAAACTCGGACATCTACAATGGGACATACTCCCAGCTTGACCAGGTTTGTTGTTGGCTGCAACCCGCTTCGCTAGTCTTGCCTCGCATGTTCATCACCCGCTGATCTCCACCCCGGCCAATGGTGGCCATCGCCCTGTCAAAATGGCGACCCAAGGCGGAACACCCTCGAGGACCCCATTCATCTGCGTTTGGCAATGTGCGATGCGACTCCGGGCCAACAAGCTCGTACTGTACCTCGTTGGCGTTCCAGGCCTAGAAGTGTGTTGTACCAGTGTCGACGAGACGAAACGCGTGACTACCAGCAAATGCGCTTCCCCGAACCACGATGCCCATTCCGCCAGTATCGGGCACCAACCGCGTCACCAGCCTACATGGTGACGGGCAGCATATGCCAAACATGGGGCCGTTATGAGATCCATAACCCTGCTAGTATCATGGTCCGCGCTGTGTAAAGGCGAGGATAAATCAGAAGGCTTCCAGAAAGCGCAAGGACCTACGCCATTGTTCCCCCGGCTCCTAGTTCGCAACCCTGTGGCGTATACTACCAGGGTTTAGCCACCAGCATTCCGGACCCGGCTAAAAAATGTGTACAAGAACCTGGGAACGCGTCGACGTCGACGCCTCGCTCACGGCATCGGCAACGACCTCCCGCCAAGGTCAGGCATACCCGTTTCAGCCCCTGTCGTGGGTGGGCCTTTCGTAAGAAACTAGGCTGCCCCGGGGTTGCGGAACGAGTACGCATCAGACAACTTCGAGAATAGCTTTGGAAATGGGCCTTGAACGTTTGAGGGCCAAACGTCGATGCCTTGTATCCTCCACGTGCCTTGTGCGAATACAATATCATTATTGGATCCTTCCTTCTTGTGCCTCATTCGCAACCGTGTGGCATCAAACATATTGCCCAATACTTGACCGCTATCTTATGCAGAACCCCCTGCCATCCGACTGTTGAATCTCTCCTATCAAAAGAGCCGGCGAGCCATCTACCTATTGCCTTTCTTTTCGTGCGCTTTCCATGCACTGACTGCCCGTCTTCTTTGGATCTTTCTGATCATGTTGGCCTTGAGTTCCACGATCCACAATCCATACTCGAAGTATTTCGCAGATATCGCTCCTGGAATCCAGTCTGCCTTCGAACTAACCAACGATACCACAAACATGTCTGACAGGGAGGACTTCCTGTATCCAAGAACACAACCTTCCAGCCTGTCGAGACAGTCGGCGGAAAGTCCATCGCAATTCGGACTTCAAAGGCAGGCGCTCTCTACATGTAACCCCTACAGCAAACCGTCTACTAACATATGCTGCAGCAATCGTTTTACCCCATGGTCGACATCAACGTACGATCCTTTCGCTGGCGAACCCGGTGGGCGCATAACTCCCGATCACCCGGAGCCGCTGCGCCAGAGGCTGCCTCCCGAGATACACAGTGCGCCACGCCCGCCCGCGTCCACGGCCGTTGGAGAGTCATTGCGACCCTTGTCGTTCACGTCTCAGTCCTCCGCCTTCACATCCGACGCAGGATCGTACCAGCCGCTGGGTCCGCCTCCCAGGTCAAATCCAGATGACCATACGATGGCACTACGTCGACAAAGCCAGGATAGTTATGGGTTACAGACAGGGTCGCCCAGCAGTCAAGGCTACGCAGACTATGAACTGGAGACGCAGAACCGCCGGGGTTCCGAGATGGGAAGGGCGGCCGCTCGGTACCACACTCGCAGACGACCTTTCAACCAGGATGAGTTCGACGGGCCGTCTCAACTCTTGCCGCTGCCCTTGCCGCAGCAGGAGCATGCCCGCTCTCAAGCGCTTCCGGCTCTCCCCGTTCATCTTGCTATTGAGGAACAGGACGAGATCATGCTGCATGTGAACGACATTCTCTCGCGTTGCGCATTCCATTTCGTAGCCAAATACCAATTCCCAATCCCCCTCGAACGAGACAAACCTCGAGTCCGCGCCCCTGAGGACCGGGAGTGGACAGAGTGGGCCTACCTATTGAAAAGGTTAGCCACAAAGAGGAGGATCCCAGCCCGTGTCCTTTACGACAACCAGATCAAACAGTTTGTTACGACTTTGGAGAATTCAATCGCGGTGAGGCAGCCCAACAGAGAACAGCAAGTGAGAAGGCCCAGAGACGACCGTTATATGCTACAGCTTATCAGTGCCGGCACCCAAGTGGCTAAAATTATGATGGACTCTTTATCTATGGAACAACTTGATGCTTTGTACCGACAGACGGAGAGCCTGATCTTGGAGAGAAGGTCAAGACTGAGAGGACTTGGATTACAATGAACATTGGGTTTGGCCGGCTGTCTATTTTATGGGTTTTGCTGTTGCAGAATGATGTGGACGAGGTATTCTATGATCTGAAGCGTGTGAATTTATCTCTATTGGTACATCCCCTGATCGTTCCCCATCATTGTGCTGGCATTGGATGGGACAACTGCAATTTACCTACACCGACTTAATACATATACCGAGTCCTGTGACGATCTGCTAACTTGAGCCTTGAGTCCCGAGCGCATACTTGGTTTACGCTGGCAAAATGACAATTTATCCTAATTTTATAGGCTCAATTGGCAGGGCGAAGTTGCGATTGCTACTCAGTCGCCAGCCGCGCGTTGAAGTGGACTGAGGAGCTTACACCTACACAAATCGGACGCCATGGGACTCGGCCCCTTTTTCCGGGCTTTTTGAACTGATTCAATGAGTACTGGAGTAAAATAACTACTAGATAAGAATCAGAGCTCCTCCGGATTGAAATGAATGATAATTTCAACAACAGCTACCGACATGGTAGCAACGGTACGTCACTCCATATGATTTCCCTCAGCAGAGACGCTGTTGGCAGAAGGGAAATTTCTGACGGCGTGTTTATACAGAAGAGATGAGAAAGATGGCCCATCTGCTGTGAGCGTCATGGCAGAAATCCTGCGCATTATACATATGCTGACAGTCATCGAGACCCATACTTCACAACCTTGCAGAGAAAACAAAAGGAACAAAAGGTTTTCTAGAATTCAGCGGCAGCACAGGGCAATCCATCTTTCTCGGCGGCAGTACAATAGAGTGGAAAAAGCTGTTATTCCATGCAACAAATCGTCTGATCGACCATGATATCCAGTCCAGTCTTTGAGATCCCTCAGAAAATCACATTCCATGTGCCCAACGAATGTTCCCCATCCCATTGCCCATCAACTCTTCTCTGGCGAGCGAGGAAGACAAAGAGAGTGACTAGTTTCAGCCATCCATCTATTTTGTAGACCTACTACTGCTTGACTGCATTGACGATCGATGCGTTGATGCCTGAACTCGAACAGCACCAAGTACATAAACGGATGGAGACCACCGCCATCTCCACTTTTTACTTTGCTACTTACCAGGAGGAGAAAGAGAAACGTGTTCTGAAGACTCATCCACCGCTTTTATTGTTCTTGTATCCGATCAAGATTGGGCTGGACAATTAGTCTAGTTTCAGTACTTGCGGTTGCGGTTCCCGAAACTCCCATGCGGCCTTTCCACGTCGCCATAGCTTGTGCACTGCCTAAGCAGAAGGACTGTGAATGGGAGTAAAGTACTGTACATGGGACTTAAACTGGTGCTGGGATATCCGAGTATCGCCTCGCTTGCGAGGACGTAGGGCATGAACTACCAGGTTGAGGTCCCTGGGTACCTGCTCGGTAAAAGCCGGTTACTACTATAGTAGCAGCAGTAGTACTAGGTACCTGGTAGGGAGTAGCCGTAACTGTAACTGACCGCAAAGAGAGCGTAGTGTTCCTTTTACGCTTCTAAATGCTTGTGCATGGCAATGTGAAGAACGTCCTGTGCATTGCTCGCATCATAGGTATGGTATCTAAAGCCGGGGGTGAATTGATATATGTGACTGGAGACTTGAAAATTGAACTCCGATTCAATGCCCAGGATGGAGGTTCAGACACTTAGTTGGCGGATATAGTAGCAAGAATCGAAATGCCACAGCCCGAGGGGCCCCAAAGCAGACTATCTAGTACGATCTGGGTTGCTCAGTGTACAACCTCGTATATGGTGCAGAACTCAATGATGCACAGCATGTCCAAGAAGACCTCGCCATCTGTTTCGTTGATATGGAACACATCTGGACTTGATTATGATGGAACAACCCTGATCCCTGTTTAGACTTTGTTGAGAGTCTGACATCAGAACCGCACTTGTAGAAAGCAAGAGCAGAGTCTTTTGTGCCCCTGATATGGACATTCTCCGGGGCCCTTTTGTGGGAGATCTCGGTGACGTTTGGGGCTTGATCATTCAAGTTTAGCCTGTTCCCAAAATTCGAAGGTCCTGACTCTCTTCAACTCGAAATGGATATCACAAACACTGCGGCTCACATCGTTGGTCGTATCATCGTCGCAAAACACTCATGTTGTCCTGCCGCCCAAATCTAAGGTACTGTACATTCAACACCCATCAGATAAACCGGCCCTGCTCCTGTCCACCATAGGCATGATATTGCTGTCCATGCGGGTCGTAAGTGTGATGAGGGTCGTGGTGACCCTGTCCAGAAGGCGGCTCAGGGACATGGTCTGGGTCGTCGCCCACGGCGAAAAATTGCTCATGCAAGTCAGGGTCGTGGATCTGGCCGGGGCCTGGTCCAACATCATCGCGTTGAAAACTGGTCCGTAATGGAGTTACCTGCTCCGGCTCTCCGGGCTGATGACTCCAGCGGCCTTGCGCGAGTCCGGGGCTATGATGTTTCGCGTGATGCGAGATTGTCGGACTGATGGCGTGCATTTCTCGTGGCGGCTCGGCGTGGCCCCATGGAGGGTCGGCTTTGGCAGACATAGGACTGTACATACTCCCTCCTCCGGCGTAGGCATCATGAACTTTGCTCATGCGACCGGTCCGGGCCATTTTCTGGCGTCGCTTGCGCGTAAACACGAAGCATCCCCAGCAGGTGCCCCCAATGAGTAGGATGCCACCAACAATAGGCAGTGCAATGGCCACCCCGAGTTTCCATCCATGCAGACCGGAGCTACTGCCAGAATGGCCCGAGGACGTGCTCGGTCCTGCTATCAGGGTTTCGTTGAATATTGCATCTGCATCGGGATAAAACGGTTTCCCGGGCGTTGGTGGCTGACGACAAACAATATGCAAAGCTTGCAGAACTGGATGATGGCGTGTCAGTAGGAAAGCACGGTGGAGTTCAAAACGGAAACAAGAATCCAGGAGATAGTGAAAACAAGCATACAATTGGCGAGGAACAATTGCTGAGGGATGAAGCTGTAACAGAAGGCACACTTGTTGATGTCGGCATCGTCGAATCGGCCAACATTGCAAAAGTCATTGGTGGGCGCGCTGGAACTGTCGTTTCTTACTTGGTAGCCGATGGAGGCGTTCAAGACGGCGCAGCTGACTTGACAGGGACTGCTGATCGAGATGTGCTGCTCGGGAATGGCGAACATGCATCCGGCGAGGGTATAACGAAGGGCCACTGCAGAGGGCTGTTCAGCGCTTTCCATTCCGGCCAACATGCGGGTTTCCATGGGAGCTTATGGTCATACATAAAGCCCATCCAACGTCCGTCTCATTGTTACTCGAGTCCACAGCCGTGCTGTTGAGCTGACATGCCACGCATTTCTGGAGCTTCCGCCCGTTGTCGAGGGACTTGTAGTCGGCGTCGAGACAGATGACGTCGTCTTCGAGACTGCCCGCGACAGTGCATACAGATTCGCAGGGAGATCCGGGCACAGATTGCAGCGCAAGAATGAGACGAGGCAGGACCGTCAGCAAGCAGATCAAGACAGGGTACAGCAGAGGGGCGGTCGCAGGGCGGTCATGCCAGCAGGCCATGACACCGACGGTGAGCGCAGCGACATATGAAACCTGGGCGCGCGCAATCGCAGAGGCTGCGAAAGGGTAGAGGGAGGCAGGTAGGCGTCAGCAAGATTGCAGTCCTATCTCAAGTCTTTTAATGGGTGGAAGTGGGACAGCGTCCGACCAGCCTGCCATTGTCCGGCAACCAGAAACGGTCCTCTCCGTGTTCGCTCTGTAGCGTGCCAGTAGCATCTTCATGCATGGGAGCTCTATGGGCTTGCATTTCTCCGGGCGGTTAGAGAAGGAGGGATGTGCCAGTCAGAAGAAGACGACGAGGGTTGGCTTGGATGTGGATGATTGGCGGTCAGGTGTGATAAATGGCGATGGAGGGCGTGAGTGGGTGAGGGCTGATGCTCCCGGTCAACGCCATTTAACGCGATTCCCGGTGTAGGAACGGGCGGCGCGGGGATCGACCGTGATCCCCCCTCGTCGTCCCACCGCAGGCACATCTACAACGGTTACAAACCCTTGCTTTCACATCCAATGCTGTTGCCGAGGATTAGTCCATGGTCCATGGTACATGTCACTGCGTTTACTTGCTGCTATTGCTATTCTCCTTGCATCTCAATCTTGCCGACCTGCGAGCGAATGTGCCTCAGTTCCATCCATCGTGACGACGGGAATCACTGTGGACCGTCCACTGGCCGGCTCAGACTATGCCGCCGTAGAAAAGATGGTCTGTGACAATACTTTATCCCTCTCGAACGCGCGCTGCCATACCATTCACGGCTTGTCAAACCAATGTGCCTGGCGTAGCCGAGCCCGATATCTGCATTTCGCTTCAGATTTCACAGTCCCTCACCCAGCGTACGGATGCTGTCACATAAATGTGCGGCAGCCTAGGCGCCATGGCGCTGGGAGTGTAACAGACGACTGAATAGGACGTTTGAAACACAACCGACAGGTGATCGAGATGATATGCGGTGAAAACTGCTGATGGCGGATCAGAGCTCGACCACGCTGGACGAATGCCAGGCTTCCAACCAGCCCCATATTATTAATACTGTACAGGACCTGACTCCGAACATCTTCCAGACACTGGTTGGGAAATACTCCTTTGGAAAAGGCTGATATATATCCTTCATTCAAGGAACAACCTTCTAACAAGCCCCATACCAATCAATGCAGACCAACATATTCAGCATCCTTGCAAACCCTGCAGAGTGATAGTCTTCAACGCAAACGCTTCAAGCGAAATAGATTCGAAGTCAATCACCGGGCTTGGAAGCATCAGGAGCGCTGACCAAGGCAGGGATCAGGGTTTCAGCTCCCTTTCTTCTGCAGCTCTTCCACTCTCTTCTCGAAGGCGGATATCATGAGGCTTGCAACTTTCCCTTCCACTTGGGAAAACATTTGATCATATATCGGATTCCGAAATTTGACGTCAACGTCTAGCTTGACAGAAGTAGAATCTTTGTTGGCGCCATCCGTAGGCACGATGTGCCATTTGGTGTTCAACAATTCGAACAGGCCGTTACTGCTCTCGTCGCTGCTCTTCGCTTCGACCACCCCATTGTTGGGGTCGCATGAGACAATGCTGTCCCAATCCGCCTCCAGTCCGAACTTGTCATAACCGACTTTTAACTTTGCCCGGGTAGGATAACCAGCTGGGTCTCGCGATGTGACATGTGACGAGAGGGCGAAGGGGAGAAATGCTGGATAGCCTGAGACCTCGGCGACAGCTTTGAAGATCAAGTTGGGCGGATACGGCAACCTCTTTGTGTGTGACAAAGTACGTAGCGGGCAAGGGCCCAGTGTCGAGCTCAGCAAAGAGTCGAGAAATGATCTTGTCTGCTGGATCGAATATTGATTGAAGCCGACAGTGGCTGAGCGACTGACATAAGACAAACCAGGTCGAGGTTGAAAAGCTCTGAGAGAGTGACGAGCTATCATCCTGCAACAACGTGTTGCCCAGGAGCGCCCAAATCAATAATAAAGACTTAGGTGCGATTCTATGGCGCTGTGCTGTGTACAATGTAAATTCAATGAACGAGCAACATGAAGAAAATACAGGGTCGTTGATATCATCGAGATGACAGGAAAATCTGTACGAGTCATGTAGCTTCGGTATCCAAAGATATCTGACTCGCTTTTGGTCATTCAATCTGACCACTGTCTCCTTTCGATCAGACCGTCCAGCAGCGCGGCCTTTCTCAGTTTTGCGCTATCAGGTCGTTTTCCTTGACAGTCATAACCGGCTATGCCAAATTGAACGTTCTGCCTTCATTAGACGCTCGCGCCATGGAGCAGTCGCCTGCCGTGGCCCCAGTCGCGTCGCGGGCCACGACCACGAAACAACCACCTCCTGAGAAACCCGAAGCTGCGAGTTTGAGGACAAGAGTGGTTCTGTCGTTCTGGGCCGTGATCCTACTCCTCGGTGTCCCGACATGGTGGCAGACGACCTCTATCTATCGCGCCAACCTGCCGTTGCAGGATATGTTGAACTGGGCGGATGGATTGGTGAGTGACCGGATGCACCCAGATCCTCACATATACAAGTGACTGATCTCTACAGAACACTCCCACGGCAATACCGCTCCACGTATGGATATCAGCTCCCCACCTCTCCTGCACGGACGCGCAGCGGATTGTCCGAGACTCGCAGCAGGCGTTAGACGATCTGAACGAGTATCCAACTCTACATCAACGACTACATCTGGTGGACATGCAGCCAGACAATGAAAAAAGCCGAGAGTCGAAAGAACAAGCTGAAACCTGTGGTGAAGATGCATCCAATCCCGGACTCGGAGACCCGGCTCTCAAGGTGTTCCTGGAATTTACAGATGGCGGGTTTGCGTTCGAACTGGATCCGGTGATTGCAAAGGCCGCCGTTCGCCTCCCGAACAAGCCAAATAGCAACATAGCCAAATCCCTGGCCGAGAATCTACACGAGCTCTTCATAGAGGAACAGATTGCCGCCGCCCTCCAAACCATCTACCTGGCCAGTCATACACAGAATGCACAAGCGTTTCTGAGGTCGCAGCCTTATGATCTGGTCACGAAAATCGAGAGACGGATCAATCGGGCTTACAAGTCCTCGCCAGATTTTCACCTGACGTTCTCTCTTTTCACAGCTAGTGGCGCGCCATCAGGCTGGGAGATACAGACTGCGCTGAATGACTATGTCCAGCCACTTATTCAAGCACTGTCTAACACCCCGACTTTCGATGTCACAACCCAAGTTCAACTATATTCAAGCTACTCCCCGGCGATCAGATCAGTAACCAAAGAAGGACAGGAGGGCGCCTTTCTGGAACAAAATGATCTTACTGCTTTCGTTAATGCTGCAGAATGGCCTCTGGCGCCATCCATCGGCGACGGACCGACAATCAACTTCGTTCTCTATGTTCCCGCCAAGAATGAAATTCCCCTCAGGATCGATGGGATAGAAGGGACATCTTGGCTGATTCCTCAGTGGGGCGGTATTCAGATACTGAACCCTCCTCTACATCCTGATCCGGAAAACGGCGTGATGAGATTACCTCCCCATTTAACCAAAGACGTATTGCGCCAGCCTTTCGAGACCTTCTCATCGCAACTGCTGTCGCTGTTAGGAGTGCCTGAGGCGGATGTGTCTGGCAAAGTTCTCCCATTGCAACTGAGACTAGATGCTTATAAAAGGTTCTCGACTCTAACACTGTACCTGAAGGCAGCATCTAGCTTAGGATCTCTAGCGCGACTGGCACAACGGCTCAGCAACATCCCAATACCAAAACACGTCGCTGAACTTGTGGATGCTTCGATAAGCAATCTGATTGCTGCCCGTCAAGCCTTTCTTGAAAGTCGCTGGGATACAGCTCTGGCGCATGCCAAAATAGCGTACAAGGACAGCGAGAAGGCCTTTTTTGACAAGTCAATGGTCGGCCAAGTCTACTTCCCGGATGAACACAAGGTCGCTGTTTATCTGCCTCTGCTGGGGCCCATTGGGGTGCCGCTGATTGTCGGGTTGCTCAGGGAAATCAAAAGATTTGTTGCAAGAAGGAGGGGGACCAAATCCTGAGAGCAGTCCTCATTTTGCATCAGGCGGACTACTCCGAGCTCTAAGTCAGTTCAGCTGATTGGTTCGAGCGGTCGAGTACGTGGTTATTGCAGGAACCGCCCAGAGAGGACGACACCTAGCAGGAATGTTGTTTCTGTGAGAGGAGTCTTTGTCAGTGACAAGGTCTCCAGCTGCTTAATTAGGAAGCTCGAGAACAGCATCTCGCTCGGTGTGGGGAACAATTGCAGCTGAAAGGCATTTGACTCGAGGGATTCGGCACTCTGGCGAATCACGGACTTCGACGAACAGCCAAACCCTCCCCAATTTGCTGGGCTTATCGACCACCGCTGTTGACCAAGCGTCAACAGATCCCTGCCGACTATGACTGCTATCGGCGCATATGTGCAAGCATGCTTTATATACTGCTCGATCGGCCCAGGAAAGATGAGGAGAACGATATCGACAACTTCCTTCAGCTCCCAACCTTCTTTCGCACGGACTTGTCTCCTTGGGAAAACATGGCTCTCATTTCCACGACTAGCTTGGTTGTGCTGATTGTCGGCTGGCTCTGGCTGCAGCCTTGGGCGAGTGCACAATTATGTTATAACCAAAGCACTGCCATCAATGGGACACCATTCCCACCGTTGATCGAAGCTACCACAGAGGACCTTGCTAAGGGACTTGAGGCTGGTTTGTTTACGAGTGTGGATCTTGTGACGGTGAGTAGACGCAGCTCGGACCCGGCGTATATCGTCTAACAGACTGAGGCCTATATTCAACGTATCATGGAAGTCAATACGACTTTGCATATGGTGACCCAGCTCAATCCCGATGCTCTCGCTATCGCTGCCCAGCTTGACGAGCAGCGCGCTCAGAGCAATGTCCTCGGGCCATTGCATGGGATCCCTATTCTTATCAAAAATAACATTGCCACCGCCGACAATATGGACAATACCGCCGGCTCTTACGCCTTGGCGGGTGCTAAGGTACCTAGGGATAGTACCATGGCCGCGAAGCTCCGGCAAGCAGGAGCCGTGATACTGGGCAAGACAAATTTGTCCCAATGGGCCAATTATCGAAGTTTCAACACCAGCAACGGCTGGTCTGCTATCGGAGGACAGACTCAAGGGGCGTACTATCCTGGCCAGGACCCATCAGGGTCGTCTTCCGGAAGTGGT
The DNA here is from genome assembly GCF_000230625.1 of Exophiala dermatitidis NIH/UT8656. Taxonomy (NCBI): domain Eukaryota; kingdom Fungi; phylum Ascomycota; class Eurotiomycetes; order Chaetothyriales; family Herpotrichiellaceae; genus Exophiala; species Exophiala dermatitidis. The sequence goes on along the minus strand of NW_008751646.1, from coordinate 1,453,150 downwards.
GTTTCAAGCTCTCTGGGTCTTGCGCTTGCTGCTCTTGGAACAGAGACAGACGGATCGATCTTATCGCCCTCAGATGTCAATAACTTGGTTGGTATCAAGCCAACGGTCGGGTTAACCTCCAGGGATCTTGTAATCCCAATATCCGAACATCAGGATACTGTGGGACCGATGGCTCGCACAGTTAAGGATGCAGCGTATCTCCTGGCTGCGATCGCTGGAAAATCACCCCACGACAACTACACGGACGCGATACCCTTTGATACAATCCCTGACTACGTTGCAGCTTGCAATTTTTCGGCCCTGAAAGGAAAGCGTATTGGTGTCCCACGCAACTTGATTGACTTGACTGCCGATCCTCCTGCCGCCCCGATTGTGCCCGTCTTTGACGCTGCGCTAGAGATTTTGCGGAAAGCCGGGGCGATCATCGTTGACAACACGAATTTCACGGGCTATGAAGCTTTGAACGAGGGCAATTATAGCAATGTTGTTCTTGAAGCGGACTTCATCAGCGACCTCCCTAAAGAATACCTCTCCCAACTGTCGTACAATCCCAACAAAGTGTACTCGGTGGCCGATGTGCGCAATTTCACCCACGCCTTCCCGCTGGAAGACTGGCCCGAGCGTGACACTCTAGTCTGGGATTCGGCTTTGGCGCTAGGCTTCAACAACACCTCGCCGGAGTTCTGGTCGAATTATACTATGAACACATACCTGGCCGGTCCGCTGGGGGTGACGGGTGCATTGAAGAATTATTCTCTCGATGCGCTCGTCCTGCCCACGGAATTCTCACCTAACTTTCCTGCGCTCATCGGCTCTCCTGTGATCACTGTTCCCCTAGGCTCTTATCCTCCGGACACCGAGGTTCTGGTCAATGGCTTTGGGAACTTGAATGCCACGGCCCCAAACATTCCTTTCGGCATCAGCTTCATGGGCCCGCATTTCAGTGAGGAACTGTTAATTGGACTGGCGTATGCATTCGAGCAGCGAACCTTGGTCAGAAACACAATCACCCCGTACATCCAGCCGGTGACTGAACTCGTGGATGTGGTGAACAAAAAGGCCGGGATAGCAGGCTAGGGTTATAGATGAAGGCCACGTTACGTTACGAGATATGACTGTGATGGTGTTTTGCTTGAATTTTGTCTGCTGCAATTGACAAGGATGCTTGAGGGTGGCCTCTGGGTCAGAGAACTTTAGGGAAGGAAGGAAAATGTGCACTGCGCCTGTCAGGATCTAGAAGGGCTGGGGAACTGGATATCAGTAGCTGAATCATTCTGGATGTTTGAGGATCCCTTAAGCTGTTGTACGCTTCCCTCCGAGCAACCGTCGTCGCCGCACACCCTTCCGCAGGGAGCGATCGGTAGCGTCTACTGTAGGCCCTTTTGGAACATATCTTAGCACAGGAGTAAAAAGAGATCCCCCCTAGGACACTGCAATGGCAGTACTAATGAGATTGGAAGGTTGAGGCGCGTTGGGATTGAACCTCGGCTGGAAATCTTGACGACAAATCAGCCTTGTTGGAAGTAACCGAAACTTGAACCCCAGGAACTCGGGATTCGGAGTTTTGTAGGTGATCTGGGGTTACAATATTAATCGTCAGCCAATCCAACTCGAGGTATTGTCAGAGTCGATCTTATTTATTTACCATATCACCAGTCTTGTGTCTCAGCATTGCTACAGTTCATTATTATTATATCCGTTGGAGGGTTATGACCATTTGATTGTACATACTATAATAATAAGAGGGGTCGCAAAACCGCATCTTTGCAACAGGGACGAACGAGGGAGCGAGAGAGAGAAACGTCGGTTCCTAATCCTCACCTCTCCCTCCCACGACTATACCGACGGTGACGAACCTCTAGAACAGACTTGCCCCGGGTTGCAAATTCAAAAAAAAAACTTGAAATATGGCACAAAAAACATCCCAGACGCCGACGGCGAGGCTGACCCGCGAAGAAGTGGCCAAGAACAACAGCGAAGACAGCCTCTGGTGCATCATCGACCACAAAGTCTACGACCTGACTGAATTTGCCGACGCCCACCCAGGCGGCAGCGTGGTCCTACGCCAGGTCGCAGGGCAAGACGCAACATCTGCATTCTACAACCTGCACCGACAGGAAGTGCTACAAAAATACGCGAGCCTATGCATTGGAACGATTGAGGGCGAAACGCCCGAGGTGATTGAGCACCGACCGGGCGATTTGAGTACCGTGCCGTACGCCGAGCCAATATGGTTGACGCCTCAGTTCAAAAGTCCCTATTACTCGGCGTCGCACCGGCGATTACAAAAGGCGGTTCGCGAATTCGTCGACCGTGACATATACCCAGAGGCGCAACAAAAGGAACAGGACGGTACATATATTTCACAGGAACTGGTCGACAAAATGGCCAACAACAATTTGTTGGCGATGCGTCTGGGACCGGGCAAACATTTGCATGGTCGCAAATTACTGGACGGCGCCGTCGAGGGCACCGAGTTCGATTACTTCCACGACCTGATTGTGGCACAGGAGCTGTCGCGCGCCGTGGCTCGCGGATTCCAAGATGGAAATATGGCGGGCATGATGATCTCGTTGACGGCCGTGCGGCAGTGGGCCAACGATTCTGAGTTGCGCGACCGCGTCACCGACGAGTGTCTTTCGGGTCGCAAGTTCATGTGCTTGGCAGTCACTGAAGCCTTTGCCGGGTCGGATGTTGCGGGGATCCGGACAACCGCCAAAAAGACGCCTGATGGAAAACACTACATTGTCAACGGGACCAAGAAATGGATCACAAACGGCATGTTTGCAGACTATTTTGTCACGGGGTGTCGAACGGCCAAAGGGTTCAGTGTCATTTTGATCCCCAGAGGTGAGGGTGTGACTACGAAGCGGATCAAGACCGCTTACTCGACTGCGGCGGCGACGACTTTTATTGAGTTTGATAATGTCAAGGTCCCCGTCAATCATTTGCTGGGAAAGGAGGACCAGGGATTTATTGTCATCATGAGCAATTTCAACCATGAGCGCTGGGCAATGGCTTGTGGGGTTATTCGCTGGATGAGGACGATTGTCGAAGAGTGTCTGAAGTGGTCGCATCAGAGAATTGTTTTTGGGAAGCCTTTGGTTCATCAACCTGTTATCAGGCAGAAGTTGGCGAAGATGATTTCCCTCACTGAGGCCTGTCAGTCATGGTTGGAGACTATCACTTTCCAGATGTGTAATATGGATTACGCCCAGCAGTCTAAATTGCTCGGTGGGCCTATTGGTCTGTTGAAGTCTTATGCAACCAGATGTGCCCATGATGTCGCTGACGATGCTGTCAATATCTTTGGAGGCAGAGGCCTGACGCAGACGGGTATGGGGAGGATCGTCGAAATGTTCCATCGCACTTATAAGTTCGATGCTATTCTTGGAGGAGCTGAGGAGGTTCTGGCCGATCTGGGCGTCCGCCAGGCCATGAAGCAGATGCCAAAGGCCATGCTGTGATCATATATCTTGCCTGATAGGAGTATAAATCCAATTAAAGGCCGCATATAAGCAGAAACATGCACATATGAAAATTTTAGGAACGATGCCAGTTGTGCGGGATCATCAAGAGAGTTCAGGGCCTGGTAGTGTGAGCCAGTCAATAGGTGGTCAATGGAAAACTACATGTACCCTTGCCGCCACTAGGGAATATTCAGATGAGAAGAATGAGCATGATCTGATTTGGGCCGAGTACTGCAGGAGTGTGGTCAGTTCCGTTTCGACTGTTCATTGACGTGAACCCTTCGTCACCGATCTCAAACCCTCGGCATGAGGTTCCCAGCATAGAAACTGCGTGTCCTCAGGAGCGCCGTAACATGTTTTATCGGTCTGTCCAGAAGCATCTACGATTGCAGGATAACCATGAGCACTGGGTGGATGCACGGTACTTCCCAGAGCCTGGTGCTAGATCTCTCTTGAGTGCGTAGAACGCTGCTAGGAGACAACAGAGAACGGAGTCGGATGTATTTGACCGAGTGAGCCATTCTTGCGTTGTCCTGCGGCCATGCTGCTGATATTGCCCCCCATCTCTTCGAGAAATCGTACCCATATCATCAGCGGTGTCATTTGTGCTGTTAGCACGATGAACTGTGCCAGGGCAGACACTTCGGTCGCTGGCGCGACACAGTCAGATTTTGAGAGAGGCCGTCTTGCGGGGCCCAACTTCGATTTGTTACATTGAACAATTGCGACCAGCATGCTCTGTGCCCAGAACAGGTCCTTGGGCATCTCAGGCCCGGTGAAGACTGGAAGGTCCGCCTTGCGGTCTGGCTCGCTATCCTGAGTTTCCTGTTGTAGGATTGTCAGACACCCAAAGGAAGCAGGTGGCTTGAGACGGCCGTCTGCCGCGGCATTCGAGGCCCTGCAGCCCAATGAAGGCGGAGTTGCAGCCTTAGATTTGTTGTCTCGAAAAAGACAAGGGTTGTCGATGCAGCGGTCACCGTCCAGTCACCATAAACTTGTGTACACTCTGTAAAGGCATTTGAGTCGCAGTCCTCAGCACAGTCGCACTCTCGGTGGTACCACCAGGCTTGTTTTCGCTCTTAGTCTGCTCGACTTCCATTTTATTCCCATCGTCTTCCTCTTCCTCTTCGTCCGTGACTTCGTACTCTTCGTCTTCATCTCCCTCCTCGTCTTCCTCGTCTGGTGGCTCTACTAACTCTCTGCGGAGACCGGTAACAACGTTCGAAACGCCACGCTGTTTCTCTTCCAATGTGAAATCTGCGCCCCATTTCTGCTTTCTGGCCTCCTTGTTTGCAGCAGTAGGAGCCCATTGCCAAAGCGCGTTCAGGTCGGCTTCCGATATGCCTGAAGGGTCACCCTTGCGCAAGCGTAACGCTATGCTTTCACCTTCTTCGACCCAGTCTTCCACATTAGGTTCCAATTTCGTTCGTAGCAATGTCTCTAGAATAAACGCGCGTTCTTTGCCAGGAAATTGAGGCAGCGGGAACGCAACGGTCGACTGAAAGGCCTCGCGGTGCTCGGCCAACTGCGCTGCGATGGTCTGGAGGTTGTTGGATATGAGATTGGCGTGGGTTTGGAGAGCAGGCCTCAAATATTGTCAGTTTCCATCAGAAGGGTTCCAGCCTCCGTGACATACCAAGAGGGAAGCGAACTTTGGGTGGTGATGTCGGATCGCAATGCTATTAGAGATGTTTGGAGAGCCAGTAGCCGCTGTCGGGTCTGATCCAAGGCTCTGACCTGGTCAGTCGATAGTTCTGCCATTGCACCACCCGTTGTCTAGTAGTAGCATAGAAGATGTGCCATGAATAGTAATAGTGATTCTGTTTACGTGGTTGAGGACGTGAAGTGAGGGATGATGAACGCATTGGACAATAATAATGTTGTACTGTACGTGGTGGAGTGGCGCTTGGGGCAGAATCGGGCTGCGGAGTCCAACTTGAACTGAGCTTCACATCAACTTCCTCAACTCAAGTTCGGCGTCCTTCATTGCTTTGCCTTCCAATATATGGTTCCTATTGTTCCTTTTGTCAATGCCACATCCACCACGACGTCCTGCTTAGGCAGTACACCATCATGGCGGCTCCGACCGTCGCACGTATGTCGACGGCCAGTGGTGGTGTTTGTTCGACTTGCCTGGCGCGGATTGTGCGGCAACCCTCCTCGTCCGTTACTTTTGTGAGGTCCTCAATCCACGCAACGAGGAAGCTTCACAATGGCGTCCTGGCGGCGCACAGAGAACCAAAGAACAGTGGTGCTAGTCCACACAACTTTGCGCAAGACTATTTCTCCGCCAACAACTCGATTGAAAGAGGTTGGGTCAAGAGTGGGCTATTGGCTGCCATGCGCACTGTCGCGGAACCACCGCTTGAAGGCAACACCGGCTTGACACGCGAAGAGCGGTTAAAGCGGGCAAGAGAGGAGTTTGAGAAGATTTCGCTGGATCACAGGATAGCAACTACAGAAAAGGCCGACGGTCGGAAGGTCGAGTCGGAAATACCACCTACAGAGCCACGAGAAGCCGTCCCCAATACCGAACCAAAACTGGAAGAGGTTCTGCCACACAGGAGAAGGAAACGACGGAGGGACAATGAGGCCTCTGCCCAAGCTGCCAGCGAGTCTTTACCGTTGGATGCCTCGTCACAACTGACGACCGCAGCAAGCAGCATGCCCAAGTCTGCCGTCTTTCGCCGCAGACTGGCTACATATTTGTCTCTGTCGAAACCGCGACTGTCATTCCTAATTCTGCTCACAACCACCTCCGCTTATTCTTTATACCCACTTCCTGAATTGCTATCGTCTACGGCAGATTCGGTTGGCTCGTCCTTCTCAACCTCGACTTTGACCCTCCTCTTTCTTACCACCGGCACCTTTCTATCATGTGCTTGCGCGAATACTCTTAACATGCTATTCGAACCAAAATACGACGCGCTCATGACGCGAACTCGGAATAGACCCCTCGTTAGGGGCCTTGTCTCCCCAAGGGCTGCCGCGGGTTTCGCCTTGCTCTGCGGCGCAACGGGTCTCCTTCTTCTGGGCTATGGCACCAACCCCACCGTGGCTGGCCTCTCGGCCCTCAATATCTTCCTTTACGCCGGAGTGTATACCCCAATGAAGCGGATATCCGCCGCCAACACTTGGGTTGGCGCAATTGTCGGCGGTATCCCTCCGCTGATGGGCTGGTGTGCTGCCGCAGGTGAAGCTGCCACGTCCGAACATCATTCGTGGAGAGATCTGCTCCTTACTGAGGATGCCATTGGTGGCTGGGCTTTAGCTGCTCTGTTATTTGCATGGCAATTCCCGCATTTCATGTCCCTGTCTCACACCATTCGCGATGATTATCGAAACGCCGGGCACAAAATGCTGGCATGGACAAATCCAGCCCGCAATGCCCGCGTTGCACTCCGATACTCTCTGGCAATGTTCCCAATTTGTGGCGTCCTGTATTGGGCCGGTTATGTCGACTCTGGCTTCCTTGTGATCAGCACTGCATGCAACTTGTGGATGACCCGCGAAGCGATTCGCTTCTGGAGAAAGCAGGGAGCTGGTGGCAGCGCGAGAGGCCTTTTCTGGGCCAGTGTCTGGCAGCTTCCTCTTGTACTGGTTGGAGCTCTGGTGTGCAAACGAGGCCTGTGGGACGGCTTCCTCGGCAAAAATGGACCTGCTAGCATTTACGACGAGGATTATCCCGATGGAGAGGGCGATGAATTAGGCATGGATTCCGCAAACCCCTCAAAAGAATCAAAGCCTCCTGCGGACATCAATCTTGCCATGATGGGTTTCAAACGGCCGACTTGAACTTTGTAATTTGACATGAATTGTCAGCCAAATCAGGGAGCTTCCTGGTCACTCCTGGCTTTGACCTCATGGATGTTGGACATGAGTGCAGCGGCGTGTGCCTTAACACACCCTCTATTCTAAGAGAAAACGTCAGAACTCGATCCACGAGACATGCAACGGGCGGCGACGACGGAAGAAACAACTCTGGACGAACTAGAGGGCCGTGCTCTTCTTTCGTTCACCGGCTAGTATCACCAGTCACCGAGGGACAATACAGCGCCATATCGCTGGACTACGATGACCGAACTGTCTGTGGTTTGGGGTGGTTCCTTGCCATATCCTTCGGTGTCTGCTGTTCCGAAGCTGACCCTGATCTGCACGCTGGCTTCAGCAAGGATAGGTGGAAAGCGGCCATTATCTGACCGGGGTCCCCAGAAGCAATCGGCCCTTTCCCAGGGTCGGCATTATCAAGGTCAATCATACCTTTCTCCTCCTTCGGATGCGGGGAAAGTTGTCCATTGGTACCATCGAGCTTCACCCGCGACCGGAGAAGATTATTGGCACCCGCACGCATACCATTATGCCATATATAACATGTAGCAAGCAAATGTTAGAACGAGTCCAGAGACGACACTGTGGAGTGGTCGAAATCTTTGCTCCTGTTCATTCAAAATCAAAGCCGTCTCTACCACCCACTTTGCTTTCTCCTGCTTGAGAGTATAACCTCCTGTTGAGGCGCTTGTTAACCTGAGCAATGCTCGGCTACGTCGTCTTGATATGCTTGGCCCAGGTCGCGTATGGAGCATCTGGGCTGAGTTACAATGGTCTCGTGCAAACACCACAAATGGGCTGGGTAAGACTCAATCATGCCCCGGATTGATCAACGCATGTTTGCTTTGTCTGCGAGCTTACTCTCCTCCAAATCTATCGACTTCCATCCGCGCCTGGTTTGATTGCCACGCTCATCACTGTGCATCTAGGACACATACAATGCTTACGCACTGGATTACAATGAGACCACGATTCTCACCAATGCCGATCGACTAGTTAGTCTGGGCTTTCGAGATCTCGGCTACCGCGTTGTCATCTTCGATGATGCCATGACCGAGCGCAACCGCAGCGCCAACGGCTCGCTGATCGAGAACCACACCAAATTTCCTTCGGGCCTCCGCAGTATTGCAGACAGACTGCATGCTAGCGGACTATATTTCGGCGTCTACAGCTCTGCCGGCAGGTTCACCTGCGGCGGGTATCCTGGAAGTCTGGGCTACGAAACCACCGATGCTCAATGGTGGGCCGGTCTAGGAGCTGACTACTTGAAGTACGACAACTGCTACAACGAGGGACTGTCGGGCACGCCCAAGCTGAGCCAGGATCGGTACGCATCGATGTCGAACGCGCTCAACTCGACAGGGCGTCAGTTTGTGTATTCTCTGTGCAACTGGGGGGACGACAAACCGTGGGAGTGGGCGTCGACCATAGCCAACTCTGCGAGAATCTCCGGCGACATCCAGGACAGCTTCTCAATGCCGACTTCAAGCTGCCCTTGTGGACCGGAAGAATACTACTGCCAGCTGCCAGGGTACGGATGCAGCGTGGTAAATATCCTCGGCAAGGCCAGCCACATTACGAGCAAGAACCAGCCCGGCTATTTTAATGACTTGGACATGATCGAGGTGGGAAACGGCGGGATGAGTTACGATGAATATAAAGTCCATTTCAGCATGTGGGCAGCCATTAAAAGCCCGCTGATCCTGGGGAACAAGCTCGACCAGTTGAGTCCGCAGGACTACGCGTTGTTGATCAACCCGGCCATTCTGGCAATCAGTCAGGATCCAGCCGGAAGTGCTATCCAAAGGCGCATCAGGACAGAAGTCGACGATAAAGACCAGTATGGTTTTGGCGAGGTCCAAGTATGGTCGGGTAGTCTGGCCAACGGTGACCAGGTGGTTGCGTTTCTCAATGCCGGTAACGCCTCGCGCACAATGCAGTATTCACTCGTCGATGTTTTTGGTGGGATCAACACGAATGAGAATGCTCAAAAGGGTTGGGATCTGTTCGATGTCTGGGGCAATCAAACTCTCATGAGCAACGAGGTCGCTAGTCAAGTGCTCAATGGTACGCTGGCGGTGGGAAATGCCACGGGCTATTACAATGCGAGCGATGCCAGTTGGGCACAGGGTCTCAATCAGAGTAATCCCCTCTTGTTCGGAACGCCAGTCGGCAGCGTCCAGGGAGGAGGGGTGCTTTCTGCTAATGTCCCTAGGCATGGTATCCAGATGTGGAGGTTACGTCCGCAAGAGGGAATGAGGAAGAGGGATGAATTTTGAGTGAGGTGCTAGTAGTACCTACCAGGCGTATTAATGAATGCTGATTTGCGTACATTCCCAGCTTTTCTACATGGCCCACCATGTGAACCCAATGTTCGTCTTTATGTGGCTCTATAGAAAGCCTCGAAGGTCCAAATTCACGACTAGCATTCAAGAAGTAAGGAACCAATTCAGGATGCATGTATGCATGTATGCATGGATGTATGTATGTACCTTGGTAGGTATCACAAGAAATACCTAGGTACAATATACCAAGGCCCGCCGCAACCGATGGACATTGTGAAACTGTACTGCCGGGCCGCGCTTTGCTGTGCGGTGCTATCCCTCCGTCATCATCGCCACTTATCGACCCCTTTCCTTTCTTTCTTGTGGTTCAAAACATCGACATCGACATCCGTCGTATCATATCGCATGGCTCATCTCATTTCCTCACCCTAACACGCAGTCACCGGGTCGTGCAGATTTATATCTCCTGCAGCACAAGTATTATACTTTTCCTCTTGTTCGTATTTCTAACCGATTTCTGTGACGGACAACAGGTTGGTTTTAAATTTCCTTCTTTTTTTCCCTTCAACTCACTTTGTGGGTTTCAAGTTCACCCAATCTTCGCCTGGCTAAAGTCCATTTCAGGATGCTGCTCCATAAACTTCTTTAAGATATCCTCCTTCTTCTGCTCATCGCTGGTCGGTTTGCCCTGCCGCTTCATTTCCTGATCATACATCATCTTCTCCACCATGCCGCGCGTCTCGCCGTCCAGCTCGGACAGTTTGGAGTTCTCGGGCTGGATTTTCGTTATGTCGATCTTGGGCGCCGACGTCACAATGTGCGCCCACCAGTACGAGCCGCGCGCTTTGGCGATGTTGATGACGATTTCTTTGCTGCCGTCCGGTTTGGTAGATAACAACCAGGTCGATTCGTCCGTCTGGATGGGATGGGGGAAGTCGCCCTAGACACAAAGAGTCAGAGATAGATTCTGGCAATATGGTCTACCCATCGCCGTAGCCTTCCTACTTCGACCGCCTCGCTCCGCTATGTAGGTACACTTACATCAATAATCGGTTCTTGACCTTTAATCCCGACTTTGATATGTGTCTTTTTCAGGTCAACCACCAAATCTCGCGCTTTCAAGTTGCCCGGAATGGGAACCGTGACTTCGGCCTCTTCGAGCGTTTGGGTCCACTTGTAGGGGAGTTTGGCTTGTTCTTCCTCCTCGCGCTTGCGGTCTTCGGCGTCCTGGCGCGCTCGTTCTGATGGGGTGGGAGAGGACTCGCGGGCTTCTGACATATTGGGTGGTATACCGCGGAACCTGTGTTTGATTGTGTTCTTCGGATCTGCTCGACTGATGTTTCTGTTGTGTATGCTGTGCGTGGAACTTTTTGAACGGATGTTTTCAACGTTACAGGTACAACAATGACATGCGGAGAAACGATTGATCGGCAAGGCTGAGGATTGCGGGCACTGCAGTCCAACTTCCCACGCTGCCTTTTAACAACTCTTGCACTTACCCGTCTTGGCATCGAAGATCATGGAATATTGCGCCGCTTTCCGACAGCGCTGTCACAGCCTTGTCGCTCAGACGACCAGTCATCTCGCTGCAAAACTCTTTCGATGCTATGGAGTGCTGCACGTCACCATCAGCCACTTGAATGACCCGAAGCTTACAATATCAATAACAAAAAGAAAAGAAGAAGACAGTGTGTCAAGTCATTATTGAATTAGCTATCCTTTCTTAGGGCTATATTATTAACTAGACTCGTCGACTATAACCTTAACCTATTCTTCGAACTGTATCCGTCAGGTATCTTCGGCACAGCCGGCGTACCTTCATCATAAACCGGGTCGGGAAACCCAGCCTCGTGCAACATTTCTGTAAAAGTTGTCGTTGGTCTGCTGACAAGCTCGTGTCCATCTGGCCTTACCCGCTTCGTTGAGTTGAACCCGTCACCACCGTAGCGCACAGGACTTAAGATCTCATGGTCGCGATCGTTGTGGGTCGAAAGTTCTGAAATGCCCGAAATGACACTCATTCCCCGGACGTTGTTGTCCCGGTTAGCAGCGTTTCTAGCTGCGTCGCCACTATTAGGAGGGCTCTTGAACGGGCTGCCCATGTTGGTTGTCTTTGTGAATGGAAATCTCTGAGCGGCCATGCCCCGTAAGGGTGCAATGGCCGCAGGTACGGGTGGCTGGACCGTACCATTATTATTGGGTGGCGAGTAGACCCGTATGCTCTCCGAGCTGGCCTCGTGCGCAAGTCTTCGCTCCGGCGTCACGGGAACTCCGGCTGGCGCAGCAGGAACATTGTTGGGCACTGGCGGAGTGGGCATCTTCCAGTGGCTCTCGGTGTATTTGGGACTGATCTGCTGGCTCTTTGTGGAAAACATCGACTTGGCCCTCCCCGTTGTTCGACGTAGGAAATCGGTCCTCATGCCCCCTGCTGACCCTAGCGGAATCGGGTCCGAAATCGTCGGTTTGTAGATAGACGACGATCCGGAAGAATGCCGCGGGCTCGGAGGCTTGTGGTGTCGGCCACTGCAGATGACCCATGCTAGCATCAAGAAGGCACCAATAAACATGCCTGGGAAGAACCCGGCAAGGAAGACCCCTATGGGGAATTTATTGCATTTGGGTTCGACGTGAGCTGCAGAGGAGCTCACTCCAGAGGTCGTTGTAGGAGTACTGGTTGAGGTGCTGGTCGTCGTGGACTTTGTTGCAGAAGCGGTGGTAGTGGTGGAAGATCTACCTGATGACGAACTATCCGTCGTCCCCGTCTTGCTGGTATCAGTGATGAGACTGCAGATAGGAGAGCCACTTTGAGCTGAAATACAAGCATAGCCAAACGGACAGCATTTATCTCCGCAAACCGGTAATTTGTCGCCCAGTCGCGTGGTCATAATGTCGGCATTGGGTGCCGCTGTCAGATTCTGCTTTTGAATGTCGCATGGTATAATCTGGATATTCGAGCACGTGTTCCCTTCTGGACAACAAAGTGCCGTCGAAGACTTGTCCAGAGAGATACAGTTGCTCCCAGCGGCGCATTTGAAGTTACTGGGCAGTTGAGAGTCCACCGACGAACACGACGCAGAGTCGTCTTGCCTCCGGAGCAGCAGAGAAGGGGTAGTAGATAGATTGGAGGGAGTCGCGGAGACGGTTATGGATGGTAAGATGGCCGCTCCAAGTAAGACAAAACGCAAAACACAAACGCCTGAAGGAAGATGCATGGCGGAGGTATTGCACGCTCGGGTTACTCTCATGTAAGAATGAAGATGGTAGTTGAAGCAAGGAGAAGCCCAAAAAAAATTCTGAGGAGATAGAGCTGAGCCGTCAAGTATAAAGGCCAGTCACCAGGACTATCACCACGTTGTGCCCAAAAATAAGTGGTCAAGAGACGAAGCAAACAAAAAGGGCTTTGAGAAACATTGACAAAGAAAGAGGTTGAGGGCTTCACTTACAATGGGACAACGACCCAGCGCGTGCCCCCATTATAGACAACTGATGTGTCAATCAGGCTCGACTGCAGGATGACTGCTGTTCCATCGCAGGTAGTGTCGTGGTCCTTGAATAGCCACCATTCCCCAGACAAACTTGAACCCTGCGCGTGGGAGTATAATTTGTAAGAAAGACCCGAGGATAGCCAGTGGCTTGCCGCAGGGAGACACGATGCGCAACCTTGTGATCGGAAACACGCGCGACAGTGCGTTGCAAACACAGGAGCAGAGTGAAACGAGTGGTTTGTAGAGCGTTGAAAGCAGTTTATCTCGACGAGATGGAGGTGGCGTGGCTCGTCTCAGACACGAGGCTCAGCAGAGTGACACGCGACGCTGGTTGGCCGAGTCAATAGTGATATTCACTAAGCCTATTCGGGCACCGCAGCCAGATCTAAGAAATTTGGGACTTGGAGTGCACTGCATCAACCAAAGGAGACATCACCATCTGCTATTACCACTCTCGCTCTATCACGATTGGAATTCGCCTGGGGGATGCGGCTGGGCTGTTCCGCTCTTCGTTCATGATCACCCGACCCGCGACGAGGCCGCAGTCCCTACTGCGAGCCATCGTCAAACAAGCTGTACGTGACCTTTGGTCTTCCATTGAATTTATCTGCGTTCAAGTTCTGGAGCACAAAGCTGACCTAGCAATTTGCTCTTGCTTTACAGCAATCCTCTCTCCCTCGTACACAGCGTCGAAGCAAGCACAGCGTCCCGCTATGGGCGGACTCCAAGAAACAAGAGCGGTTTGCCAAAAATGGCGTCCCGGGCTTCCTCTCGCCGACCACCTACCACGAGACCTACGAGAAATACACCCAACACTTGTGCGACCGGTTAAACGAGTGGACTCAAGGTACACCTTGCCGAATTTAACAGTACAACCACATGGAGAATATAGAAAGCTTACACCCTTATCCCAGGGACACCCGATGAATCCACATCAGCTTTCGACCTGCACGCCATCAACGCGCACAAACCGGAGCGGGCGGCGCTGTACAACCACGCCGCCATGGCTAACCACACGCACTTCTTCTGGGAGTCGCTAACAGACGCCGAAGACCCCGTCGAACGTCGTCCCGGCTTGAACACGATGCGATCGATAGAGATGGACTTCGAGTCGGTGGACCACCTGCGGTCCGAGTTTTTGGAGGTTGCCGACGCCATGTTCGGCAACGGGTTTGTGTGGTTGATGAAGCCACCCACCCCGGGTGGGCTCACGATTCTGGCAACCTACAACGCCGGCAGCCCGTACTCGGAAGCAGCTCCGCGCAGAGACAACCGCGACATGGCCACCTACGACGGCCGCCAACTGGCCGCTCAACTGTCTGGACGAGGAGGTCTAGGCGCAGGCAGTTTGGAAGAGCGCACCTTAGGCCGAGGAGGCGGCTTAGGTGTGGCTGGTTCCTTTGGCGACTTCAGCTCTGCCCGTGCCAATCTGTATTCAGGCGCTCTGAACGCCCAGCCCATCCTGTGCGTCAACGTCTGGCAGCACCAATATATTCCCGACTACGGCGTCCTGGGCAAGCGTGCTTACTTGACCGCCTGGTGGGACCATATCGATTGGCAGATGGTCGAGCGCCGCCATTCCATGTACGAGACCGAGGGCGAGAGGTTTGCTCCCAACCGGAACTCGAGGCCCTATGCAAATGTCATGGATGCCGTGACTAGAGCCATGTAAGAAAATCCGAAAATTATGGAATCAATACTTGCTCGCTCGCACGATGTGAATTTGTGTCATGACCGAAAGGCATCAATCGCGGGATCTTTACAGTTTGCGGCACGAGCAGGATTGATTTATAATTTTTTTTGGAGAAAATTTACAGGACCTAGGACTCTGGGACCGGCAGCCTAAAAGAATTGTTCGGATCGTATTAGTACATTTTTGATACCACTGCAGTTTCCAGATATCTGCGTAGAGGTGTCTAGACAGGCGAACAAAGAGACCCCTATCAACTTGAACTTGGTGGCTCGCCTACTACCGGTGGAGTGTTAGGAATTCGCTTCACAGTAAAGTACTAGTAATTGTATGTTCTTGAAGTTTTTCTAGCTCGCTATCCTGCCGGGCCTGGTGTCCGGTGACTCCTCGGGTGGGTAGGTAGTCAGTCCAACCATGTCGCTCATGCCCAAAGGGTCGAATGCAGCAAGCAAAGCTGGGGTGCCTAGTGTTGACTTCCAGGCGAGCTGGTTCGAAACCCTGTAAGCACTTTGAATTGATTCTTACTGGACTGTCGGTATTCGCACGCGCCCCCTTTCTCCTGTCCGCATGCATACCAGATGCCCGGGGCATCATGAAGCCCAATCATGCCTGTTTCCATCATAGGACTCCGCCGCGTCCCCGTTCAGTCAGGCAGGTCCAGGTAATCGGCACTGGTCCTGGACCAGCATGCGAAGGGATGGTGTTGAGACACAGCCATTCAAGTTACTGCATGACGCAAGTCACCCAACGCGACTGTACGACGCGGCGGCGCGTATCGATCTGTCGAACATGGCATGTCGGGAATGGTGTCTGTGTATGATAGTGTTGCAGAGAGAGAGAAAGAGGTCCGGCCCTGTCCTTCAAATTCGCTCCAAGGGACTGGAATTATCGCTCTCCGACGTTCATCGCAACTCTGGAGCAGGTGGCGACGATGGGCAATGTCGATGACTCTGCAGAACCATGCCCGCTCAATCCCAATATCTAATGACACCGTCCAAGCCACCAGTTGCAACCTTGCTAGTTTCCTGCTGATGCCAGGCGACGCAAGTAACGGCGCCTTTTGACTCGCCGCCGGCCTGGATTTTATGCCACATTTTGCCCGTCTTCCAATCCCAGAAGCACACGAAACCGCCCGTGTCGCCACTGGAAATAATCCCGCCGTCCGGGCTGATGGCGACGTCGATCGCATACCCGCTTGTATTGTGGCCTCGGAACCCCTTTTTGCGGTTCTGCCGGAACTTGTCTCCGGCGGCATAGACGACGATCTGGTTGTCGGCGCTCTGGAAGGCAACATATTTACCCGATGGATGGGGCGCAGCGCGGACCAGTGCGTACATAGAAGGGTCGGCAACGAATTTAATCGGCACGGGGATTCCGTACTCCCACGCGCGCAAACTCTTGTCGTCCGATGTGGAGATGAACCGTCGCCCTTCGTCCACAAAGGTCAGAGTGTTGATCGGTCCGAGATGGTGGTCGTACTCTTGAGTCAGTTCGCCGCTTCGCGTGTCGAATTGCACAATCTTCTTGTCGCTCATGCCCGCGATGAACTCGTTGCCCTCCGGATGGAACCGGAGTGTATGTGGCGTCTTGCCAGTCGTGAAGCGGGAGATGACTTTGCCGGTCTCGGTGTCCCATAGCTTCATTTGGCGATCGTAAGACGCGGATAAGAATGAACGGCCTGTAGGATGAAAATCGGTGTCCGTGATGGCCTTGTTGTGGCCGGAAAAGGTGCGTAGGAGGGTCCTGTCGTGGTGGGCATCCCAAAGGGCCAGTTTGGCGTCCGCCGAAGACGACAGTAGCAGATGAGAAGAGCGGGGGATGAATCGTAACGAGGTGATCGGTTTCGTGTGGTATTTGTAGACGTGTATGAGCTTTTTGGGAACGAAGTTCTGCACCGAGCCGGGCTCTTTCCGCAGGTCAATGTCCAGGTCTTGAGGCACATGCATATACGTCCGGCCCTGGTAATCAAATTCGGATTCGCCGTGAAACTCGGTCGTTTCGGCCGTGTTGGAATCGCTGGAGTATGCGGTGGCTTCTTTCGGCGGTGGAGGCAGTGGCGGCGGCGCAATACCTTCCTCTACCCATTCTTCATCAGATGCCAGCTCTTGATCCGCGGCCGCCTCGAGTTCTTCGTAAGCCACATCGTCGGTCTGGTATTTCGCCCAAGGGCCCATGTATGCGCCTTCGCCGTCAACAATACTACTGTCGCCCTTCTTTTGTCTCTTGGCTCGTATGGCAGCACTCTCCCGTTTCGATGGCCGCAACTCAACGACATCTTTTCCCCCAAATTTTGCAACAGCACTTTGGTCGCCCACGAAACCACCATCTAGACTTGGGTCTCTGGTGTAACCCAGACTCTGGAACGTCCGATGTTGCGTCTTGAACGTCGCTTCAGACATGGCAGTCTCTTCGGCATTTCCAGTGAGCACATTCTTGCGCTTTAACACGTTTCCCGAAGCCGGTTTATACGGGTTGGCGGGGCCTTGCGAAGGCCGAGATAGATTGTCGTAGGTGACATTATAGCTGAGGGCGGTGCTGGTGGGATTTGCCAGCATTATCTGCGTCTGCGTGTGATCCTGAAACTTGTCAGTCTTGCCACCACGGTGTTCCAGGGATGTAGCCCGAACCTCTGTAGAGACATCTGGCGCCGTGTTGACGGGCTTCGCCAACGCGGGCGTGGGTTGGGCTGGGCTACTCTCATCATCACTTGACTCGTAGGCCGCCCCCAAAAGTCCAGACATTGTCAGGTCAATGGCGGGTGGTTGTGAAGGTCTTCGGGTGAAGTGCCTCCTCGAAAGGCTTTCCGCCAGACGTTGATTTCTTGCGCCGATGATGGCATTATTGAGCCTTTCGCGGTCTCAGTCGCGAAATAATTCCCGCGGCAAACCTTCCTTGTGCGGCTACAAACACTACCTTAACATGCCAGTGTTCGGCACCGTACCTACTCACTGCTGTGTACGCATTTACGAACTTGATATCACTTCAAGGGTAAAAAGCTCACAGGCTGGTGTGCAGGAGATCCTCTATATTCGAATGTTAATTACATACACTATAAGTCATTCTGACAAGGCAAATCCGTGCTATTAGAATGTACATTGGAGCCTGGGCTTGGAAAACTTGACAAGGCTGTGGCTGTGGCCCTGACGAGCCCACGAAGGCTACCACATCAAGGGAATTCTGTCATCACTGTGCTCAGTTCGGACAGATTTCTATACGCTATACGAAGACTTGCAACATCCTTCCCTCCATATTTTTTTCATTGCACAGAGGAAATCCACCACTAACAACGCGCCAAAGGCCTGCCTAACAGCATGACTTTGCACCACTTGTTGAAGATGTCCAAGCGGCCCATGCGCCGAAGTTGGCAACGCTTCCCTGAACCTGCTGCATGGTGAAAGGGCGACAGGCTAGTAAGCCACCGCCCATGATTCATAGTCGCTGAGTCTCATTCACTGTGTTCATTGTGGCATGATTCTTTGCAATGCTGCTTGTACCTTCTCCTCTGAAAGATGACTCTGCCATGGCACATCGCAGTTGGCCCGGACTAATTCCTCTGTACCATGTGTTGAATCCGCCCTATGCCATTCAGCGAGACAGTCGCGATCGATTATACTCATCTGCCCTCTCAAGGACGTCTTGTGTCTGTAGTAGCAACTTCTGATGTGGCAATCGAGATGATCCAACCGTCACTCAAGAGTAGCTTCCGTACAGCATTGCATTGGATGTATCGCCACGTAGTCAGTTGGATTCATCCCTAATGAGAGCAACAATCATGCTGTAGAGGTAGAAGAAGAACATGACCAAGTGGAAGCCGAGTTTGATAAAGGATTCCTGTGTGCCGGTTAGTTTCAAGAAACATGCGGGTATTATGAACATGTGAATATACCTTTTTGTGGACATTCAGCTTGCGGAAAATCTCCGTTGCGTCCAGCAAATGTTGGTTGTCGATGATCCTAGAAAACCGACTATCAGCCCTATGTTCCTACAAGCATAGATGCTCAAGGAAACCCACTTCTTTGCGTTGAAAGCCAAAAGAGGCAAGTTCAACAATATCGCCAGCCAGTATCCATTGATGAGAAACAAGAACGTCAGGAACGCGTGGACGGCAGCTTCGGGAACAATGTAGGTGTTGAGACGGTTGCAGAGGTCAATCGGGTTGATGTAGTCGCTATAACATGAACAGTCAGCGAGCGGCTCCGGTCAATTTCCATGCGAAACATCATAACTAACCATTCTAGATCGCTGTACATAATCGTGAAGAAGACCTGGAGGAAAAGATTGACCGCATTTATCAGAACGGCAAGCAGGTATAGCCACGCCTCGCCCGACATCTTGAAAGAGCTTGCCTCCGCAGGCAAGACTAGCAGAATCTGATGCTGTTGAGAAGGTCCAGATACAAAGGTCGGAAGCTGTGTGTGAGCAAAGCACAACTGGCGGAATCGCAGGAGGGGAAGCGGCTGGAACGTCAGAGGACAAGCGGAATGGGTGGCCCAGCGTTGTGAGAAATGTTTTCAGCGGCGCAGATAGAAGACAGGGCTGGAGCAGGTTCTGAAAAGCTACCAATGTGAAGACCAAGCAGTCCTTGTTGCGTTGGGTAGGAACGCTGAGGTGGCAGTACGGATGAAGGTCAAGATTGGGTGAAGAGACAAGGCAGACGAGCGGAAAGAATTGAGGTATGATGAGATCAATCGTGGGGATCGAAACTGTTGGCAGCTCTACCAATGATAGTGGCAGCACTACTGCCGCAGAACGCAGGTGGCAGGCCTGCACCACTGGAGCTTATCAACGTCACATGCTCATCGGAGGAATTGCTCCCGCCCGCAGCTCCCAAGGCTGCCCTCCAAAGGGGTACCGCCGCTACTACTATAAGGCATCTAAGTTACTCAGGCTGTCCATGTTAGATAACCACATAACACTGTCTATTATCTTTTCATTTGATTATTTATTCATCATTCAGACCCAACTCTGTGGGATCATCATCATCGTAGGCTCGTGTGCTCCTTTCTATAATAACGTCGACAAAAGCATCCAGAATCCGCTGACGAGAGCATTGCACCCAGGGTATCGCATGCCATCTGCAGTAAACAAAACCCCAACTCGAATACTTCGTCGCAGTGGCATCAAGCCCGAAGCTCGCATGAACATAATGAATGCGGCGACAATGGCCCCTAAGGCACATCGGCCTCCCATATACAGACTCTTCAAGCCAGTTGAAGCGCCGTAGACCGTCAAAACCGTCAAAAAAAATCCCATCAATTGAATTCCACTTCATGACTCCTCAGGAGGGGGCCGTAATCGCAAGCCTTCGGGGAACCTCAATGGATTGGTACACGGAGCATCGCATCCCAGTGTGAGATGGAACTTGCGAGACCTTTCGATGGTCCACAGTTGCTGTTGAAGTGCTGGATTGTGCCCGAACGATTCAAGTCCTCCACGCTGGTCGATCATGGTTCGTAGAGCATCTGCATGGAGACGGATCTCACTGCTCTGTCCAAAGTCTGCAGTATAGGCTAGCAGTAAAAGCACAGCTTGAATATTCGAGTCGCTGCTGGCATGACCAGGCATTCGTAATCGATTCCATAATATGTTGGTGCCTCGTCCAAGGTGTGACTGTGCCTCCACTTGGTCCTGCACTGTTTCAGGACTGGCTTGCAGCCTCCAACGCATCGCGTAAGAATAAGCGAGAAGTAAATGTTGAGCAGCCTCGTGCTCAAGTATGTAGGCGATAGCCGAATTGAATACGTCTCTAGATGATGAATGCTGGCAAAATGTCGAGCGATCTATAAGGCCAAAAAGTTAGTACCTTGAAAAAAAGTTCTCCCACTCAAATTTTATAAGGGTTCGTACACTCTCAACCGCTTCACCAAGAAGGACTTACAGAACTGTAATATAGATTCTTCATCAGAAATACCTGGCCCTGCGACAGGAGCCGTCCCAGAATTAGATATGGTTTCCGACAAGCTTGTTGATGTTTCTGATTCCTGCTCCGTCTGACCGCTGGATTCTCGGCTAGGAGGTTGAGGTCTCTCAGAACCAGATGGTGCTGGAGACCTGGATACTGAGCTGGCACTGCTGGTCGAGGAAGTCGCAGGAGTCACCTCGGTGTTCTGACTTGGGCGTCTGCCCCATTCGAGATATCGAGTCTGACTAGACCTTCGTAAGAGTCTTGATCTCGCATCTCGACGTTGCGCTGCTGAATGGTATGCAGTATGTCTTTGGATGGCACTCCTGACGTTAGGATCCTGGCTGTCGACAAACTCGATGAGATTGGGACGACGCGATGTAGAGCCACGTCTTTGACCGCTTTCGGTATTGCCGTCCTGAGAATTGCGTCGACTGGATGACATGTATAGCTGATTGGTGTTGTTGATTTGGTATAATATTCGGAGGGTTTAATAGAGACTGAAAATAAAAAGGAAGGAAGAATCTGTACGACGCAAAAATAACTCCCCTACCTCAGACGCCTTGAGGACACCGTAGCTGATTAGAGATGGGTATTCACGAGATGCGTCGCGAAAAACTGTCGAAAGACGTTTTCCTTCCGAGGTTCATTTGGAAAGAGGCTCAGCCTCAATGCCTGGGTCGGGAGAAGCGCACTGTAACAGAGAGTAACAGTAGAAGATCTTGGAAGATGGTTTGTTTAGGTGAGAGAAAAAGCGCATTCAAGAAGGGAGAAAATAGTTGTAAAAGATATCTTGCGCAAAAGGTAGGGTGAATATATTGGTTCTGGAAAACGCCGGAAAAAGGCTAGTTCTGTGCGGGCCTTTGTTCCGGCAGGGTGGAACGAGGCTGCGGTGCAATTAAACCCCAGGCCGATGCTTGCCACCGGTCGGTTTCGACAGGTGCTGGACGACTCGACCGGACGTTCTAGATCCCGTGATATGGGGAATGAGGAGCATTGAGAAGATGCTCCTCGGCAGCGTCAGGACGGTCACCGGACCTTGGCTAAGCTTTATAAGGCAATGAGGCTGTAGATAACGGCGGCAAGACGGCTGATCTGGTACCGTCCAGAAACACCGAACCGTCCACTCAGTGGCCATGCTTTGTGGCGATGCGGAATGCAACCCAGTCCAACGACCAGGACGAAGTGTTTCCGAGTCTGCTGGGAAGAAATTGGTCACGTGCAGCCTCCAGTAAGGGGACGACTATTCTCGAACTTTCTCGAAATAGACTAGCGTAGAAGAGCTTATCGCTTTTAAGCTATCTGGCGAAGATCGGTTATGCGACTGATTGGCTGGGGAACCCAAACAGCCGGCGTGGTACGTTACCCCCATTAGCCGGCTCCGAAGTGCCACGCCGCGTGAACCGTAAAGGCGAGAATCGTCCGGGTTTCAATGGACATGCTCCCTAGGTACAACCTACCAGGTAGCGACGGCACCTTGTTCCCCATGCACGCACGGCCTTTTCAATTGGAAGTTTCTCACACCAGTCTAGAATACCACCGGTTTTCCATGCTCGACGGCAGCGGGGTTTGATTTCTTCCACTAGGCTATTGTAAGAGCCTTCGCAAACCGTACTTTCCTGCTTGCTTCTCAAATTCGCGACCTCTTGGTTGTCCCTAACCTATCGGCGCTGACACATGCATACGCCGACACACGACGAGCATGGTAGCCTGGCCGAATGTTAGAGCGGTGGTTAGCCGAGCTTGCTGACGCCGTGCAGTGGGATGGGAAACCTGCTACGGCGATGCCAAACTGCAGACGCTGGCTGAACGGATATTTGGGATAAAAACACAATCTTGTGTACAATGTTGTATATATGCAAGGCTCTCTCGTGCTTTCATCAGGGGTCCAATCGCCCGTAGTGAACCGCTGGACCCTGCAGCCGCCGTAACATGAACACCTTGGTATGGATCAATAATGACAAGCTCTGCAACAGCCGGAAACATGTACATTGTAGGAGGTCCATAAATCACATAATATTACTGATTAATCCACCCCCTGTGAGCTGTGGACTGCACTCTTCACTGCGACGATGGGGTTGTGGATTACGAATTAAATCATCTGACAAGATTTGCAGTCCCATTTACCTTTGACACCCCACCTTCCAGATGTGCCAGAACTCCGTTCTCGTAAGGTCAGGTGACCCGATCGTGGCTGAACATGACGACCTAGAACGAGGCTGAGATCTTAGCTTGCTGATAGTGGCACTGGCCCAAAGCTTTTAGTATATATCTTTTAGTATCGGTATCCGAGTTTCTCGCAGAAAAACATATGGTTGAACCGCGATCACATGCTCGAGTGGCAAATCGTTCGTGCCGCGCAATATATGGCTTAATAATGAAATAACTGTGGGCGCTGAATTCAGCCCATCTCGGCCTGGGCTAATATGTTTCAGATTTGCCGCGGATGATTAAGCTCAAGCCTGATGAATTCTATTATTGATACAACGCAAGCAAATGCCAGAAACACTAGTAGTCTATCTTCTCTTTTTACCCTTTCCTGCTGTGGATTTCGGAGCGGGACCCCCTCTGCGGGCGGACCCTGATGCAGCGGCACTGCGTGTCTGAATGGTATAATCACCGCGTGGTGTTTCGGTCACATCGATTTGAACCCCTTCGTCGTAGTCACTGTCGTCGTCGTCGTCGTCGTCCTCTTCTTCCTCCGAGCCAGATGATACCAGGTACCGCATCACCTCGGGCGGCTCGTCGGGCAGAAAGAGTTCGTCTTGGGGCCGACGATATTGAGCAGCCTGGTTTGGCCGGATGTCTGGGGGCCCAGAAGCGACTCGCCGCTGAGGAGAGGCAAATCTAGGATCCGACGGATCGAAGCGTGGCGCTCTAGCTGTGCTGGACTGGTATGGAAGCTGGTCTAGCGGTACGTTCACCAGACTTGAGCTTGAGCGTGACCGCGGTTCCCAGTCGGGCTCGGAAGGATCAGGTCGCGATGCGCGAGAGGAATTCGAGCCAGGTCGGGCACTGTAGAGCGCATCTGGGGTGGAGGAATATCGGTGCGCATAATACGGTTGTTGGTAAAGAACCATTTGTGGCGCCTGTTGCTGCCGTAACGACGGAGTCGAACTCTGACGGGAGCCTTGTCTGGAGCCTTGCCTAGAGGACTCGGCTTGACGTGATCCAGACACAGGGTAGCCTACATAAGGAGCTCGTCGTCCGTAGTCTGAATCTGTCGTAGGTAGCGCATAGGAAGCCACCGCATCGTCCCGGATGGAAGCATTGGTAACAGCGCTCTTGCCACGACCTCGGCTGTCGACTGCTTTTCCCTTTGGCGAATTGCTAGCAGACTTGTCATTCCTGACAGGTTTCTTGCGAACCTCAACAGGCTTGCGTTTGATTGGTGCTTCCTTCTTGCCCCTAGGGGCAGCCTTTGGTGCTGCAGAAGGACGTGGAGGGTGCTGATTCCGCTCTAATCGTTCCAAAGCATCAATCTCAGCTCGACTCAACTTGACGTTGGGCTTACCCAGAGCCCGTGCACGCGCAATCCGTTCAAGAGCCCTCTCAACGAGCATTTCCTCCTTCTCCCGATACATTACTTGCACGTCTGGTCGGCGAATGAGACCAGAGGGCGTGCCATACTCGTCTTCGTCATCTGAAGGAGTGAGCTCATCGTCGTAAACATCACCTGAACGCCTTTGGCGGATTCCACCGCCGCCCAAATCAATACCAGTAAATCGAAGCTCATCAGAAACAAATCTTTGCTGGCCATAGTCTTGACCCAGCCCAACACCTGGTACTGTGTCATCCTCAGTGTCAAGCTCCTCCACACGATCCTCATACTCCCACGACCGTTGGACTCCCCAAGGTCTGTTGTTCTTCCTCCCCGGTCGTCCCCCTGGTGGTCTTCCCCAAGGGGGCATATCGTAAGGAGTTCGCGGCCGACCACCTAAACCGCCTCCTCGGAAAAAGCATTCTCAATAGGTCTGTCCATGAGAGAAGCATGGCCTAGAATGGTGACACCGGACGCACCAATGAGCCAGAGAAATGTCGAAATAGGTGAAGAGATGAAAGCGACAGGAATCGCAATGCATGCCAGACCGGTGTAAAGTTGGGACGTGGTGGCACGGAAAGTACCAATCTCTAGATCACCGCCTCCTAGCTTGCCGATGGTCCACATGCCTCCAGCGACAAGAATGATGTCGAAAAGCAGCCATAGATTGGTCAGCAAGCTGTAGATGCTAAGCATGACAAAGACAACGGCATAGTTGCTTGAGAAATAACTCAGGTTGTAGTTGACTCTGCTCTGAACTTCGCCGAAGTCGTGCGGCTTGGACAGTCTCTTCAGATCCAGGAACTCCGAGATTGGACGAATGTTGGCAAAGCGCGACGAGATGGACTGCGATCGGACGCTGTTGAAACGATCGGATAAATTGAAGCGGGACGTCAACGCGTCGAGAGGAATGCTGATGCGTGCCATGGTTCTTGACAGTGAGATCCAAGCGTGTACTTGTTTTTTGAAACGTGGCTTTGGGAAGGAATTGGCTCAGCTTGAATATCGTCAGTAATCAACAGGAAAGACGGCAACGCGGCCACCCGCTGCTGTAGCACCTACAAGTATTTTGTTTCGACGCGTTGAACGAGTGGTTGAAGAAACGCAAGGCGGTGGATGCGTAAGATTGGAAGTGAGTGACTGAGAAATAGGGAACAAAGGAGCTGAAGGAGACGATTAGGCGACGGCTTTAGGGCTTGACGAAGGTTTTCTCCTTTGTTGACTTGGGGGGTGGAGGACGTCGGGTCGAAAATTCGAGGGGGGAGAATAGTGTTTGCCTGCGCCCTGCAACTGCAGCAGTTGAGCTGAGGTCTCCGGTGTCCTCCCCCTGTGCCACTGCCACTGCCAGTGGCAGCGTAATAATCTGTCAGCGCGCTGCCCCCGGTTTGATTTCTCGCTTCAAGTCTCGCTTCTCAGCCACAACCCAAAATTGGCTACACTGCTAGTAGTGGAGAAGGTGTCTAGACACGCTGGTCTTGAGAGAAGCAGTTGAATAGCGACACTCAGCAAGAGATCCCAATCCTCTTGCGCCAGGATCAAGGTGCTGTGACTGCCATCCCCTGTTCCAGCGAGCAACCCTGAAGTCTACTGAAAGAAGAGGAGAATAAGTCACTGCCCGCGGGGCGAGGAGCAACGGTCCGATATTTATTATTCAAGTCCCTACGCTTCACTTCTTGGATGGTCCAGTTAAGTAGGCTACTGCACGTCTCTTCTGCCGTCTCGAGGTCTTCTCGATCATTGGGCCACGTTTTGGGCCGCCATCCACAACCTTTTCGAATTAATTCCCTGCTTCGTCCTTCCACAGTCTACCGACTGCACCTCTCTCGGATCGCCGCCATAACGTCTTCGTCACTGGGGGGAAAGCGGTGAAGAATGAGGCGGCGAATCCTATACCTTCTAGTGCTTTGCACCCTTCTTGCGTTTGTCGCAGCCTGGACGAAGGAGGACTACGAGATCTTCAAGTTGAAAGATGAGGTAGAAGAATCCGAAGGAGAGGGGGTGAACTTTTACGATTTCTTGGGGGTGAAGCCTTCCGCGACGGTAGAAGACATTGGCAAAGCCTTTCGCAAAAAGTCCCGCGCTCTCCATCCCGACAAGGCCAAGCATTCCTTCATCGCCTCGCGGTCGACACCGAAGCCCAAGAAGCCTGGCGAGAAGAGGAAGACTGGTGTACATGTCTCCAAAGGCCCTTCCGAGCGGGAAATACAGCGCTTCCTGAAGCAAGCAGGGGAAAGATACAGCCGGTTGGGTGTGGTAGCCAACATCTTGAAAGGTCCACAACGAGAAAGATATGACTTCTTCTTACATCATGGTTTCCCAACATGGCGAGGGACGGGCTACTACTACTCAAGATACAGACCTGGCTTTGGCACGGTCCTGGTCGGCCTATTTTTGGTGTTCGGCGGAGGAGCCCATTACCTGGCGTTGATTACATCGTATAAAAGACAACGAGAATTCATGGAGAGGTATATCAAGCATGCAAGAAAGACTGCCTGGGGTGATGAGTCTGGTATCAGTGGCATCGCCGGGCTTGGTGGAACTGTTGATGTGCCTCCGGTGACCGAGGAACCTGATCCAATGGCCAACTTGAACCGGCGGCAAAAGAGAGAGTTGGAACGACAAAACAAAAAGGACAAATCGAGCAAGACCAAATCAGCAAAGGCGGCTCCCGTTCAAGTGTCCTCGCCGTCCGGCGACAAGAAGCGCGTGGTTGCGGAGAACGGAAAAGTGCTGGTTGTGGACTCGGTGGGTAACGTGTTTCTGGAAGAAGAGGACGAAGAGGGAAATGTGCAAGAGTTCCTTTTGGATTTGGACGAAATACCACGGCCGACAATCTGGGACACAGCAGTCGTACGCCTACCGTCATGGCTTTATCACAAAGCCTTCGACCGATTTCTCAAGAAGTCAGGGCCTGCGCCGGTCGATGTTGCCTCCGTCGAAAGTGACAGAGAGCCCAGCACATCTTCAATCGCTGCTACTGAAGAGAAAGCGGCGTCTTCAGAGGGTAACTCAAGCCAGGAACAAGACTCTGGATTTGAGATCGTCGACTCATCAGGAATTGAGCAAGAGATTGCTAAAGCGTCTGCTGTGGCCGGCATGAAGAAAAGGGGCAAGAAGGGGAAGAAATGAACTACAATAGAACCAGGAGGAGGCCCTCCGTCTGAGCCTACATGCATATGACTTGGGCCGTCTACCAAGTTAACGTGGCCTAGATCCGACAGAATAAGCTTTGAATCAAGGAGTTAAACAGCTACACTCGCATCTTTTACTCTCAAATCCCAAAAAGTGTAACTGGTTTTGTACTGTAAGTGCTCAGCAATTCGCCTGCTAAAGGTTGAGACCTGTTTTGTGCAAGGAAAGTTGCAAGGAAGTCAGAGGCTACCGAGGCAGTAGTAGTAAACAACGCGCCCGTCTTGCAAAGTCGTTGTTCCAGAGCTTTCTCGTCTGGTTATCACATAAATTTCTGGGCAATGCCCACCAAAGAGGAAATACTCTCTCCCACACCACCACCCATTCCGGGCAGAGAAGTACCACCCGAAAAATCACGGGCGCCGCCACGGGCATAAAATCTCTCTGATTCCTGCCGATATCCGCGGCCTCCTGCCAGATTCTCCAGCCCACGAGGCAGCCTTACGCCAAACTGGGCAAGCAACTTGGTCAACGCACCGCCAGTGATCAAGGGCATAATGACAAGCAGAAACACCTTGACCGGATGTCGGCGCATGTACGAGTATATCTCGCGCAAGAACCGACGAATGCGGTTGATGAAGCCCGACCGGGGCCGGGGGCGGGCGTGGCCTCGAGAAGAACCGCCGCCGAAAGAGAAGAAGGAGGATGCGCTTCGCGAGTACGCCGGCCGGGAAGCAAAGTAGTATGTTTTTCGTGATGGACTGCGGCTGCGACTGCGGCTGCGGTCCCGGATACCGTCGTTCCAGAAGCCCATGTCTGAAGGAAGAGGGAGGGACGAGCAGTGTAGAATGAAGATGATTCCGTCACACAGATATATAAACAGAGGGTGTGGGGGGAGAGGATGTGGACAGTCCCCCGTCGTGCACGGTCGTGGAGATTATCGTCGAAAGACAGCAAAGGCAGGACTCGGTGCGGCAGGTCGCACAGTGGGTGGTTGAGGGTTGGTCTGGGTCTCTCAATGATGAGATCCTCGAACAAAATGCGTCAGAAACACGACGATAACCCCGAGCTGATTGAGATGATGTGTTTGTCCGCCCGTCAGCGGTGTCGAGATCTCTTTCAGATGCGCAGCGGAGGTGCCGTTCAATTTGGCTCGGCTTATGAGCGACTTGCAGGTTCGGTCATCCACCACTGGCTGGCATGATACAGGGTCGTCTAGAAATCTCAAGCCAGCAGTGTTCCTTGTGGAAGAAAAAGGTGCAGCGACTTGTCTTCTTCCTGACCTACCACAAGCACTCCGCAGAATGGGTTGAGCATTGGCGTGGTTCTCGCAGACCGCTCTATGGGCAATGTTGGTGGCTGGAAGCACTGCAACTTTCCAGGGTCTAGACAACGAACCACTGCAGGCTGACAACCCCTGTCGCTTCCTGCCGGCAGAATAGGCTACCATTGGCTGCAGGCCGCGGGCTCGCCATGATAGTACTAGCCGTTGGATTTGGCGCTATCTTTGCACTAGTACTTAAAGAAGCGCTACTAATATCGAGACGCAAAGATTCATTGGCCGGCGTGGAAACCGCCACTGTGGCTTGAACAGGCGCCCGATCCTCGTCGACGTCATTCATCGTCGGTCCCCTTTGAAGTTCTGACTGCCACCATCTTCAAGACGCCAGTCTCCAGGCTGCGAGTATAGCGGCCATCAGGTTCCTTCTTCGCACCAGGAGCGTCTACAATCCAGGAGGTTATTGTTCCAAAAGTGCATCTCACAAACCTATACCCTAGAGAGCAGGCGATCGCTCAGACATTGCGCTGGAGAATCCATACCTGATTCAACATTTCAGTGCATCACCATTGATATCGACTTCACTCGGCCGGGCTGCCACGATTTCCTCTACTACCGGTTGAAGAAAGTTTACCTGATTACCTCTCTTTCTTGTTCTTACGAAACTCCACCACTAAGTCCCTCGTGTGTTCCCATCGACTCGAATCTCGCCTCCAGTCCGTCTGAACAAGTTTTGTCAGCCAATTGAGGCTGATCAAGTTTCTCAAAAATGTCCGAACTTCCAGATTACTGTAAGCCAGACCTAGGAGTTTGATCCACTTCTCTTCCTTGTGTCCTGCTTTGCCAGGCCCTTCCCAATAAGCGACTGCCTTTCTAACCCTTTTGTACAACCCAGATGCGATCCTCGAAGTATCACCGACAGGGTCTGCCGACGACATCAAGCGCGCATACAAGAAAGCGGCGTTGAAATGGCATCCAGATCGCGTGCCGACGGACTCGCCCGAACGGCCCAAGCGGACCAAGATGTTCCAACGGATCAACGACGCATACTACGTGCTCAGCGACACGACGAGGCGGAAAGACTACGACGAGGCGCGCAAGTTCCACGGCACCAGTTTCGATAATTTTGACTACGACGACGAAGGTGAAGAAACGGCCGAAGAAGAGATTCCTCGCACCAACAACAAACCGTCTGGAGGCTTCGCCTCGTGGGCAAACATGTTTGGCTTCGGCAAGTCCGGCGCGACACAAGACAACAAGGATAGCCAAGAATCCCGGTTCGCCAATGACCAGTTCGGCTCGGTGTTTGAGGAAATGATGGGCGAAGATGGCATGGCCGCCGAAGAAGATGGCAAGAAGGTGCCCACGAAACGCTTCTGGAGTGTTGCTGGTGGTATTGCCGGCGCCGTGATAGGATTCATCATGGCCGATGTCGTCGGTGCCATCCCTGGCGCCATGGCGGGTGCAAAGGCTGGTGCTATCAGAGATGCGAAGGGCAAGTCTGTGTATGCTGTCTTTCAATCGCTCGAGCAAGACCAGAAGGCGAGGATTCTGAGCGAGCTGGCTGCGAAGTTATTCAGTGGGGCCATCAGCTAGTTGATGCGTCATGGAGGTGGTGTCTTTAAAAGGGGATCTCCTTGGTTGTGGTGTGGTTTGGACCGCTTCAGCGAACTTTTGATGGGATCAGAATTGAAAAATCAGAAGTATATGTGCCTACAGGAAACAAGGGAGGATGGCCGAGATAACTTGAGATGCGAGGGCGTGTGGCGTATGTTTTTTTTTGGCATTCTTCTCTTTCGTGATGGCATTGGAAGCCGACGGTATAGCGTAGGTATGGTATACTGGAGCGAAATGCATATTATCATTATAGATTGCTATCTGTCGTCCAGAACCTTGATACCTTGTGTTCAAGATCTATTCAATGTAGCCTTCCGGAGAACCCGTACCGTTGTCCTGTCCACTTTGCAAGGTAGTGTTAACATTGTATTTATATCAATGTACACATCGCAACAAGGAACCCATTCCAGTTCTACAATGTCGCAGATCACAGTCAACAGCTCCTTTGTGCAGAGGGGTCCGAAGCAATAATAACATACTCCATCAATCGAGCACTGCAACGCCACTGCATTATTCGCTTTTCCCCAAGATTTCAGTGCCCGGCTCCGATCGTGGACCAAAGACTCCAAGAAATACATGCACACATGCACGCACACGATCCGCATCTAGCTGGCGACTTTCTAGACGGCAGACGAGGATTCCATGGGTCGTCCATCCGTCAAAGGCTCCTATTCAACGCCATTTTTCATGTATTATATGACCTCCATCCATCGAACGCCATCGTGGCTCATCCCCTTCTGTCAAGAAGTATACAAGCCGGAAAACCAAAATTCCAAAAAGCCCACTCCACGGGGAGACAGAAGTCAAGATTTATAGGTCAGGAGTGCCTCTTCTAAAGTCTGAACCCGCCAAACTTCCATCTGCTCTCTGTACGAACCAGACTGAGGTCGACGTTGGGGCCGGCACCGTTGGTCATGGCCGTACCGCGGTAACCGCGAGACGCATCATCATCCACGCTCGAGTTTTGGTTCGGCCCAGCAGAGTCGGAGGTGATAGGAGCACCTGGCCCATCGTGGGCCCCATTAAGACCGGCGGCGGCCTTTTCCAGCTGAGCTTCCCTCCAGCCCTGGGGGATATGGTTCTTTGTCCTCACACTGGGCAAGAGATCTAGCAGGAACGAGAGGACATAGAATGTAAAGATGAGGGCGACCAGCCATTCAAAGATGGCCGCGATATTCTGGTGTTTGGTAAAGGTGGTGCTGGCGAAGACAATGGCCATGGCGACTTCGATGAGGATGAAAAATAACTTGACGTAAAAAGAGATCCGAAGGATACGGTGGTGTCGGTAGTGGATGCCGAGACGCTGGTACTCGGCGCACAGGAAGACGGCGGACAAGACATAGCCGCCGATGAAGAGCAGCAGGAACCCGTCATGCAGTTTGGGGTGGTGGTAGGTGTCGAAGATGCTCAGCAGAATCAACCCGGCGGACCCGGCAACTGCGAAAACGATGGCGATGCTCGACAGCACCTTTTGGGCAGTGGATGTGTTGGGCACCAGTCGACCCGTGTGTCGGAGCCAGCGCTCGGCCATGAAGCCCAAGTCCAGAGATACCGTCGTGATCACGCATCCGGTGATGAAGAGCGGTTTGAGCCCAAACGCGCCAACGTCACTGATGTACGCTATTCGTTGGCCCTTCTCCATGGACGGGTAGTGCGGGTGTCCAATCACTTCCCAGTGGATGAACATGGCAAGCAGCATGGCAAGCCACCTGGACACCAGGCTTCATGTTAGTGGCTTGGAAAGGGGGGTGCTGAGGCCCGGAGAATGATGTTGATACGTACATGCATGCTGAGACAATGGGGAAAAGCCAGCTCCCTAAATACCACATGTTGAATGACCTGAAGTTTCGCGCAGTGTCAAAACAGCGTCACCGACTCCGTCCGCCAGGTAGGATAAGTCGTCGAGAGTTCAGGTTTGTAGTTGTTGGTGTGCTGTCAAGCGTGGTGGAAGTTTCAAGATGTCGGGTGGTAGGGTTGGTGTTGTAAGGGATCGTGTAGCGTGCCGGTGTTCCTGGGAAGGAGTCGCAACAAGTTGGGTGTTGGCAACGAGTAGAGACCCAACGAGAGACAAGAGGGATTAGGGAATACAGATGGAAGTCGGCGAGACGTTGTTCAAGGAAACCCGGGCGACAGCACAATTAGTAGAACCGAAGTGTTGAATTATGGTGGAAATCTCGAAGCGGCGTTGGACTGCAGCGAGGTTGAGTGAATAACTACATCATCCAGCCGGGGTTCGAGGCTGAGCCACTGGCAGTGGATCTCAAACGTCGCAATTGGCAATGTTTGGAATGGCTTTCGAGGAGGTATCAGATCCGACTAGTCTTGCTTTGGCAGGTACTACAGGTCATGAATTGAACGAGAAGCAAAAACTCAGACATGAAAACTGTCGGGATCATGGCATTGGTAAGAACGGCAAATACAATGAAGTACATTTTATTGATTGCACTGGCAGGGCCTTGAATTTCTACGGAGATACCCATGCGTGTTTGGTTCACATTTCCGTCTTCAGCATGAGAAACACCTTCAAAATGTTCGGTTATCTGCTCCGGCGGTCTTCGCGAAAACAATTGCATAGTCAAGATCTACAGCGGTATGGTCGGGTTTTGTTCCGATTCATTATGTTGACTGCTTGAACTTGAAATGATCGTACAACACAGCAACGTGACGAGCACATGAGGCACAACTGAAGGTCCTGGGTTATGCAAAAGTCGCCTGGAGCCGGATGCCACATGCAACTTGAACTGTAACCGTGCATACGTCACAGTCCGCGCAACCAGGTCAAAGTGTTTGCATACCGTGGGCACTGAACCAATAATGATCTGGTTCCTTCCAGTAATAGTGTGGTTTCTCTTCACCCAGCCACAACGTACTACTAGTACTAATCACTAGTAGCCGCACGATCCCGCGTCGCTAGTACAGCAAAGTACTAGTGTCGCTCTATCTCTCGGAGGTGACGACATGATTCACAGCACTCAGATTATGGCTTCGGGACCTGGAATTGGCTTTCGGAGACATCACGGCTACAAAGTGTACGTAAACTCGGATTATTGTTCACCAGGTACCTTTTCAAGACGTACAACTTCGAGGCTGCACTGCCTATCCATGCTTCCATTCACAGCTGATTCGCTTATTGCAGTCCAGCTAAACTTGACAGCTTGTTGGAACCGGACGTTCGCTGTTAAACATCCCACTGCAGCTGCTATTTTGTTGGTGGCCAACTCATTCAGGGACATCCTCCAAGGCTCCCCATCAGCGCAATATCGTGTCAGCAGCCTGGAGCGCGGAGCAAATCGACCATGTGCCTCCGTCACATTCACTCATAAGGTGGTACATCGCCCAAGAACCCGGTTCGATATCGTATTTCTTGCTTGACTGGTGTGGATGGGAAGAAAGAAAACGGAAAGTCCGCCTGAACCTCGCACAGTACTGTCCACCTCGCATAGTGGGCCAGGAAAATCGAGCAATCTTCCGAAGAACTCAACCTTGTGATTTCGTGAACGTACCATTCTGACAAATGCCAGGATGGCCGGTATTCGAAACAGGCAATGTCTAGAATCATATCATGCAGAGGATTGAGAGGACCCCCCATGAGCTTAGCTGACAGAATTGCAGCAACGACGCTTGGTGCCAGAAAGACGGTCCCTTTGCGCAGCCTGGCCAGGTCGAGTATCTGATCCAGAGCTGCCGTCTTAGCGGCATCGTTCAGCTCGAACTTCTCAGCTTGGAGGGTAAAGTTCATTAATCGGCGTATGGTCCTGTTAAACTGGTCCAGTTCCTCAGTGGCACCAGCTTCTGGTTCGGGTAGGCGTGCTTGATACAGCCAGAAAAGGATCGTGTTGAATCCCTCACTATTCGTCGTGTCGTCCAAGACCAACCGCTGTGGTGCCGGAGGCGTGTCGACCAAGAACAACCGCTGTGCTGCCGGTTGCGGGTGGTCTGCCAGTTGTCGGGTAAGATATGGTGAGCCGTCCACAAGTACTTGCCTGTGAACGTGCCAGATCCGCTCCTCTCCCCGAATCCGAACCTGCACAGTGTCGTCTTCAAGGAAACTATGATTGTAGGTCAGCATGATACCTTGAAGTACTCGTATACTTACTTAGCGAATTGCTCGACTGCAGACATATCTCCAGCTGTGTTAATAAGTAGTAGGTGGGATATCTTCAAAGGAGACCCGAATCAAGAATGTATTAGGGTGATTCCACTTGGAGTTCTTCGCTGTCCTGAACGAATTCTGGCGGGAGTTGAGATTTGGGACCTGATGAGCCTTATTAAATATGGCAGGGTAACCTTCATCCGTTGCTCAGTGTTCACGCAAAGGCCAGCCCCTGTTGACATCGAAAACGATGACTGCGGCAGAACGGCCCTCAACGTTTGCTCAACAGGACACTCTGCACACGGGCACGTTGGTCGCTGTCAACGCCGATACTGTCCAGGTACTTTGCAAGGCCGCCGTATCCAGAATGGATGTGTTCTATAACTCTCTGACAGAACTCTGATGGACAACCGGCGAAAGTCTCGTCCAACCCTATACTGGCAATCTCTTCCATTCTCGCCTGTTTCTCTGGCTCCAATTCCGGCTCAGATTGGACATAGTCTCGGCTGATTGCTCCAACATCAACATCGCATAGAAGGAGAACCAGGAGGACAATTAAGCCTGTCCTGTCTTTGCCTTGGGTACAATGCACAAGGACTGGCCAGCATGCAGGATCGGACAGAACATTGAATACTTCTTTGATCTCCG
The DNA here is from genome assembly GCF_000230625.1 of Exophiala dermatitidis NIH/UT8656. NCBI lineage: Eukaryota > Fungi > Ascomycota > Eurotiomycetes > Chaetothyriales > Herpotrichiellaceae > Exophiala > Exophiala dermatitidis. The sequence continues at coordinate 1,418,183 of NW_008751646.1, read as the reverse complement.
GCCCGCTGTGGTCCAGGGTGTCTATTCCAAGGCCAATCAGTCCCCGAGGAAGCATGAGTTCTCTTCCTATAACAGAGATACCCTCGGTCCGATAGCCTAGAGCCATGAGGAAGACAAGCTTAGCCAGACTCGTATACTTTAGTTGCCATATCAAGTGCCGTTCGAAACCCTTGCCGCTGAGATTGATCCTTGCATAATCTATGTCTGGAATCTCAATCTCGCCCGCAGCCGCGGCGTTAGGCGAGGGGATGGCGGCCGACTGCGTGGTAGGCGAAACAGCTGTTCTCTTTTTGGCGGCATTGATGTGTTCTGTCTCAGAACGAAGGTCAATGATGGTTTTAATTTTGTACTCGTCCACGAGCCTTTTGCGATCTCGTATGCTGGCCTCGTCAGGTCGGGCGCTTCTGAAGAAGAGACCAGTGTTCAGGACCACTGAGCCAACGATGGCGTTGATATGAGCTCCCACATCACGAAAATTGAGTATATTCTCGAACTCAGTGTGGCTTGGAGAGCTTCTGCCCCCAAGTGCCATGCTATCAAAGCCAAAGATCCGACTTGATGTAGTTCTCCACTCTTGGATGTAAGAAAGTCAGTAAACAGTCAATGCAAGATCCGCTGCATTCCCGGTCCTCCAAGTTGTGGATAGTTGGCAGAAGCTGGGGTGCGAAGGAGGTGCTGCTTAATCCTGTTTCGCGGCTACACAAGGTCAGGAAGGTCGGAAACCATGAGCACAGCACCGTTTTCCCGTGTTAGAGCACAGGTGATGCACACTGCAGCAGCGCATAAATCCCCTGCTGTGAGGTCTGCCTGTGCTGAGATCTCAGGTCAAAGAGGATAAACAACAATGATGACGATCGACGACTGATGGACAGCAGGGTGGATACAGGCACATCAGTGCAGTGCTGCGACCGACCTAGTACCTGGTAGTAGGGACCTAGGGAGCTCTCTGCCTGACCAACGCAATTATTTTCATTTTGGTGAGGAATTTTCGCATCCTACATAGCATCTGCTGAGCTTTTAGTCTGACGTCGAGAATTTTCGGCCCGGAGTAACTGGGCTCTGAATCGGCACTGACTATCTATACCTACCTACCTACCTGCGCCTTGCAATTGTACGACAACGACTAGTACTTGCGGTGCAATAATGTAGAAAGAACGGGAGCCACCAGCCACTGCGATTCTGGGTGAGCAGTTCAAGTTAGTCCCGTGCTGGGGTCTGAGCTCCCATGGGGCCCTCAGGCCTGAGCAGCCCGGAAGACGGGCTCCCATAGGCTCGTACAGGCTGCCACAGGCAATTAAACACAAGCTAGGGCGGCTATGGAGGCTGCTCTGTTCGGCATCTCCAGACTAGCAACTTATGGCAGAACTGCAGTGCATTGTCTGCTCCGGGGCCATGACGTCGGTGGTCGATGACACCCTCATCATTAAACGTGATGCCAGTGCAGACCAACAGCCGCCGCGCTGCGTCGACGACAATCTCTCGTTCTCCTACTGTCCTTGCTAACAAACACCTTTGCAATTGTGAATCAAATACACACTGCTGTCGCTGTTCATCCAAGTCGATGTCACGGAAGAACTGTTGTTGACGGAGACTTCGTTACCACCCTCTAAGCACATTCCTGTTCCCCAAAGCTCGCTTGGCACGAGCCAAGATGCCAGCGCTCACTGCGACTTCGCGCAGTACGCAGACCTCTTCCGACAGACTGGAGGACCAAGGTGAGTTGCAAATTCAGAACAATCGCGATGGATGATGTTGACAGTTATCAGCGGCCTCTGCAGCTTTATACAGAGACCACGAGACGCCCTCCAAGCAAAGCAGCGCATCCGTTCTTGATGAGGACGGCCGTCTCTCATCTGCAAGTCTGTCTACCCCGCGGCGTGATCCTCTGAATCAAAAGTTAACCAATCCACCAGGTGCCGCACAATCTTTGAGATATGCTCGAGCCCAAGAACTGCCTTCATTTCCTTCGACTGGAGGAGTCAAATTAGCCTCAGCCGGGGCCGCCGCAAGTCTTGCTGATTCGAATAAGAAACAATTCGAGCACTGGACTCCTGGAACGATACCGGCTGCAAATCAAGCAGCATCCAAGGCAAAAGACTATGAGATGGATCCGGCCTGGAAGCCAGAACTAAGTCAGGCGGGTTCTCAGGCCGCCATGGTCGCACACAAAGATACTGCACCAGTGGACATCTGGCAAGCTCCAGAGACGGACCAGGGCGCGTCTGCTGCCTCTTCTGCACTTCAAAACAAGAAGTCTCCCCCGGCGATCACAAACAGAGAAGTCTCGACTGACAATCGACAAAAGGCGCTTCTGGCAGCCACTATGTCAATGTCAAGAGGTAGACGTCGCGCCGAATCAGCTCCTATAAAACCGGCACAGCCTCCACCACAGGCAAGTAGCTCCGGGTGGGCATTAAAGGCAGCAGAATCCTCACATCAAAGGAAACCTTCTGATGCTTCGACACGGTTGACCCCGGAAACATCCGGCGTTGATGCAGCTAGAGTGCAAAACCTGGCTAAGCATAATGTCGACCGCCAGATGTATACGGCCAATCCGCCCGTCGCAATCGAAGTCGAAGAAAAGAACAGACAAGATACGCTCCGAGCATCCGCGATAGCCATGGCCCGCAAGATGTACGCCATTCAACAAGCTCAAATCGACGAGGCGAAAGGAGTCCGGCGATCAGATAGCCACTATGCAGCCAACAGTGCTCGGAGACGCGCACAATCGGACGCGGCTAACCTAGCAGCAACACCTGACGAGCCGGCACCCAGATATGAGAATCTGGAAGAGGCCGCTCGAAGGTTGGCGCATGAACGCCTATCGAAACTTCACGACGAGCATGCCGAGTATCGACAGTACTATGGACAGCAAACGCCTCCGCCACGATCTAGGCTCAGTCTACGGCGTGGTCGGCGGTCGTCGAGCCTTCGGGAGGACAGTGACTCGGACGAAGAGCAATCCCGACGCATCCGAGCCCAGATGTCATTGTTCCAGGGGAAGTTGGCGGATGTGGATAACAAGAAGCGGCAAGCCGACAGGGATGCATTGTTGGCCATCGCGCATAAGAATGTTACCGCTCGCATGAACGCAATTGATGAGCAAGTGTTCTCGGAGACCGGAAAGGTCACACCACAACAACGGGAGATATGGGAACGCCAAGCACGAGAACGCGCTCAACGAGAAAGCGACGAAAGACTGATGCACGCAGGGAAAGTCCATATAGGAGGTGGAAAATACCTTGAGCAGTCCGAAATCGAAGAGATTGCAAAGGCCAGGTTACAGCCTACATTGGATGAGATCACAGAAAAGGCCGAGCAACAACGGGCAAGAGATGAAGAGATCAGATTGGAACAGGAACGACTCAAGGCCGAACAGGCGACCGAAAAACAACGACAAGCAGAGACCAAAGCCGAGCTAAAGGCAGCAGCTGGTAAGTTTGGCAATTGACAGAACGGTGGTTTCTCAGCCAGCTAACCTAATTCTAGAACGGGAGAAGGCTGAGGCCAGGGCTCGCAAAGAAGAAGAAAAACGAGCCCAACAAGAACAGAAAAATGCCGAAAAGGAACGACAAAAAGCCGAAAAAGACGAGAAGAGACAGTCAGCAGGGACGAAGCCTCGTCTGCTACCAAGTTTCCTCTCAAAGGGGCAGACCGGAACTGGCGTGGCAGACGCCACTGCGGAGCCTGCCGGCCACAGTGTCCATGATAAGGTTACAGTGGATGCTGGCGAAGGCCCTCACGATATCGTAGCTCACGAGCAGGCATCGGCCACGACACAAAAGGAAATCGAAGAGGGTTCTGTCCCAGTGTACACGAATCTGGGAGCTAAGGAGGATGGCTCTAACCCATTACCCTCTGGCCCCGATCATCCCGAGGAGCCTACTGCCCCGACGTCACCATCCAAGCGAGATTCAAGAGTGAAATCGTGGTTCAAGAAAATCCGGGGCGGAAGCAGATCAGACAATGAACTAAACGACAAACCCGAAGGGACGCAGACAGAGACACAACACCAGCACGTTACAATCACCAGTACTGATGACGCTGCCGAACCAACAGCCAAGGTTAGTGAGGAAAAGGAGGAAGGAGAAGGAGGCAAAGACATGCCACGGTCCGACTCAATGCGTGATGTTGCCCTGGCTGGTCGGAACGACAATGAATCTGATGATATGTATGGGGCGCCATCCCACACCGACGGCCGGGTGTCTCCACTTGTTGAAAATGAAACAAACACAACGGCTGCCCCCGCCACTGGCATGAAGACTGGACCTGGTCCGGCGCTAGAAGCCGTGGAGAGTCTTGCAGAGAAGAAGTCGGCCTCGATCAGCTCGCTATCCGGCTCTTCCCATCTCAGCCAAGAGCCGCATGAGATTGTCGCCGACGTCGCTTCGTCGAGATACTCGACCGATCTGCCGGCTAGCTCGAAGGAGGAGTCGGGTGTTGTGGAGCCGCCGGCCGCGCCACTTTCCGACACGGACGAATCTGAGCATCGAGGCAGAAAAGGATTCGCCGAGAGGTTCCTGAGTAAAGTGCTGCCTGGAAGTCTTGTTCCTGGTCTCAGTCACAAGGAGGACGACGCAGCTGGCACCACGACCGGGTCCAAGGAAGACGCACACGCTGAGGCCTCCCACAAACAGGAAGAAGCTGGACACCATGCGAATCCAGAGCCCGAGATTCTAGAAGAGACAGAACCGCTCCGCGAGAAATTGGATGATCCCTCGACTTTGGCATCGACCTCAGCCAACAAGGACGACGAGGAAGATGATGATTTCGAAGAGGCTCGCGATACGTTTGACGAGCAGCGTCTTGGCTCGTTGAACAGTAACAATGCCAAGCCGAGCGCGAGTCCTGCCGGAAGCCGCAGTAGCAATGCCACTGGAACGACTGGAGGAAGGGAAGGAAGTCGCTTTACTGAAGACTTGTAAGGTTGTTTCGGTAGATAGGTAATTGGGCAACCAGGCGTCAGAGCAGTTCGCAGGGAAACCAGTTTCAACAGATTTGATTTATAAGAGACTGAGTGAGAGCAATGAGTGGCGAGACGGATTGGTTTGGGTGGGCGGAATTGTTACGGTCAATTTATCGAACCTGGTAGTTTTGTTTGCCGACTTATTTGCTTGTTTACTTGACTGTTTGCCTATATACAGGGCCGGGCCTCCTTAGGCCGTGTGTCGAACCTGGATACCTCGACTCTACAATGTTGATTTGGTTCTTGCAGTTTGCGTTAAGGCTAGGTATTAATCAATCAATCCGTTAGTCAGACAGCCGGTCGATCAGTATAACTGCCTCGTTCTCATCCTCGTTCACGCTTGCCTCGCTTCGAAAGCCGCCATAGAGGAACCCGTGGAAAGAATCAGGGCTTTCCTTGCCTCGTCGGCCAAATTCAACTTCCAGAGATGAAATGTTTGGTTGAGGCAAACCAGCCAGGCAGTCCATGGCGGTTGCTGTTGCTTGGCCAGCCTTGTCTCAGGCACATCGAGAGCCGGCCTTGAGGTCGATCGATGGATGGGATGGATAGATCTGGTGTTCCTCCTTCGAGTGCTGAATGAATATATCACCAGCCAATGCAGATCTTGACGTCCGAGCACTTAAGCAGGCCAGTCAACACTCGACATCGAGAGGACGATAGTGAAGGCTTTGGCCCGCTGGGGAAAGCTGGTTGTTCTCTTCTGCTCCTTTCTCTTTCAGTCAGATAAGTTCTCTTCCCACCCAATTTTGCAATCCAGTGGCAACACTTGAACGATCAATGATTGTGGATAAAGAGCTCGTGAGCGAGTGAGGGGTGGGCATCTGTGTGCTCATGCTGTGTACATCTGCTGCCCCAGGTAGGTCGCTTTAAACAATCGTGAACAAGAGCGTGCGGTACAATACTTGATAGACAATGATAGTGATAGTTATGGCGATGACTTTCTGTTCTGTTTCCGTGTCTTTTGCCTTTTGCGCCTGCCTGGCAGTCAGCCAAAGCAGTCGGGCTCTCAGCTTCACGCAGGCCAGGCCGTCAAACACAATCCTTTTCGCGCTGTCCGTGGCATTTTGCATTTTGGTTCAGGCGCACGACCCAAAGACTATTCTCTGCACCTTTCTCTCTCAAGCGGAAGGACAAAGACGTCTCTTTTCTTCCTTACCTTTTTATCATCATCATCATCAAGAAGCCAACCATCATCAGAGACAACACAGACCGAAGCTGTGAAAATCTTTGAACACGCACTAGGCAATTCTTCACCCTTACCATCACGGTCACTGCCACTGAGACTCGACTCACCTCTCTCCCAGTCACCAAAGGCATTCAAAGCAGAGTCAGAATCCGAGTCGGAGTCGACTCTTCCGTTTACCCAGCCACACCAATTCAGAGCATAGTCGACAACCAATCAACATCAGCCAGTATGTGTTACCGAGAATACTGCCTGGAGTACTGCGAGCTCTGCGAAGATAGACACAAGGTCATCGTTTCCTACCGAGCCTGTATCCACTTCAAAGAGACGGGGGTCTGTCTTCGCCCGGTGTTTCGCCGAGTTCCCACACCGCAACCGACGCTGGAAGATATGGCTGATCTGTTGTGTGGTCAATGTGTTGCGGAGAGCGAGCGTCAACTGCGCGAGCTTGAGCGTGAGGTTGAGCGTGCGCTCGAGCTTGCCGAGCAGGAGCAGGAGCATGACCAAGACCAGGAGGGTGACCAGGAGTCGGACTCGGAGTCGGGTTCGGAGGATGTTGGAAAAGACGAAGAGGGAGAAAAGAAAGAAGCCAAAGAAGAGGGACGAAATGAAAGTGCTTAGACAAGACAGACTCGGAGTTGAGGTAATCGAGTGAATGTGGACGGATGAGCCAACAGCAAACCATTGGAAACTTGAAGGAAGAACGTCGCTGCCCGGCCCCGTGCTTTCCTATCCACCTCCTCTCGTTTCCACCTGTCAGACCAGAATTCAAGCACTGACTGGGGCCGACCATGGTGAGGGGAGGAGAGGAAGCAAAAATCGTTCGATCATCCTAATGGTGAATTCAGGAGGCCATAGCCGCAACCAAAAAACCAACGAAACATGCAGTGGGGCCGAGACTGTGTACCTGCCTACCTTAGGTAGCTAGGTATCTAGCAAGTAAATCAAGAAAACTGCAAAACTTGAACAACAAACGATTAAATTTACATTGTAGGTTCCTTCCGTTCTGGTTGCAAGAAATGATTCCGTTGATGCAGTCAGTGCAGGGCGGTGGAAATTGTCCAGTATGATCAGACCATGTATCTCATTCAATCATCACAGGTATCATGAAGACGCACGACGACGGCAAAGTAGGCTGGATCTCAACTTCAATACTGTGCCAGTCAGTCACAGTAGTTGGTTCAGGTAGTTAGTAGTCGAATACACTCCAACCATAGTCTCCTTCACCACCACCGCCATCGCCATAATCGACATTGATCCAATCCTTATTCTCAAAGGCTCGGTCCCAACCCAACATGACAGCCAAGATCCGGCACGCATTGCTCGACACGCCACACACGACCTTATCGCTCTGGGCCAGCATGGCCAGATCCAAAAGATAAGCTCGGCCAAGCAACTCTCGCAACTTTAGTGCTTCCTCTGTCGGATTCGTCTTGTAGTCGCGGACGGGACTCAAGCTGCTATGGTCATACTCTTTTGGTCGTTGCTGCTGATGAGCATCACCGTTTGCCTTCTTCGTCGGGGCAGGCGAGCCTACATGCTTCTCGTTCTCAACATGCGCCGGCAACCCCAGACTCCAAAAGACATCCTTGAAGAACCCACCTTCCCAGCCCAACCCGCCATCTCCCAACTTCTTCTTGCTGGCCAGCGAGATGCGCTGCTGCGCCCGCACCACTGTGTCTGCCAATGCCGGGTGGTCGTACATGTTTGGGTCGTCAGAAGCGAGCAATAACGTCCATTGCTCGGATTGGCCGACGAGTCGCCGTGCGGCGGCCATGTATCTGTCTGGAGGGAGGTAGGAGAGTCGATAGGCAGACTCCAGCGGATGTCGATCGCCTCGCCGAATGTGAATGCCCAATAGACCATTCTTGTTGTCGCTGTTGTCGTTCAGTTCAAGATATCCTCTGCCATTTACCCTGACGGACGGAAGCGCCGAAGGAGAGCTTCCTCCTCCTCCTCTGGATCTCAGCTTCTCTGCCCGTGACCGGACATACTCGGCATCGTCATCACGCAGCTTGAACAGAGCTTCATACCCCTTACGTGCCATGTCGAAGATCTGACGCTGTGTGTAATGTTGGTGGAATGCATCCCCAAAGATCCATCGCGTCGTGGCACCGGTTACGACTAGATGCCTTGCCTGGCGGGGACAAGGGACGCGCTGGGACGGCGGTGGTGGACGACATGACTGCCCACTGGCAGTAGTGGTCGTCGTATTTGTGGAGAAGAACGTGCTGTAGTTGCCATAACAGAAAAATGTGTCGTCAATGAAGAAAGTTCTGTTTTCCTGAGCCGCGAGACCGTATGAAAGCCACATGCCCAAAAGGGCCGAGCCGAGTCCGGCATCTGTGGCGTCGAGAACATAAGTTAGGGATCTGCTGCAAATAGGAAGGTCGTCGTTTAACTTGGTTGTGGACAAAATGTGGCCACTTGTGGCTGCTGCTGCTGCTGAGACTGTGTCATCTTTCGGTTTCGGAAGAAGATTTCGAGTCTGTGCCTCCTCCACGTCGACGTAGTTGGGATCGGACTGCATGTAAGCATCGTGGCCGTGGATCAGTTTGCTACCGCCATGTCGACCAGCGACTTGGCGAGCAACTTGCTCCGCCTGGGAGCAGATGTCTGCATACTCCGTCGACGACAATGGGAATCCCAATCCGGGAGGAATCGAAATGGTCCAGTACTGTTGCTTGCCCTTACTGTCCGTCACGATGACTGGTGTCGCATGTTTGGGCACGTTGGTTTTCGCTGCATCGACAATCTCATGTACCCTGCCACGCGAGGTCGAAGAGCTCAAGTCTGTAAAACCGGGTTTTGGGGCATTGCCGGACCTGGCCAGATAGTAAACACCGATCAACAGAGACAGCCATAATAGACCGCGAACGATTCTTCGCGAATTGAGCTTCGGTGGCTTCTTGCCATGGCGGGGCAGGATCGAGGGGAGTGATGGGGACGGTATCGGAGTGGATGGCAGCAGACTCTTGATGGACAAGTATCGTTCTGAGGAACCTCCTCCTCCAAGTCTCAGCGGTTTGGGAGGGTTGGCTCGACTCGACAGGAACATCTTCTTGCCTGGCGGTTGATCATGGTCTCTGTTCAACCCGAGAGACTTCATTCAATGGAAATGTCCTATACAAGACAGGAACAGAACCCAATTCTAGAAGCTTGGCCCAATCCGTATCGTCTTCACAAGCTGTTTCAAATATCATGTGCTAACCCAAATTCGTTCGTAGAGCGGCCGTTATGTGTGTGGTGATATCGTTGGTTCAAAGTGCCGGTAGTATGGGGCCAATACAGGAGCAGCTTGGGGCCAGGTACAAATCTGATCGTGATACGTCCAGATGCCGTAATCAGATTGCGCGGGCTGGATCAGGCAGAGGTCGTTTCAGTCTCGAAAGCTCGAATTAGACGCTATGCAAACACCCTGGAACGTAAATGCTATTCGATGCGATGCTTCATCCAAATCAGACCAAGAATGGCATAAATTCAGGTGGACGAATTGGATCAATTATGTTAAGCTCGTGACGAAGGGGTCAGATAGAGGAAGAAAGGGACCAAAAAATGGGACGAAAGAGAAGAAAAACCAACACTGGAGGTTGGGACGTCGAGTCCAAACAACGAGCAGAAACACGATCAGCGAACAAAAGAAGAAATGATGTGTCCTTCAAAAGCACACGCGAGGGAAGAAGCGACGAACAGAAAAAAAGAGGTCCATGGTGCTGGCTAGGTTGAGAAACAGAGCAGCATGTGCCACTTGCGGCCCGGCGGGTGCCACTCTCATAGCACTGGCTCCGGGTCGTAGCACAAGTGATAATAATAATAAGTGAACGAGATGAGGACCCTTGCGAGCAACCGTCCAATCCATCAGGCTTCCAACACAGGTACCACCATATCGGATTGCGGGTGCTCTCGTGTTCAGATCATATAACAGCGATCACCTGTCTCCTGCCCGAGGGAGAACAAGAGATCGGTTAGCGAGCTGTCAGGGGCCTGGGCAGACGTAGTATTGGTGTAGGTGCTGTGTGGAGCAGTAAAGGTGTCGGCGGAACCTGGTAGGAAAACATCTGAAACAAGAACGTGATACGGGATGGAACATCCAGTGTTGAAAGAAGCCTCGCTACAATCTCTTTGGTTTGTGTCCGCCTATCCTCATCTTCATGACTGATTGGGTGCGAGGGGAAGAAGCGTACCTACAGTTGTAGAAGGCCCCGAAGAGGAGGTGGATGTTGCAGTCCCAATACAAACCGAACCGGCTGCACACTTGAAACACCGAAGCCGTGTCAAACACTCGACGGTCAAAGCGGGTGGTCTCACTGCCGGAGCCTTGCCGGTTGCCGGTTGCCGATCGCCCCCTGGATATTCGCCCCGAACGATGCCCGTCACCTGACGTTGTACTCGTTGTTTCACCCTGCAATGGTACCTATTAATATACCAAAGTCATAACTGTTCAAGTGATACAGTAGAACGACTTGGACGTCTAATCTCTCACCTGGCCACAAGCTGCAGTTCATACAGAGCCTCCTGAGTGACAATACCTCTGAATGATACAAACCTCGACAATGTTAACGATTCTATCTGATCTGGGTATCTGCTGTGGTAACCTGAATCGCTTCCGATGTCTCTGGTAAAGTAAGTCAAATATGCATAATATACAATCCCCCGGCTCTATCGGGGTCCAATCGCTGCCGATGATGTCCCTTCCGACTGTAAACGGTGTACACCGAAACAGAAACAGACCAAGAAAAGTAACAAGCGTGCCGAACTCCAACATGAGGCTTGCATGAATTCCGTCCGGTCAAACTGTGCATTGGTTCCAACACCAACCGGAGACCCGACGAACTGATCCTTGACCAAAATAGCCGGAGAACGCTCAAATAATAATGAAAACAAGGTAAATGACTGTCGTGATATCATAGATAAAAATGAGATAACCGAGTGAAACGCGGTAAAACTTCTTCGGCTCATAGGGGACTCTGCGATTCTATCACCGAGTCCCGTTGACGCAGTGAGGCTACCAAGCTGCCCATCGCCGGAGCGCTGATGCCTGTCGCGCTGGATGTCCTTCGAGAACGTCGTTGCAAAGATGAGGTCCGTGTTGGTAAGCGCATGGACGGTGAACGCCCTTTGACCAGGTGTCCGCTTTCTACCTTGTCTTGGATCATTTCGTCCAGCATCCTGGACATCTCATCAACCGACTTGCGCTGCTTGCTCATGGCCTTCTGCGGGGATAATAGTGCCAGCGGACTTGTGGCCAGTAAGGGCGAGCGAGGTGGACCGGATGACTGCTGGTTTGAACTGTTTTCTGTGTGAGAGCTGCTGTTGCTGTCGCTACTCTGGTGGCCCTCCTGGGCACGATTCTGTTTGTACTCTGATGATGACATCTCCGGCGTCAATTCTGCAATATCCCGTTTCCGCACAGCCGATCGTAGCGCGGCCACTGTTCTTTGCAAGTCCGAGATGATAGCGTCCTTTTCCTCCAACTTCTTCAACATCTCAGTGTCGTCCCCGCAGTTTTTGTTGAAGCCCATCGAGACGCGCGAGTGACTAGATCGACGAGCCTGCAACAGCCTCTTCTCGAGCGTTGAGATATAACGTGTCTTATCTTGGAGATCGGCTTGTAAGGCCCGCACCTGAGCTTGGAGTGTAGCTCTGCCATCTCCATAGTCGTCGCCAGCCTCTTCATCTTCGTCCGGTATTGCTGAAAATGATAGATGGCCCGAATTCGACCGGGCTCCTCCCAGAGAGGCGCCAGATGGATATCGGCGCAGTCCAGGGCTTACCCCTAAAGTTGACTGGCTGGCAGAGGAGCGTACAGAGCGCGGGCCTGCGTGTTCTGTGCCCCCAGAGAGCCGCGAGTGCATTCCCAAAGCTGATACAGTGCCGCTGTTGACACCAGTAGATTTGGAGCACAGGATCAGCCGGTTGAGATGTTCAATCCGCTCCTTGAGAGCCGTTCGCGCCAGTTGCATCTCCAACATCTGTTCCTCATGCCTCTGTTCGGCCTCTCGCTCTATCTGGCGCTCTTCTTTCTCCGCGGCCGACTTTTGCTGACCCTCTAACTGGGCCCGAAGACTCTGAATTTCCGCCCGATACCGCTCTAGGAGACCGCTATTGACACCACTGCCCACCTCTTCTGCAGCCTTTTTGGCGTGACTGACAATGTTGTTCTTCGCTCGCGCCGCAAATTTCAGCGTGTTGAGCGTCTCTGCTGTGTTGTTGTTCCCGGCAACGGTAAGACCAGCTCCAATCTGAATAGTACAGAGGATGGATACCAACGAATTGCCAGAAAGTGCTGGCTGAAGCAGTCGGGTAAGTTTGCTGTCCCGGTAGGGCAGATGCCTTCCATCTTTGTCCGTGGGATTCCCATTCTTGTCCTTGTTGCCGGACAGTCTGGCAATAACAGTGCCCAAGGTCAACAAGGATTTATTGATGTGCGCACCCTCCGTCCGACGCTCCTTGTCGTCGGCAGCCCTTTCTGATCCTGCAAGGTCAATAAGACTGAGCGTCGACACGCGCACACCTCCAGGAAGCATCGCCACTCGTTTCCCGTTTTCATGCATGGCTCCAGCTCCCGGGATCCGTTCTCGACTCTCGACCACAATTTGGACAACGGCGTGGCTTCGAGAGCTCCTGGCATTGAACTGGGTACTACCAGTTCGGCGGGCAGTGTCTCCTCGGTGGATGACTCGCAGTAGTTGGGTCGGACTCTGTACAATCTCCTCCTTCAAAGGCGTAGCATAGACACCGCGCTTGCTATCTTCACGCAACTTGATTTCTTCCTGCTGCGAGCCGCCTACTCCCCCGCCCACGGGCACGGCCAACAAATCGTGGATCTTCTCGTTGTAGATTTCCAAGTAGCTGACTCGCAGCAGAAACTCTCGATGAGGTGTCTCCCGGATATATGAGAAAATGTCGGTGATCGCCAGAGGGATTACGCCAGGACTTGTCATGGTACCCTGCATAGAGAACGTCTTACCAGTCCCAGTCATACCATAAGCAAAGACTGTCCCATGATAGCCTTCCATCACTCGACGGACCAACCGTTTGGCCGAAGCATCGTACACTTTGGCGTTGTCATCGTAGGTGGTGAAGACATTGTCATAGTGGTAGTCTCCACCTTCTCTTCCACGGTAAGCCACCAGGGCTCGCCGGCCGTCGACCATCCATTCCCCTTCATCAGACTGATGACCAGTCTGAGAGCCTGGGTCGGGGCGGACTCGAACACTGACAATCACATTGCCCTTGGTTTCCTTTCCTTTGGGATTTTGTTTCATACCAGCAGTACTGTCCTCCGCATTACTGGTGCGGCCTCGACTGCTGTCCTCATCACCTTCTTCAATCGTGGTTGCGTTTGTCGAGTAGGATCCATTCGCAGAAGAGCTTCTGCTTTGTGGAGGAGAGTGTACACTCGATTGGGCGTCAGATATCCTATACCCTGCTTTGGCGGACACGGTCATGCCATCGCCAGCCGAGTTCAACAAACTGGGAGTCTGTGGTGCTCGGAAGCTCGCAGCGGCGTTTGCTTTGGACGATTTTCTGGGCTTGATAGACGGGGCCTGACTCGTGGACCCGTTACTGTCTGAGGTCCTTTTCTTGCTCGATGCCACAGAGGTCGTCGAGCCAGATGTAGGCGGGCGGGTGGCTGCGTTGGGTGGTTGAGGAAATGAACCAATGCTCACTGTCTTGCGAACGGTCTTGCCTGAGGGTATCCCCGATGCTCTTTCGCTGGGTTTGGTATATGATAGTGACAGATCCGGCGTAGAGGACACTGGTTGAGGGGATAGCGCCGAAGCCCTAGGGGCTTTCAAGCGCGACGTTGTTTGTGGTAGACTCTTTCGTGGTGGTTTGTTTATAGGGATGGGAGGGAGGGCACCCGTCGGCGGGTCGGCTAAGGGTCGTGTGAGAACGGGTAGAGACATGTCTACCAGTCTCATGTGGTACAATCAATATACTTCTCTTGCTCGTCCCTCAAGATGTGACGGTATATTGTGGGGTTCGCGTCTCGACGGACTTGGACTCCTTTCAAGCACGGTGCCAGACTTGAACTGTTTGCTTGTAATATCCGCGTGATTGACGTGTTATGGAGTTTGGGTCGTCGTTGGCCGTGCACAGACCAAGACTGACGGGTCTGGTGTTATGTTACCGCCTCCTACGATTTCAAGTAGCCCATTTATTGAAAATGCACTTTTCCTGCTCCTCTGTGTACCGTGCGCGTGGAAATCTGTCTGAAGCGAGGAATGTCGGAGGAAGGCGAGGGTATGGACCGAAGGTGTCGCAGCGTCACATAACAGTACACAGCATTGACCTGTGATGGCCCCGAAGCATGCGATTGGGACGTTGCAAGCGGCATGAGAAGCAGAGTGTTTGCCTTGGTTGACAGCTAGGTTCGGCGCAGATGGACGACACCCTGGAATATGGTGTTGATCATTGCGAGTTGCTACTACTAGTAGAGAGGAGAGCGAAATAAAACGCGGCGCAGGAGGTTCTCGGAGGACAGATGCTGCGTTCACTGGCACACCATTGCAGAATGCCAGCCAGTGCCGGGATCAGGGTAAATCTGCAAGGACCGTACCGGCGTCGCTGCTAAAATTTAGGCCCTGGTCGCGTTCTGGCGGGCGTGGCTCTGAGCTAAGATGGACATGATCAAGCGCGGCCGCTTAGCTGCAGGAACTGGCACCGCCGATTGGGGGTGAGCTGACAGAAAGACTGGACTACAATTGAGCCGCAGAGAACACAGAGAGAGCCAGAGTGCCAGTGAATTGAGGCCCTCACTGCTCGATTGGTCCTCCCAGTCGTTTGATGCTGATTACCTAGGTATCGTCACCAACGAGCTGCTCCATACTGAGGCGGCAAGCCCCCGAAAATGAGGGTCAAATTGGTTCAACAGTCTTTTCTTTTGGTCTACAGACTGCGGCCTTCTCCAATCCAAAAATCGTCGGTTGCGTTTATCGCTTCAGCAACGAGCATCCTGAGCCACTCATGCAACATCATCCCGTTTCTCTTCTGCAGCCACTTTCCACGTTCCTACTGCAGGGTCGCTGAAGACCACCATTCTACACGAGCTCCCTCCTAATTGGCCTTCCGGCCTGTCTTGTCACCCAAGGTTCGTCTGCGAGCTTGTGATCATCACAGGCATTTTATGGCCGGCCTCTCAGCCGGAGTCAGTTACTGGACGCCTCACAGGATCCCAGCACGGCACGCTCTACATGATCGACCAATTCGAGCTCAGGCTTAGAGAGACCCCGCCTCTGTGCAACCACAGCTGCATATGAACTTCTCGATTTCTGCACGTTCGCCTATGGCTGCAAACTCCTCCTACCACCCTCGAGAACGGGAAGACCTAAGCGATCCACACCTCCAGGACTCGTTAGTTGACAAATGGCCGGAGTCGTGTTGTGGAAGCCAAATAATAACTCAAAAAACATTTCGAGAGGGTTCTCTAGTACTGTGCTCTGAAAGGTAAGATTCCATACGGTAACAATAAAGTTCCTGATGGAACTATCCGTTCCGCACACTCCATACGGGACGAGCACAAGCAACAGGAGAATTTTCCGCAAGTGTGGTAACGCCAATCTTTTTGGTGGCTTGGAGCCGCAACTCTCCCCGCTGCTGGCTTCTTGGACAATCTACTCAAGCTGGTTAGTGCGTCCGCGCGGAAGACGAAGGCCATGTCCCTATCTACCCCTGCCGCAGAAGCGAGCACGGCATTCTGTTCTGGGTCTGCGATGGTAGAGCCCCGTGCACTCCATCGAGTATCTTCATCAGCCAGCAGAGTAGTACGTTACGGCTTTCCTTCGAACAGAGCGCTCAAGACTCTCGGCTGGTACTTTCGGGGCTCAAGTAACCAGTTCTCCGGCGTGGATGAGGAATGTCGGGATTCAGGGGTACCGTCTACCTCGAATACTACCACAGTAACCCGAAGTGCCCCAAACCTCATCCGGAGGATCCCTGACAGGGCGCAGTGTCCCGGAAGGCGTGGTCCTTTCCTGGCCTATTATCAAGCTAAGTCCAATTTCATCAGCCCTTTTTCCTTTGGCCAAGTCTGTAGCGGAATGAATGCTCAAACGACCGGGACTGCTTGTCCGGAAAAGATCTGCTGAAGCTTGATGGAGAGAAATGTCACATCGTACCTAGAGTTCGACCGACTCCACCTTTTATTATGGAAAGGGTATATACATGGGTCAGGTATACGAGACCCTCCTCCAAGAAAGCAATGTTCCTCGATCATGTAAGGACGCTTGATCCCTGTCGCCTGCCTGTGGCCAAAGAATCCTGACCGGGATCCAACACTTTGAGACGATTTCCACAGTTGAAGGGCTTGCTCTCCTTGGTTGGTGGGTAAGAGAGCCCAGATTGGACAATGCAGTGATATATGTCCACAGCTTGCCGAACATGGCCTCCACTTGAACCACACAATTGGGCACGAGCAGCCAATCTGACCCCGGATCGTCACTGGCAGCAAGGCTCAAGGCAAAGTCGAGCAGCTGGAACCGGCAGCTCCCTCGGAATCAGCCTCATATAAGAAGAAATCATCGATGGCCAGCAGACCGAAAGTCCTATTCCCGACCAGCCAGGTTGTTCTTCCCCTTGGACAGTCTTCACGATACCTTGTTGCAATATCTTGACATGTCGAGCGACTCGGCGCAGATATAGACGGACACACGTCAAGCTCTGCGAGTGCCGCACTTTCACAGTGTTTTTTCTCATCCTGGATATAGACAGACATGTCAAGCCAGCTCCACAGCCGACTTTCATGCTTTTTCGTTCCCTTTTCCATGTGATATACACCCACGAACAGACAGACGCCCAGTTACAACAAAAGCAGGCCACAGATTCATCATCTCGATATAGATTATCTCGCATTCTTCCTGCTCTCTTCAACCCTCAACTTGTGCAGAGTTTCTGCCCTTCTCCTCTCACCGCCATGCACCTTGTGTCCGCGTTTATGCTCCCAAAGCCCTTCTGTAACCTTGACCATGACTCCGCTTCCATAGGTTCCCTTGATTGGATGTGCCTGTTTGCCCTTTATGATATAGCCGTTCTTCAGCTTGAACCCCTTAGGCTTTTTGAGGTCTGCCGTCGTCTGGCCCGGTTGCAGAGAGTAGGTCGTCGACCCATTCGGCACGTTCACAATCAGCTTCTGCATCCCTGGGCTCCTGCCGACAGTGACAGGACCGGACAGCGGCTCGCCAGTCTCTGGGTCCTTTTTCAGACTAGGCACTTCGACAACTCTCAATTCGGCCACGCCGTCCTTGACATGTTGAAAATCCCCGCCAATTCCATAGTCGCCTTTGCGGAACTTCTCCCGCCACCGGAGCAGGTACCGCCGGGTTCGGGGCGGTTCAATCCCCCGCTCTTTTAGTTGTTGCGACGTCAATGTGAACAGCTCGTCCCAGGATTCAATCTTGCTCGCGTGCTTCGATAGTTCGCGTCCAATGAGCGTGAGGAACGTCGGCACGTCAGGCACAAATGGTGTCGGGGGAGGAACGCGCCCGTTTTCAGGGAGCCCGCGATGTAGATTGCGCCGGCATGGTGTGAATATGTAGGATTGTGGTATCGAAGCCGATGGTCGTAGGAAGGATGTTAACAGAGAGGAAGTTAGAGGTGATGGTCGGGGAACCATTTTGGAGTATTAAACAGCTTGTGCTGCCTGTTGGACGAGGGATAGCAGGCCTCTGTAGACCGGGCCAGAGTTCGACTTTTCCTTTTAACAACCGGCCTTTTCCTTTACGTGCGCATTGCTTGACCGTGGGAGAGAGAGGTCAGATGTGGTTGTTGGGGGCTTCTCTTGACAACTTTAAGCTGCGACTGGCGATTGAAACAAACTTCAAGTTTCAAATGACACAGACTCCCAATCATTGGCCATTGGTGCCAAGGCTCAGATGCCAAGCTTGACAGCCTCGTCGGCGTCGACTGCAACAGTTGACGCTGAATAAGGCGATGGGAATAGGTCGTAGATGCTCTAAATCTACAGACATACATATGTTTGCAGAATGGTGTTAACAAAGCCCTACTCAACAGGTCGAGAATTCGCCTGAAAGACAGCGGTTTACCTGAGGGCCACGGCTCTGGTGTTGTCGACCTGCCACAGGCAGTATTGTGACCAGCAGCCGCCTGGATACGATCGTCTTGTGTCCTCATTCACTCAATCACTCAGCCCTTGGATTTCCAGTCAACTTCACAATGGCGTCGCCTAGGATAGGGTCACCGCTTATGCCGCGGTCACCCTCTAATATCAATGCCAACATGTCACCTTGTCGCGCAAAATCTCTCGCCATGAGAAAATCTATATCGAAGCCCTCTACACAACCACCACCACCACAACAATCCCAGAGGCCCGATCCGGATTTTGACATGGCCGAGCAAATGAATGAGGAAATCAGCAACAAGTATGTCAAAGGTCTGTGTATCTGCTTGAAGTGTATCGCGGAGTTCACATTACTAAACCCACTCTCACAGGCAAGAAGCTTGGTGAGGGTACTTATGCCATTGTCTACAAGGGCCATCTGAGATCAGATCCGCACAAGACTGTCGCCATCAAAAAATTCAAAGTCGACCCTTCACAGCAGCGAGAAGGTCTGAATGTGGACACCATCCGTGAAATCAAATACCTGCAAGAAATATCTCACCCAAGCATTGTCGCATTGCTCGATGTGTTCTCGTCCAAAGACCAAAATATCAACATGGTCATCGAGTATTTCCCAAACGGCAATCTTGAAGAGCTTATCCGAGACAAAACCGTCAGCTACGGCGCCGCCGATGTCAAGGCCTGGATGGGCATGTTATGTCGAGCCATCTACTATTGTCATTCCAACTTCGTTCTTCACCGAGATATCAAGCCAAACAATTTGCTCATTGCTGCTGACGGAGAAGTCAAGCTGGCCGATTTTGGTCTTGCACGGTCATTCGGCGACCCACGATATCAAATGACCTCGGCGGTCATCACCTTGTGGTACCGGCCTCCAGAACTGCTGTTTGGAGCTAGACAGTACGGTGGAGCGGTCGACATGTGGAGTATAGGTATGGTCTTTGCAGAGTTGCTGATCCGTCGGCCTTATGCTGCTGCAGACGTTGCGAATCAGGAGGTCTTGGCTACGGGTGGAGGAACGGTGGCTCAACTAGACAAGATCTGCGAGGCGGTCGGCACGCCTAACGAAGAGAACTGGCCAGGAGTTTCCAAATTGACGGACTATTTCGACCTGGAGAAAAAGATCCCAGTCAGAGACAAATCCTTTTACATGCAAATGTTCCCCACCGCAGGATCGGTCGGTGTTGACCTGCTCATGGCAATGCTGAAACTGGATCCGCGAAAGAGAGTCACGGCCAGAGGAGCCTTGGAACATGAATGGTGGACAGTAGATCCGAGACCTACCGAGAAGGAACATCTACCGAAACAAGGCGGTGGTGCATCGAAGATGGCGGCTGCGGAGGCTGCTGCTCCTGGAGCCGTGATGGACGAGAACAAGTTCAAGGGCGTGGCGAAAAAGCTTGATTTTGGTGCTGCACGCAAGTGATGATTGGTGAAGAATGAGAACTAATGATGCCTTTCGGTGGTGAGATGAGTTGGGGTCTAATTTGCAACAGTCGTGAATTACGTTTGAGCACGTTGTTCGCCAAGGAGGCTCTTTCCTGACGCTTCGACCGTCTACACACTGCCCAGATGGATTTCAAGTCCCGATGACCTGAGCCTCAGTTGAACTTCATTTCATTCACCTGAAAACCTTGGCTCCGCTGACCGAGCTATGACTTCCCTCTCCAGACGACAGAGAGACCTGAGGTCAAAACAATTTCGACTCAACTTACCCGTCCATCCACGTCCGTAACCTTCTCACCTTGTCTACCCTCAGAACTCTCGTCTCCGCCCCGGTAACCTGAAAGCCTGACACGCCCTCACAGACATCTCGGGTCAAGTCTAGCGTTCCCTTCAACCAGCTCCAAGGAGTGTTAAGGCAACTGGACCTCGCCCTCTGCCTGTCTGTTCAACGATCAACCATCCCCATCCCCTCGACAGTATCACTTACCCGACAGGACGATGAAGACTGTCATCTACATCTACAAGCCGGTCAGACTCGTCGCCGATCTGTCAGGTTGTGCCGATATGGGCGATTTGGTGGCATCTATCAAAGCCGTGCACCCAACAGTCCTGGAAGAACATGATGGCCTGGAATATTTCCCATCCGGATGCCAGGCGCTAGCATCGAAACAGCTTACTGGCCCGTACCACGATCCTGAGTCACCTCTGCCTTACCTTCCAGGCCCACAGCTGGACATCATGACCTTTCCAAAATCAGTTTACGACATTAATGTCTGCGCCTGCGGGTCTGGCGAATGCTCCAGAGACAAACACTTTGCTGTATCCCTGGGTGCGAATTGCCGGATCTCTCAGCTGAAAGAGGGCGTGGACTTCAAGCTCGGCACACCGACCAGCGACCAGGTCATCAAATACAACGGACGGACCATGGACGACTCTGCCTACCTGTTTCAAGAGGGGATTTGCGAGAACTCCACGGTGGCGGTCACAATCAACGCGAAGATATCCCTTTTCTGGAAGAACAATTGGCATTCTATGGTAGTCCCATTGGATGCAGAATTCTCCTCCCTGTTGGGGGCTTTTGCACGACAGGAATGGGCGGATCTTTCGAACTTGTGCTTTCAGTTTGATAGAACCTCGCAGGTTTCAGGCCGTGCGAAGGATTGGGTTGAGGATCGAAATCGAATCTACCTTTTCAAAGCGGAACAAGTTGTCGGCACTGTCAAGGAGAATGGACTTGCTACAGGAGATAGAATTCGCGTCTACCAGATGATTCCCAAGCGGGAGCGGGAAACCCCTGACGAAGGAGATCTCCTCACAAACGTGAACCCCCAGCGCAAGGTCAAGAAGCCAAAAGGACGAGCCGCGAGATCTTAGCAAGCACTATCCACGGGCAACGGCGACAGTCCTGAACCAGCGGGCGGATGGGGCTCGGATTGACATTCTATTCGAGCATACGGAGCTGACAGCCTCAAAATCCACACCCGGGACATGACTCCATGAGCTTTTCATGGATGAGCGTTGGGGATTGAGGCGTCGTCTGGGCCCAGCGCTTGATGATGTTTTGCACAACCGAGCCAGATGATGGAATGACAATGGAAAGATGGCGAGAGTAATCAACTGCTCTGAATGCATGGCTAGAACTCCATAACCGACACTGAGCTGAATCGAGGCGCCGTTTTATGCTCGCCAGAGTGGGCAACGAACAAGCATAGTGTCTGAGAGAAGAACGGAATACAGGAGCTATTCCAGGGGGAAGCTCTTCACCAAGCAGGTTGTGCAGCCCATAACCACCTGCTCTTCTTGCACACTGTAGCTGATACATTCTCGAAAGCTGCAAGCTGCAAGCTGCAATTTGAAGCTGACAACGACGATAGCTCTGAAAATAAAGAGTGCTTTTCAATTTCCCTTTTCCTTTTTCCACGCCAACAAAGCTGCCTCGTCACCTCCATTTTTGTATTCCAGTGTATAATCTACCTCTTTACCTAGCCAGACTCCTCTTAGGTAGAATCCCGACCGCCTTCCAAAAGTCCCGGGCATCCAACTTCCTCCCCAGCTGATCAATGGACCTTGGCAATCCGCGGACATGATGTTCTTCCATCAGCTCCAATATCCATTGCCTATATTGTCTTTTTATGATTGTGTCTGTGTCTGTTTCCGTTGTTGTTTTTGACGGATCCTCTCTCTGCTGTTGTCGTCGTTGTTCATCGGAAGCTGTAGCTGTCTGAACAGTCTCGACTGTCCCCGATGTCGATGCCATGTTTCTCCCAGTTTCAGTCTCATTATCACTTTGAGGTTCATTACTCTCGCCCATCCAGTCCCAAACCAAACTCCACCAATCATACGAGACACAATCCGCCACGATCCATCGTCTACCGAACAGACTTGAGGACGGCAGTGACTGAATTGGTTCTTGGTCTTGCTCCAGATCCTTTAATATAACACCCACCACCGCCCTCGCCACGTCCTCCCCATGAATCAAATGCACCGCCCCCTTTGCGGCCAACTGGTCTTTCGTCTTCGCGACCCTCGACACCCAATTTCTGGGGTTTCGGTTTGCACCATATAACCCTGCCAGATTGAGTATGCATCCATTTGCCACTTGTATGAGTTCGCGCTCCGCCACGCCGCGCGTGTTGGACTCGTCGATGGGGGAGGATGAGTCGTTCCAGTCGGCGGCGGTAAATATGCCGGTGGAACCTAGTTGGATCCATTTTGTTGCAGAAGTTGTCCTTGACGATGTCTGTGTGGATGACTCTGTCGGTGTCGTCGTAGCGGCATGTGTTTCGTTGTACATCCTGACCAATTTCGCACTTTGCCCCACTCCCTTTAGTGGAAACGTGATGAGTACGTAGTCTGCTTGAGGGAGGGCTTTGAATTGTTCGTTGCTGTTAGAGTCGGGGTCGAATTTGAATGGGATGGTTCCGTCGCGGCCGGTGGTGGTGGTTTCGGCGTATGTGACTTTATGGTGGTGGGAGAGTACTGGGTGTAGGAATTGGTATGTCCATCCTGCTCCGAGGATGAGGAGCGTTACGGAGGAAGGGGGATGTGGAGATGCGATTTCTGATATTGATGTTGATGTAGCTGTGAAGTTTGGATTGGGATTGGGAGTAGTAGTAGTATACATTGGAGATGACGCGTTCTGCTGCGTTTGCGTTTGCGTTTGCTGCTGTTGATGTTGTGCTCGTGTTTGATCTCGGTCTTGAGAGACGCCTGTCGGTGTCATGCGAAGAGTCATGCTGTCTTCTTTCCTGGGTCAACTCGGACCGTCCACAGTGTGCCGATCGATTGAAGCAAGTCTTGCAGTATCGATACTCCGTAGGTAGGTAGTATCGTAGTCCCCAGCCTCACTTGTTTGTCCCCGGGGGCGTCAGTGAGTAAAGCAGTAGCTTCCACCAGTTGTTGATTTAGTACCGTACCCAGATGTTTTGGGCCTCTCGCTCTCGCATCAAGACTGGTTTCTTCTCTGGCTGCAGTGGTACTAGCAGTACTAGTATCAATATATGATATACCAGTCAACAGCTCAGTCCAGTTCAGCTGTTCTGTTTATGTCTGTCCATATGTCGTGGTGGTCTCGGCTGCGGTGTTCTGGCTGTTGGTTTGGAGTTGGTCCAATCAATAATGGCGTGCAGTGGGAGGCCGGGAATTATAATAATCCTCCATGATATCATGGAATGAACTCTCATAAATCGCCGCGTACCACGACCACCACTACTGCGCCGTCCGCAGCACTACTACTGTACCCACAAACATTATTCTCAAAAGCCTGTAACAAGAATATAATTCCCTGACTTGATCTTTTCGGAGCCAACTACTCAACGATTCTCGCTGGCGCTGGGAACATGCCTGGTGGCAAGGCAAGCTTACAGCCCAAACAGGTACCTGGTGGATTTTTGATTTTGCAGTAGCCGAGCGCTGGCTGGCTTGCTGTATCTAGTCTACCTTGTTCCTTATGTAGACAAACGTTCCCCTGTTCTAGTATTCCCGAATGCTGGAAAAGGAAAATGAGATTACTGAACCATAATACCTGGTCGACATGCATCCGAAAGTGAAACACACTCTTCCAGAACACCCGCTTGCTTGCTTGCTCGCTTCGCCCAAAGCTCGATTCAATTACCCGTTCCGTCAACCCGAAAACCCGAAAACCAAAGCAACAATCTTCTTTTCCCTGGAGTACCTTGATTAAGGCGACTTGAAAAACTCATGCTGCATCTGGATCGGACCGAGCTGCGGCGCGGGCGATTTGCTGCTGGTCCGAGGTGAGGAGACCATTTCAAACTCAGGCTCATCTGCCGACCTGCTGTATCCCAAGCGGGATCGGGACCTCTTTGAGAAATAACTGCTTCCCGCTGCGGCTTTGGTGAAACATCGAAGACCTTGGTAGACCATGGGCAAATTGGCCACGACGACAGCGACAAACGTCTCGCGCACAGCCCAGCTGCCTGCGGCTTGGGCACCTCCGACAGGATCCTACGGCGACAAAATGTGTCAAAAACAAAATTTCAACATGAAGGGGTCTGACGACACTTACGTGGATAACAAGGGCAGCACGCAGAATGCCGGCCGCCATGACGAAGATTGCGCCGCCGAAAATAAAAATCAAAGACATTTTCTTCACCAGCGGGACATCGGCTTTCCACAGTAGCTGAGAAACATGGGTTAGCAAGTCAGGACGACACATGGGGTATGAAGGCGCAAACTCTGCTCACCGGAATGGGAATGGAGAGCAAATAGAGGTCGGAGAGGACGTTAAGGATGACGGTGACATAGAGGTCGATCTTGGAGATGGCGGGTTGACAGTGATCTAAAGAAACCCATTAGCCTTGTGTCTGCTTTCTGCCAGCGTAGCTACTGACTGCCCGGGTTGGGGTAAATCTGCCAGTTCTTGTGGAACGGATGGCAGCCCAGAAGAATCGAGAGTTCAGTGGCCACGTACGTGACCACGACGATCACATAGCCCAGACGTATGCGGGACTTCATGTAATCGAGGCTTTGTCTGTAGTCCAGTCAAGTGTGAGCGTAGTGATCCTCGAGGGAGAAGGCTGAAATTTGCCATGGTAGCACCCACGTAAACCGATGATAGAAGATTGCCACGCAGAGCTTCAACGTCCACAGCAACAAGGTGTACAGGCTCCAGCCGACCAGTTGCGTTTTGGAGCCGTTGACCCGAAGTCTGTATTCTTGCGAGTGAGGGTCTAACGTCCGACGTTGTTCATCCGTCATGCCATTGTTGGCCAAGCCGTGCCACGACGCCCCGACCATATATGCAGCGCCCGTTTCTAAGCCGTAGATGACCTACAGATGTCAGAATCGTGGCATTAGAATGTTGTAGACAGTGAGTGTACCGTAGCAAATAGCATCAAATAGTCACTGGAGGGCCAAGTCAGCAAATGCAGGCACCGTGGACTTCAAATGCGCTACATACTCGAGCCATAACCCTTTCAAACCGGCCATATACACCCGTGACACCTCCCTTGTGACCACGACGAGAACACCAATGCCCAGCAACGTAAAGGCTTCTGTGTTGAATTCGCTCGCCATGTTGAAGCACGGACTGTCACGAAAATCGATGTTCGAAGGTGAGCGATACTGCGCCGGGAGGGATCGAGAGGTTATCTCTTTTCCCGCCGACCGAAATATCTCGCTTTTGAGAATGCAGGCCTAATGTCGGTAGATGGCACGCTTTGATGGCTAGCAGAACTGTCGAACCATGCGCGGAAAGGATCTGCTTCCCCGGCGGGATGGCGGGATCCAGAAACAACGGCCAATGGCGATCTCATCCACTGTGTCTGGGAGGCAATACATGGGTTTGCGGCATGCCATCACTCTCCTGTCGTCGGAAGGTAACATTATACTGAAGAGTAGGGATACTGAAAAGCGACAGATATGCTACACTTACGGCGTGATTGGCTTCCATCGTCCATTCCATGGATCCGCCGAGGTATATGATCCACCTAGATTATACTCGGGCAGTGCCAGTGCAGGCATGCTCGTCAATCGCGGATGCGTTCAAGAACTTCCCTGACATCCGGTGTGGGGATAGTAACAGTCGCCCGCTGGGCCTGCGGCGTACCTGACATATGCAGCTAACAACCTCGGTGGTGCAAGGAGCGGATGGCAAAGCCAGGAAATGGTGGTTCTGTCCACTACTAGCAGAGACAACAGAGAGGGCTAGGGTCTAGCTGGCAGCTTGGAAAAACTCAAAACCCACATCTTGATCTTTGGTGTCGTGGCCAGATACCAGGGCACGAGGAGCAAGTTGAACTGGGCCACCATGTCCAACGTACAGGATTTTTCAAACAGCGACGTGGACATGTTCGTCCTGTATGAACGCGGCCTGCATGAGGTGGCAAGACATGTTGTGCCTCAGGACCCGAGTCTTGGTGGAGGCAAGTGCATAGTCGTATTGTTCCATGTGCAAGCAACTTGCACTGGACTTCTCACGAGAAGCCTGCATGTGCCAGTGCCTGACGTGAAAATAAGAGTTCAGAGTCGCGAATCCTACTGGAGGAAAAGCCGGACAAGCCACTCGCCGTCCGCCATGGGTCCCGTGAGAGCTAACCATTCCCAGATTAGCTCTTCTCTTAACCCACACGGACTCACATATTCGGTGGCAATACTGTCGTCTACCGTTGTGCCGCCGGGTTGCGATATTGTGGCAGCAACATGCGTGGGTCTAAGCAAATTCTGGTCCGTGTCCACGGCGCCTGCCGCGTCAGTAGCTCAACGGCCCAAATGTTCCACCATCGACTACGCGAGATACACTGGCATGTTCCTGCGAGGAGTACAACGTAACGAGGACCCCGGCTGCTGCATCCCGTGGTCTCCGTCGTCGGAGTTTCCAGGCTCGGGAGGCGCATACGGGCACTGCGGCTTAGTTGTAGTAGAGAGTTTTTCGGTTATGCATCGGATCTGCAGGCAGGGTTGGTTCACCTCCACATTGCTTGCCCTTGTTCTATCAGCAGTGAAAATGTGCGTAACTGGCGCGCTGCCAGAAAGCTGTCAAAGTCCTGGGCGAGCAATACCGGGACACTTACAATGTTGTAGAGTCTTGAGGACTCTACCTGGACATGTGCCGTGGTGGGCTCAATTAATGAAGTAAAGTCACCAGATCTGGTCGGGAGTATTACTCTCTTTGTACCCTTCATACCGGTCGCGCAAGTACAACTGTACAACGTTGTACCCTTCCAGTGGAGACTGCCCAGCTTTGAGTGGTGGAAGAAACTCGCACAGTGGCTGATGGAACGATACCCCAGCAAGCCGGTAGGCTAGTAGGGAAGCCTCTTACAATGTTGTATGTGTTGCAGGAACTAACAATTGTAGCGTTAGTAGCTTTTGCTTGGTGCGGTGGAACCCTGAACCTGTTACATGTGTGGTTGGCGGTGGAGGAACTTAACGACTGTTCCTGAACCCCCGTGCCGGTCCTGGCTACTGCAACTGCAACTCCCTTGGAAAAATGTGTAAATCATCCACTTCCCCCCCGAACAGGGCAGTTCCTCGTCTCTCGCATCTGAGAATCCTCGATTTCGGATGCCTTCCGTAATTCAAAAGCATCGACAAACAACTGCAGTGTGAAATATAACGATCAACAAGTAAACAATGGATTCATTCGATCTGGTCGTTATAGGCACCGGTAAGTCGCACGGTCCAACTGTGAATTACTGGGGAAGTGGACTCTTGCGAGCCTTGACCATGTGGCCCTGACAACGTGTTCGCTGGCTGACATTAAATGCGTTTTTCCGGGGTTGTAAAGGCTGGTATGGGCTTGCAGCAGCAAAGACATACATTGAACTGCATCCTTCCGAAAATGTGGCTGTCCTCGAGGCCAACTCTTCCGTTGGTGGCGTTTGGGCGGAAGATCGGTTGTACCCCGGACTCAAATCAAACAACATGCTAGGGACCTACGAGTATCCGGACTTCCCCATGGATAGCGCAACATATGACGTGAAACCTGGAGAGCACATACCAGGAACAGTACTGCATCGCTATCTCACCGACTATGCGAAGAAATTTGGGGTGTACGATCGCACGCATTTCAACACGAAAGTCGACTCTGTCATGGCCACCGAAGATGGTGGCTGGATGCTCAAGACATCGTCTCCGGAGCTGCCAACCGTGCAGACCAAGAAGCTAATTGTGGCCACGGGGTTGACATCTCAGCCGTACATACCGCAACTGACTGGCATGCAAGAGTTCCAAGGGTCATTGTTCCACGTGCGAGATTTTGCAAAGCACGCAGACGCCCTGAAACGAGCCAAACATGCCGTAGTTGTCGGAGGGGCCAAATCCGCCTGGGACGTGGCCTATGCGTTTGCGGAAGCCGGGGTCCCTGTCGACATGATAATTCGGAAGTCAGGTCACGGGCCAGTGTGGATGGCGCCGCCTTACGTGACGCCCCTCAAGAAGTGGCTGGAGAAGCTCGTCCACACCCGGTTTATCACCTGGATGAGCCCTTGCATATGGGGAGATGAGGATGGATACTCTGGCATCCGCCATTTCCTTCATGGCACCTTTATCGGCCGTGCCATTGTCAGCACTTTCTGGAAGATCCTCGCGTCCGATGTCATTTCCTTGAACAAGTATGATTCTCATCCCGAACTCCGCAAGCTCAAACCCTGGGACCCGGCGTTCTACATTGGTAGCTCATTGAGCATCCACAACTATCCAACCAGCTTTTTTGATCTTGTCAGAGAAGGCAAGGTACGCGTGCACGTCGACGAGATCGACCAGCTTGACGAAAAGTCGGTCAAGCTGGCGTCTGGTGACTGCATCGAAGCCGATACCATAGTGTTGGCGACGGGATGGAGGAAAGAGCCATCGCTCGAATTCCTTGGTGGCATTGAAGCCGAGGTTGGCCTTCACCACTCGCCATCTGACCTGGAAGAACAGACCAAGACTGCCGACGCCGAGATTCTGAAGCGGTTCCCCAGCCTCAAGACCCAACCGCCACGCAAGGACCAGCTCGAACACGCCCTGGCAGAGAGAATGAGACAACCACTCCGAATGTATAGATTCATGGTTCCACCGGCTTTTGCGGCCAGCGGCCGTCATCGCAATCTTGCCTTTGCCGGCATGTTGTCCTCGATTACGACCTCGATCCTCGCCACTGTCCAGGCGCTCTGGATCTCGGCCTTCTTCGACGGCAAGCTTGACAGGTTGCCCAACAATGAGGAGGATATCAAGTGGCAGACAGTCTTGCATACTCAGTTCGGCAAGTGGCGGTACCCGATAGGATATGGCCCGAGTTTCCCTGATTTTGTCTTTGACGCGGTGCCGTACGTGGACATGTTGTTGCACGATCTGGGCGTTCAATCTCATCGCAAGAAGGGAATGGCTGACGTATTTGACCCGTATGGACCCGAGGACTATGCTGGTCTCGTGGACGAGTGGAGGAAGGGACATACTGCTGTCTTGTCAGATGAGAAGGTTTCAGAGTCGGCTTGACCAAATTTCTAGAAGTTCAGGGGGTCTTGCATGTTCGAGCTGGGGACAATGATGTTGACCGAGTACCTCCGGATCGTCCAGCAATAACCAGCCAAACCTGAGCATGCATGTTTAGTAGGGCATAGTCACCAATTCCATCACACAAGACAGCATGTACAGCACATTTTGATAGATTCCGTTGGTATTTATTCCAACAGCCATCTCAACCTGGTCTCCCTCACACCTCCCAAATGCGTAGAATTAACAACGGCACTGCCGGCCACCGTTCCCCAATCACTAAGGTTCAGATCCGCGACAGGCCCAACGGTCGATGTCGCCACCAAGACGATGCGGGCATGCTGATCGGCGGTGTCGCGGTAGTTAAAGTCCAGTGGCTCGCCACATAGCAAGCGGGCTTTGCCGTTGGGGATTGTTTCGTTCAGCCACGTTTCCAGGGCGGGTGTCCAGTGGGATGGGTAGAACTCGATTTGGATCTGAGCCTCGACTTCTCGTTTGCTGTCAGTGTTGCCTTGTTCAGAAGCAGAACCGTGGCTGCCGTCATCATCATCATACACTTCACCGACAACCAAATCACACACCCAGCGGTCGTAGCCTTCAGGGACAAATTTCGTAACGACGCGCTTGACGACGATGGTATACCAGTGGCCGACTAACGAGCCCAGCTGGGCATCGAGATCGCCGTAGATGCGGCCCTCGAGCCGCGCCAGATACTTGGGCGCCCAGGAGTAAGGGGCAGGCAGGCCCCGGGGGCCATGCATGGCGGCGATGCGTGCGGCATGCCGAGGCTGCGAACGCAGGATCTCCAACATGCCATCCTCGTAAGTATAGTGCGGCTTCCACTCGAGGCCGAGCAAGGCAAAAAAGCCTCTGGCGTAGTCGACCTCATTCTCGCAGGAGCGGTGGTCACAGCTCAGTGCGATATCGGCGAGCGAAATGCCCTGTTGATGTAGGGGCACCAAACGCTGAAAGGTCAAGTAGATCTGATGCCAGCGGTCCTCGTCGCGAGATTGGGCAGTACTGAGGGCGGTGACCATGTCCTCGAAATCGACGACGTGGGTTGCCGTTACAATCTTGAGTTTCTGTGCCAACTTGGCTTCCTGATATGTCCAGACGCGCGAAAGCCACATGCCGCACGACAGGACGGCCGCGGTGATGAGCGGATCGCCGGCACAGTTCAACTGCAGGGTAAGGCTGTCAAGAACCACGATTGCCGTGGCATTGGCGTAAACGTGCCGCAGGTTGTTGATCAGTTTGGTCTTGAGCACTTTCGTGGCCGCGTCGTGGCCCTTGGGGATCGCCAGCAAGTCGAACCAGACCCATTCGCTGCCACTGCCACATCGCCGGACGACGTCCATGATCCGGATGAAATGGTGCATGTTGAGCCCGCGCTCGTCTTGCTCCGTCTTCTCGTCGTGATACTCCAGCGCCATCGTCTCCGCCCACACGTGCGAGATCGCCATGTACCCGCTGTCCATGATCCGGAAGGTGCCCCATCTATTGACGCATAGTGCTTTTCCCGACTGGGCGGCTTCTTCCAACAGTCTGACATCGGCCTTGACGAAGAACGACGACGAGATTACTCCCACGTTAAGATCTGCCATGTACTGCAGCGTCTTCTTGCGTTCCTCCTTGGAGGCCAGCAACAGTAACGGCGAAAATGGTATGGCGAGCGCATCTACGGCTCCCACCATGGCCACTTTGGCCGCCAGGCCTTTCCACCGGCTTTTTGAGTCTTGGGCCACGGTCCTATACAACGGTCCCAGTGGGTACAGTTTTCGTGCCTCGTCGCCATTGTCATTGCCTTCCTTGATCGGCGGCATGTGTTTGTCGAACAGGTCGCGGACCTCCTGCGGCGGCCAGTGTCGGAACTCGTTGAGAGATCCTAGTAGGCTTCGTTGAGCTCCTATCCAGTTTGACCGCAGGATCTGGCTGATCTGTTGGCGTCGCGCCTTTCCGGCCTTCCATGCTGCCTCATTGCCCGTGCTGTCGGCGGTGGTAGAAGTAGAGCCCTGCTCGTCGGGACGCAGCCCTGCTGTGGCCATTGACGCGAGGATTGTTCTGTGGGTTCTCAGGAGGTTGAACAGCGGAGCCGGGGCCGGCGAGGCACAGGCAGACCTACCACTAAATATATGCCTTGGGTAGCCGTTCGGAGAGGCTTGTCTGCACAGTGGTCGCGCTTTCAGCATGCAATTTGAGCTGTGCCCGCCTTGTCAGCCTCACGCACTCACCCATGAGCCCCTGGACACCGCAGCAATTCAATGTTTCAGCCCAGTGTGACATGACCAATCCGGTGCCTGGCCGCAAGCAAATGTGCATGATTCCGTCCTCCTTACATGATCTTTCGGCGTCTGGTAAAGCAAGCCTCGAGTGGTGTAGGCAGCTTTGGCTGGCAAGGTTTCCTGACAAAGTAAGAGTAGTGACCGTTTCGTAAGCACATTCGGGTTTGGTTGACTCAAACCAAGACGAGGGGAATAATCATCTTGCTTCTGACATGGCTGCTATGTCCAAGAATAATAATAAGTGGCTATCTACATGATTGATCTCTAGAAGCAGGGCTGCTTCTGCGTAAGAGACAACAGCCCCGACAACCAATCAAACCTTCCTATTTACATCACACCAGAACGTACAAACTGCACATCGCGCTCAAACCTAGGATCATGCTGATCCAGAAAGCAGCATTATTGAAAACCCAACGGCCGCGAATGTACTTACTCCGTTGCAGTGCGACAATCGGCAATTGGAGCATCATGGCGATGAAGCCATAGCCGCGCAGTTTCTTGGTGATGCACCCCATGATCAGCTCATGTCCGAGCGCACTGATCAGGAAGGTAATGACCATTGCGATAGTCGTGGAAAAGTAGGTCTTGGAGGCGAAAAAGACATGCCTCCGCAGGAAGTGGTACACAGGGATATTCCATTCCCTCGAGAACTCTAGCCAGTCGCTGCTATTCCACCAGTCAGAGTAAAAATGACGGTCGGCAAAGCAGGTGATTTCGGCAAAAGCGCCCAGGATGTATTCCCAAATGACAAGGAATACCAAAAGGAAGGTGATCATGAATGGGAACAGCAACATGCTCGTGGTTTCGGCCAGAATAAGCGCCATATCGGAATATGAGTTGACGTGGCGTAGGCGGATGGCCGACTCGGATAACACAGGTGTGATAAACTCTTCGCTAATGGTGATCATGAGGAATATGCAGCCAAACACAGCCAGCGTCTTTTGAAACAACTCAAGCCATCGTATCTTGGGCGTCCGTGGGTATTCGAGCTCATAGCACAAAGTTGGACACAAGATATAATCGATATAGTTGCGCAGCGTTAGGTTTTGTGGATACGTGACTTGCCCAAGAGGAGAAGTCAATTCGGTCGCCAGGTCTTGTCGAAGCTGTACAAGTTCTTCCAGCGACTCATCGTCCGTCGAGCTGTCGGGATCCAGCTCATGCAACCGGGACGGGGAACTGGGGTATTTGATAGCTTTGGCCATGTCCGCCGTTTCGGGTTTGTCCAATTCTTGCAATCGCCGTTCGGCCTCGCTCAGATGGCCGTTGTAGAATGCGTAGGAGTGCATCTTCATCAAAAAGGTCAAAGTGTGTAAAGCGAAGAAGACCTGCGCCGTCCATGTCCAACGCAGAAAAAACGGCAACTCGACCCAGATAAACAGCCAGATGGCTTGGTATATGCTCTGCAGCCAGATCCCAGCTTTTCGCCAACGCAGCCACCCTTTTTGGCCCCGAACCATTTTTTGAATGGGTAAGCTTATTGCTGTACTGGCGACCATGGCAGCATCGGCCAATGCGAGTGAGACGACGTTCCTAGACAGCAGTGAATACACCTCCACCCGCAACGGATGGCCTGTCTCTTTGATGTTGCGGAGACCTGTGGTAATGACCATGATGGACAGACTGATCCAGAACAGGACGAAGAACCCTCGGAAGTCCCGGTAATCGCTTCTTGGGTCAAAATAAGAGACTCGGTCCATGTAATTGATCGTGTGGAACATGCGGTGCTTCGCTTTGGCTCGAGCATGTTTGCGTGCCGTGGAAATGTGACGGACTGAGGGCGGCGCATCTTGAGGAACAGGTGTCGAACGCCCACTACCGCGCAATGTCAGTCTTTGAACAAAAGCACCGATGGCAGTAGTACAGACTTACCTTGAGACACTGGAAGAGGCTTCAGCAAAGCCGTTGGGAGCCTGCCCGGCTGCCCGCAGTGCCTCGGGCAAGGCTCTCGTCGGCCTGGGACGGAGCAGATTTCGCTCCTGACTGGCAGAACGACGAGCGTCCATGACGAGACAATAGATAAACGCTGGAAGATGGAGAAGCTACGAAGGATGAAGGACAATAATATTCATGCCTATGGTTGAGCAGAAGGCAGCCATCATTTGGCAGACCTGGCTTCTCTTCTGTAAAACTGGCAATAAGTCATACGGAAACCGTCGCGTCGATCGTGTCGAGAGTGATGCAAACTGGATTCGGGATCGTGGCAGCCGAATGCGCAGAGACAAGAAACCAGGGTCCATTTTATTATGGGCTCTGCCCTATGCATGTGCAAGGAGCAGGGTTTTGGGGGCTTTAGGCAGCCTGAGCCCTGGATGGGCGTTGTCGTATCCCGTATTCGGCCCTGACACGGTGCCGCCTGCGCCATAGAAACTCGAGAACTGCCACCTCGAACTCCAGAAACTCCCAATCCAGCTTCTTCTCGAGCCTCACGACGTCACCCGTGACCTTCCAGTTCGTAGCGAGTTTGCATTCCCCATTCCTCCGATTGGATACGTTTGACGGTAGTTGTTACTGCTGGAGCTGCTGACTGTGATGTTACGACTGTCTCCATTCTCACCATCACGGCGGCCGAAACCTCGCAGTCTGTCGAACACCTGTGACTGCGCTCTGCAGCTGTCTTACCGCTTGGCCCGTTCCTGAGCTCATCCGCTGTTGGAAACATGCCGAACAGATGGAGTGTATAGGAAGACGATCCTCGCGGCGGCTCGGAGAGAATCTACGATGGGAACAAGAAGATCTTGCATTTAATTCCGTTGCTGTGTCTGTGAGATCACCACCGAAACAGCCAGTTGTCACGGTCAATTGATAATATACGAAGAGCCATATCGAGGTGAGCACCTGTCGAAGATGTAAGTTTTATCGAGTGGGTGCGATTGCAATCCACGTTACTGCGTATTCAAGAGCTGTTCACCGTTCTCGGCCGACTTCCACCATATACCCAGCTTCCAGCTTCCAGCAGGGGTATGTGGGCAAGGTTCTACTTCCTGACAATCACTCTCTTGATCCGTCATACGGAGAGCATGTGGGAAGTGTTCACAATCTTTGCAGCACACCTCCAATGGCGCAGGTGACTTCGAAATTACTGGGAAGGACTTGGCCTGCTACCTCAGGTCCAGAATGCGATAGGCACTGGGGCTGGGAGATACCCAACCATGGCCGTCCACTCCCTTAGGCAAGGAGACCGACCATCATAAAGTGGTCATTCATTTACCAGTCACAGTTGAGACTGGTGATCCGGTCGGATAGGCTTCTTGTATAGGCAGAACCGAAGGAGATGAGTCTGCCGCTATGTCAACCGTCTCGTCAGGGCTAGATCACCATGATGGAAATAAGCTTCAAGTTTATGATGTACCTATCCATTCTCGATACCTTCAGACAATTGGTGTGTCCGTAGTGCTTGTCCAGCTGGCCCTTCCTAGACGTAGAAGTAACACTCATGCTAAAGTGTCGTGGTCCACATGAGCGAAGGAGACGGCGCAACAGTTTAAACATGAATTACCACCCTGTGGCTACTCGGAGGACCAACGTACATTTAATATTGTCGATAAGTCCAGCAGCACAGTGCAGTATTGACAGTGCCTGGGTGCCAGTGACAATCTGAACTCAGGCTGTCATCATCCCCCTTTACAAAAACGGCTTGGCGAGGCGGGCTCCGATTGGACAGACGCGGAGGACACTTTGTGCCGCATCAAGTCGTGGATTGACAGTTCAAGCGTGCATCAACTCGAAACGCACACACCTCGTTCAGCAAGAGCCGTCTGCTCACAGAATTTCAGCGGCTGCGGCGGCAGACTCTGCATCCAAATCTACCTCAATCTCCACGTTGACCTCTATGAAAGAGTGACAAGTTCCTCGACCCTGTGTAGGGTCAGCTCACGATGACATCCCGTGCGTGTTCCATCAGACTGTTAGGCGGATCAGGCTGCTAATCTTCTTCAGTCAAAC
Source organism: Exophiala dermatitidis NIH/UT8656 (assembly GCF_000230625.1). NCBI lineage: Eukaryota > Fungi > Ascomycota > Eurotiomycetes > Chaetothyriales > Herpotrichiellaceae > Exophiala > Exophiala dermatitidis. Next base: position 1,382,841 of record NW_008751646.1, on the reverse strand, counting down.
AATTCATTCGCAATGTGCGCGCCGCCAAAACCATTGCCGACGAGCGAGCCGTTGTCCAGAAAGAAAGTGCGGCAATTCGGGCCAGTTTTCGAGAAGAGAGCCATAACCCAAACATAAGGTAGCCCCTCGGGTACCGCCTACGCAAGGAGCATTGGCTGATTTCATTGAGGCGCAATAATGTTGCAAAACTCTTATACCTTTTCACCCTCGGCGAGAGAACACACTTCGGCCAGATTGAATGTCTAAAACTGTTGGCCTCGCCGTCTTTCGCGGACAAGCGATTGGGCTACCTGGGGACGATGCTGCTTCTCGACGAGAATCAAGAGGTTCTGACGTTGGTTACGAACTCGCTCAAAAAGTATGTCTCCCTAGAGTCAATACAAGCCGGCTGCTAACATGATAAAAGTGACCTCAATCATCACAATCAGTACGTGGCTGGACTCGCTCTCTGCACCCTCGGCAATATTGCGTCGGTGGAAATGTCCCGCGACCTGTTCCCGGAGATTGAATCCTTGATCTCGACTTCGAACCCTTACATTCGTCGAAAGGCGGCCCTCTGCGCGATGCGGATATGTAAAAAGGTCCCCGATCTCCAGGAGCATTTCCTCGACAAAGCAAAAGTGTTATTACAAGACAGAAACCATGGAGTGCTCCTCTGTGGGCTGACATTGATTACAAGCTTGTGCGAGGCGGATGAGGCAGAAGGAGGGGAGGAAGGTGTGGTGGAAATGTTCCGACCAGTTGTGCCTCATCTCGTGCGGACATTGAAGAACCTGACCAGTTCTGGGTACTCTCCGGAACATGATGTCTCAGGGATTACGGACCCGTTCTTGCAGGTCAAGATCCTCCGGCTTCTGCGAGTTCTTGGGAGAGGGGACGCCGCGACCAGCGAGCAGATGAACGATATTTTGGCACAAGTAGCCACCAACACAGAGGCTACGAAGAATGTGGGTAATTCGATCTTATACGAGGCCGTCCTGACCATCCTCGACATCGAAGCCGATTCCGGCCTGAGAGTGTTGGGAGTCAATATTCTTGGAAAGTTTCTGGCCAACAAGGACAACAATATTCGCTACGTGGCGCTCAACACACTGATCAAAGTGGTGGCCATCGAACCCAATGCCGTCCAGCGCCATCGAAACACCATCTTGGAATGTTTGAGAGATCCCGACATCTCAATCCGACGACGGGCGCTGGATCTCAGTTTCACTTTAATCCGGGAAGATAACGTGCGGGTGCTGATCAGAGAACTGTTGGCGTTCTTGGAGGTGGCCGACACAGAATTCAAATCGGTCATGACGACGCAAATCGGCATTGCCGCCGACCGTTATGCGCCAAACAAACGCTGGCATATTGACACAATGTTGAGGGTGATCAAGCTGGCCGGAAACTACGTCAAGGAGCAGATTCTCTCGTCCTTTGTCCGCCTCATTGCAACGTCGCCCGACCAACAGACGTACTCGGTACAGAAACTGTATGCAGCATTGAAAGCTGACATCACACAAGAGGCACTGACGTTGGCTGGGGTCTGGGTCATTGGTGAATATGGCGATGCTTTGCTACGCGGAGGAACGTACGAAGAAGAAGAACTTGTCAAGGAAGTAAAGGAAAGTGATATTGTTGATTTGTACACGACCATTCTCAACTCGACCTACGCCAATCAGGTCGTTACCGAGTTCATCATCACCTCCGCCATGAAGCTCACGACGCGCATGTCGGATCAGTCACAGATTGAGAGGATTCGCCGCCTGATGCAGTCAAGGACGGCAGATCTGAGTGTCGAAATCCAACAAAGGGCGGTGGAATACAGCAACCTCTTTGGCTACGACTCAATCCGTCGCGGCGTCTTGGAGAAGATGCCACCTCCAGAAATCAAAGAAGAGCAACGAGTCCTGGGCCAGGCTGCAGCCCCTGCCAAGGATAAGCGGAAGACGTTGAAGAGCAAAGCCAACACCAAAGTGGCCAAGACCAGCGAATCGGACATGCTCCTGGACTTGATGGGTGGATCGGATGTCCCCGCGGTCGACACCAGCGCAACAGTCAATGGACAACAACAGACGGCGGACTTGTTGGCTGACATTCTCGGAGGTGGTACGTCGGTGTCGAGCCCTCCGCCCCAGAGCAAGGGACCTGCGCCAGCCTCAAATGCCAATTCTATAATGGATATGTTTGGCAATGGTACACCAAAACCGGCCAGTCCCGCTCCTGGTGGCACGCCGGCACATCCCGTCTACAACAAGAATGGGCTGTCAGTTGCTATACAAGTCTCCAGAAGCGGAGCTGGAATCCAGGCTCTTGCTCGGTTCAAGAACACCACATCGTTTGAGCGGTTAACTGGTGTCGGACTGCAAGCAGCGGTACCAAAGAGCCAGAAGCTGACGCTGCAAGCCATCAACAAAAGCACCCTCGAGGCTGGCGAAGAGGCCACTCAAGGGATGAAAATAGTTGCGGCAACAGGGGTAAGTCTGTTTTATCTCGAAATCATTTGGACATCTGCTAATCTGAGCTCTTCCAGCCACTGCCACCAAAACTCCGCTTACGACTAAAGATTTCATATACCAAGGAGGGAGGTGCTCCTATCACCGAGCAAGTCGACTGGACGGAGCCGTAGATAGGGCGCATTTGGGACAACACGGCAATTTCTCGGCTTCCGAAGGTGAGGAAGGCTTGCCTTCGCATTGCCCGTCGCCCGCTCAGTCAGATTCCGATCATTAGAAGCGCATTTAAACAGTGTCACCGTATAGAGGGCGCGTGAGGGCCAGTCGAGGGCACACATGGAATCATGAAAGAGGCATTCATTCAGGATATCCACCACAGGGTACCAACCTACAGTAGTAGGTCGGGATATAGTGAACAAGCACTCGAGCTGCGGACGACTGTAGCCAAGGCGCATCTACTCCGTCCTCGCGGTGTGTGTGCAAATGCGGTGCAAAATACAAATACCGAAGGCAGCAAACGTGGATATGTCCCCATATTTTTATTCTTTTATAGTGGCCATATCGAATACTCCATCAGCGACAGATAAATTGTTATTTGTCCCATACAATTTTATACAAGCCCCCATCCCGCGGCCGCGGCCCCGGCGCCGACGACTTTTGCATCCCGCAATGTGGCACTCCAGTTGGCGGAAGTTTTCCGCTGCTCACATCCCGCCCTCCACTCAGCCACCCACCGTTCATCTGCGTAGACACTCTTTTGCCCCGTCTTTTCGCATCTCCGTCCCGTGGTTCCTTTCTCCAGAGACTCGGAGAAGCATCAAAAGAGACTGTGGGATTCATTAGCTTTGCTTCTATTGGCCAAGTCATGTACGCCACGGAAGTCCGCCGACTGGCCCAATAGTATGGGTATGTATTAATCTGACCCTGTCCGTCATGATGCGGGATTCAAATTGGGTTTGATATCTTTCTACCTTTTTGATTCTACGAAGACTTCGCATTCCAGGAAAGACAGACATTTTTGTTCTTCTCTCCAGCCCTGGGTGGCTCTGAAAGCCCGCTTGTTCCCTTCTATCTCGTCTCGTCTCCCCGTTCTAAGCGCCCGCCCACGATTTCCCCGCAATCATGTTGCTTCAGCTACTAATCTACGCCGTACCGGCCATCCTGGTTGCGGTCTTACTACAAAACTACTTCTTCCTCAGGTCGATCCCGGGCCCTTTCCTAGCCAAGTTCACCGACCTATACCGACTTCTCCTGGTACTGGGACGAAAACCGCACGAGAAACATCTGGAACTACACAAGCGGTACGGCAATGTGGTGCGGCTGGGCCCAAAATGTGTGTCTGTGACCGGGTCTGCGGGCTATATCGGCCAGATCTACGGGATTGGCAAAGGGTTGGTCAAGTCAGACTTCTACAGCTGCTTCCAGAACATCGTGAACGGACGTCGCGCGGCCAGTTTGGTGGCCATGACGGACGAGTCGGAGCATGCCAAGTCGAAGCGGCAGATTGCGCACGCATACTCGCTCAGCACGCTGGTCGAGTATGAAGAGCTGGTGGACCGGACGACAGATGTCTTTCTGGCGACGCTGGAGGAACGGTTTGCCGCGAACAGAAAGAGCGAGAGTCAACTGGCACAACGAGGCCAAGGCCAAGTCCTCGATCTTGGACGATACCTACAGTTCTTTGCATTTGATGTAATCGGCGAACTCACCTTCAGCCGACGGCTGGGATTCATCGAGTCCGGAACCGATGTCAACGATATCATTGACGCCATTGGCGCCAACTTCAACTATTTCAGTGTTCTGGGCCAGATGCCTTGGTTGGACGAGGCGTTCTTGGGCAAGAACCCGATTTATGTCAAATGGTTCCGCAAGAGCGTCAGCTCGCCTATCCTTCTTTTTGCGCAGTCCCTACTAAAAGAGAGACTACGAGATATCGAGCGGGGGGAAAAGGAGTCGGATCGGGCGCTGGACAGACCGGATTTCCTGAGTCGGTTTCTGAAAGTCAGAAAGGAGGAAGCGGATCCAGAATCGGCGTTGACGGATGCCCAAATTTTGTCTCATTTATTTGTAAGTCGAAGACTTGTCTTGCAAGGAAACCCATGATGGAGTTCGTACTGACTTTTTTGTTTGTTCATAGATGAACATCAACGCCGGCAGCGACACCATCGCCTCGACCCTCCGAGCAATTTTTTACCATCTGCTCAAACACCCAAGCACACTATCTCAACTAGTCAACGAACTAGACACGGCCGTGTCTGAGGGCAAAATCGCCCACCCTCCGTCTCCCACGTGGTCCGAGACCCAACAACATCTACCTTACTTATGTGCCGTGGTCAAAGAGGGGCTCCGCATGAACCCGGCGCTATCTTTGCCGCTGGAACGAGTTGTGCCCGGCGAAACTGGCAACAGCAATAGCTATAATAAAACGGGAAGCGGTGGTGGAGGTTTAGTTCTCCAGCACGAGGACGGATCCACACCTACTATTCTCCCGCCGGGTACTATCGTCGGAATTAACCCGTGGGTATTCCATCGGAGTCCCAATGTGTTTGGACCCGATGCCGAACAATGGAATCCGTCGCGGTGGTTGACCGAGCATGAGAAACAGACAAAGCATATGGAGCACAGTCTGTTGGCGTTTGGAGCGGGGAAGAGATCGTGTCTGGGGAAAAACATCGCTATGCTCGAGTTGCATAAGTTGGTGCCTGCTCTACTGCTGCAGTTTAACCTCGAGCTCGCCGATCCGCAGAAAGAGTGGGATGTGAGTAATGCCTGGGTGTTGAATCAGACGGGGTTGGATGTGAGGTTGACCGTGCGGTGACGGTGATGATCACTCTATGGAGCGAAGTCAAGTAGGTATTGCCTCATACTATGGAGCGTCGCGAAGTATGTACTATGTTCTATATACTACAATGTTGCAGTAGTAAGAGTAATATGTTTTGGTCATCAATCACTACCCCAGATATCGGCATAGTTGATTTGTGCGATATCTACTGCACAATGTCATACTATCAGAATTACTTTATGTAGAAGACTTGTGCCTTGGACCACCCATGAACAAGAAGCCCTGGGCGACTTTAGGCGTTCAATTGGATCCGACTGGCTCGAATGAAGTTGAGGCAGGTATATTGATTACTTTACAATGAGGATGTCGCCCCAAGCGAGTATTTTAGTCCATTATGTATAGGTCACGTAGCGCAGAGCTTGGGGTTGCATGTCCGTCAGGCAGTACAGTCCTGATCCGGGTTCTGGTCCACCGAAAACATCACCGTCGTGATAGCCATGACCAGCGCTGCGATTATCGAATTCGGCGGCAACGTTAGCGGGGTCATCGAAATCTTCGTCGTAGTCGTGATAATCATCAGCCCCGCCAGGGGTATCGTAGGGACTGAAAGCAGAGACTTCGACGCGGTCCTGCACTTTTTTCGATGCTCGGATAGGCGTAGATGGAGGGGCCGCACCGACGCCTTCGACTGCCTGCACAGACTGGCTGGACATTGCAGAAGCGGCTGAAATGGAAAATGATGCCAGAGTCGGAGCAGTGACTGGTATTGAAGGATTAGTTGCGACAGCAACATCTGCTCGTCCATTATCTCGTCCGACTCCGGTAAAAGTAGGGATGGGGGCTCCCGATAGTTGCTGCAGGTCGATCCTAACCCGTCTCTGGCTGTTGCTATCGCTCTCGCTGCCACTTCCACTCGTACTGTCGCTTACTGTTGGAGTCCCAAGGTCCGTCTCGATCCTTGTCGACGGCTCAATTGGACCTAAAGGTGTAGGAGGACACCGGGTATCTAGACTCGTCGACCACCTTGAGACCAGGACTGAGTCGGAGGCACGGTTGGAAATCAAACTGGACGAAGGCTCGGTGGAGCTCGTGCGAGAGCTCGAAGATGCGGGCCGTTGTATCTGTATCAATTTTGGTTTCCCAGGCCCGATCCCAATCAACAACGTTGCTATCATCTAGAGCAGGGAAAAGAAGTGTCAATTCAATACGATACGAGCACACCGGGTTAATACGAAACTCACCACTGTTCCCTCTACACCAAGTCCCTCATCCTCATCGCGATCTCCATTCTCACAATCCGTGCCGCAACCGTAGCCATAGCGATGATTGTATCTCAGTTCAGCAGTCCAAGGTCGTTGAACAACTTGACATAGACGCGCTTTAAACCTCCGACGTCTCTCTTCGTGAGACGTGGTGTTTGCCAGCCATCCAGACTCGTCGGAGGAACAGAATGCCACGGCCTCACGATTGCGAGCTCGTTTGAGATCGCACCTGACATTGTCATTGCCGTTGCCGTCTTCGTAATCGTTGCAGCGATGGTTACGACACTGACCAATATCATGATTAAGGTCCAATGGCGTGGGTGGCGTAGATGGCTCCAGAACGGAATCAGTGCTTGATAATGGGCTCGACGCACTGCAGCACTCTCCGCTACCAACTGTACCTCCTTCATCTTCGTAGAAACCAGAAGTGTTTTGATATCCACTGTGGTGAACTCTCTCCGCAGATTTGTGTCTGCCGTCGTCAAAACCGAGAGTATCTCCTTCGACACTCTCATAGTCTTGCTCGTGCTGGTGTCCTAATTCGTCTGCCTGTGCTTGTTTGGGTGTTTTCTGGGCGAAACCAGTGTGACCCACCACGACCGTCTCGTTTGATTTCGTCGATCCCGTGCTTTTCTCGTCGACCTGAGCGGGAAGTCTGCCAGACTCGTTGTAGTAATAGGACAGTAGTTGTGCATCGTCTTCCGTGCTGGAGTCTGCCTCCGAGTTTGTGTCTGAATCCTCCAGCTCTTCATCAGTCGAGGAAGCATTAGATTCCTGTTGCAAGGGATGCTTTTGAGCTACTGTCAAGCAGTCATCGTAAGTGCCCCGCTTGTAAGAACATGAATAAGAGCATGACTGTCTCGTGTCCTGTAAGCAACTCAAATAATCATCATTCCACTTCCTGTTGACGATATAGCGCTGCCATTCGTCATCATTTTGTGTACTGCTCCCTTTAGGGATTGGGCTTGGTAGAAGGCGCTTGACTGGAGTCACATGCGAATTGCCGTGTCGTTGTGCGTGTGCCACGGCACGCAAGTCATAGCTCGTCGGCGTCCTGCGCAGAAGAGTTTGCAACCGTGAAGGCGGATGGAACGGCAATGGCAATGGCGATTCGTCTCCCTCTTGCTGTGGGTTAGCAGGGACAGGGTCATGAAGTAGTAGTGGGAGCTGCAACGGTGGTCCCCGGTGAGTTTCAAAGTCTGTTCGCGAGATCATCACACTCTGGTTCTTCTCGACTCGTGTGATATTGCTATCCGACTGTTTTTCGACGTGGTTGCGAATGTTGTCGTCCTGATTTGGCCATACTGCTAGAGGTACCCCAGAAGAAGCCTCAGTCTTGAATATCCCTAGTGTTGCTGTAGAAAATTGTAGACGGGATCCGGGACTGTTGGAAGAAAGACTCGTTGGCAATGGAGGGCTCGTTTGTCTGCCTGTGGTCATGCCATAAATGCGACAATGGTGCAACGAGCGTGAGCGCGAGCGCGAGCCCGCGCGAGGTCCAGAAAAGGACGGTTGTACCATATCGCCGCCATAGCCCTGGATTAGGCTCGCGTGGAAAAAAGGGTGTTCCATTTTTGCTGTAGGTAGGTAAATCAATAGCTTGACAAGGTAAGCAACAAGAGGAAACAATCGCGTTGGACGTTTTCTCCGTCTGGTCCAAGAAGGGTGATATGAAACATATATTCCAGAGTTATGCTCAAGGAGAACAGAGAGGGCAAGGGAACGAAAGGGAAACCAAGGCACAAGAAGGGGGTTAGAAAGAGCGACAAGTCTCCTGTTCAATATCCGCTTCGCAGCGCGTCTTTCAAATCAAACCGCCCTGTCATAATGTCCTGGACCCGAGTACAAAGCGCCAGCCGTCGGGAAGGTGCCTTTTTACAGACTCGATAATGTCGTCGAGGTACACGTCCAGTTCCATTTGACCCTTACATGCAATGATGACCCCCAGCAAGCAGCCGAAAGGGGTGTTCGGAATCGGCCGTATGTTGCACAGAAAAAGAGCCCAGTCATAATGAACGGGGCTATAGGGAGTTGGTAGTCCAGCCACGGCGTCCTGACACACGCAATATCTGGCGTTGGATATGAGCATTGCTTGAAACACCCCTTACGTTACTGCGCCATCGGGGGAAATTGAGGCTGCCATTTTCGCGACGCAACAAGATCGAAATCAGATCCGAGGATTCGTTCACAGGGGTCAGCTCAAAGAACAAGATCGTTTTCGCAAATTGTGAAGGGCGAAGTGCAGCATGTAATTGTCATGCCCTGTAGAAGATCGTGTACAGGGCGGTGACCTGGTGGTGTCGTGTCGCCATGTAGCGGTTACAAGCTGCGCAGTTCGAGTGTTCGTGCAGATTGCAGAGATTGATTCGCTGCCGAGTGCGATACTTCGTCCCGCTCCTTTTTGTCTCGAGCCTTTTCCCTTCAACCCAAAGCAACGACGCGACGACACACCTAGTTCAGCACAGCATTCCTATGCGGTACCTGCATGAACAGGAACTTCCTCTCCTTGTAGAATGATCTTTCTCTACAGTAGTATATTCGTATATCCATACATCCCCTCTACATATGTTCGATCGGCTCTTCCGGCAAAAGTTCACCACGCTCTTCTGCCTCTTGAGCCCGTGGCAAAAGAGCCTTGATCGGTGGTCTGATCAGGTCATTGAACATGAACGTGCCGTAGACGAGCTATTGAAGACCAGAATATTAGCATTTGTTTCTCACCCAACAGCGACCATTCTCCAAAACTTACCAAAGCAAACCCAACCACCTGGAGCCACTTGAAAGTCTCCCATCCCAAACCCAACGAGACAATCCAGATAAACAGAGTGCGACAAGTGTCAATGATGGATCGAGAGGTGGCCGAAATCGTCCTGGTCACCGACAAACCGAAAAAGTTAAACCCGCCAATGGACACCATGATAGCCAGACTAGAAATGCCAATGGCTCGATTTGTCAGAACCTGACGATATCCCTCAGCAGCATCGAAATAACCATATTTCCCGCTCTTGGAAATGCCGACTGTGAAGTGAAGAATGACCTGGGCCACGACAGTGACGATGAAGCCAAAGAGACCTTCCCAAGCCACGACTTTGAGTGGTTCCAGAGCGTAGTTTTCCAGAATCCATTCTTCCAGGCAGAACTGAGTGGCCGTAAAGATCTGCGCAAAAGCAATCAGACAGATTCCCAGCACTGTCTTCAGGACCGCCGGATCAGTGGCTTGAACCACGACCGCATCTCGAACACTGAGTAGGGTCTCGTGGAGGAGTAGTTCCGCATCTGTTGATCCTTGCGCGTTTTTGTCGCCCGAGTAGATGGCCCCGGCAAGGCCCACGAGAGCCACACCCAGCACCACAATCAGCAACGACACCCAGTGGTACAGAAACAATCGTCTCTTCAGAAACACGACGCTGAACAATCCGACGAACAAGACCAGTGCTCCTCTCGTCATCTGGTAGATGGATGCCGCCACGAACAACAGGCCGGCGTTCATCAGCGTCGTCCCGGCAATGTCGCAGCAGGCCGGAAGTCCCAACAGCACGAGCTTCCATCCTTCAAGTGGTGCTCGGTCGTCGGCGTTGGGGTAAAGCGGTTTCAGTGCTGGACTCGCGGCACCTGCACCTCGTGATGATGTCGGACGGACTGTATCGTCGTCTTCTTCCTCCTCTTGCTCTTCGTCTGTGTTCACAGGCCGATATAGGAGAGGCGCGTCGCTGTAGCGTAGGGCAATCAGGCGATAGAGGTAGAACCCCAGAATGACGATCCAGCTGCCCATTTCTCCAATGAACATCTGAACACTGTACTAGTGGATCAGCTGGTGAACACAGACTGGGACAAAGTAGGACTTACGTTTGGATGACCGGCTGCTCAAACGTCTGGTGGTGCTTGGGGTTCTTGTCGTCGCAGTTGCGAACACATTGTTGATCTTGGTACTTGGTGAGGATCGTGTTCGAGCAGCCCGTCAACAGCATCATTCCCACGAGGAATGGGATTATCCATTTATTCGCCATGTTGCAGGAGACGGCGTCGCCGCTGAAAGGAGTCGATGCTGGTCTCCCCGAGTCGTCGTGAGTGAAGTGCGTGCCTCGCAGCTTTCCCGGATACTAGTAGAGATATATGGTGTTCTGCTAGTAGCAGTCCTTCGAGTCGATCAGGGACCCAGCGGCGTCTGGCAGGTAAAGAAGTACAAAAGCCGAGGGCTTGAGGTTGTCGTGACGGAGATCTGAGCACAGGACTGGTGACAATTGAGCGCCCGCCGATACGGAGCCGGGGGCGGAATAACGCGATCAAATGATGAGAGGCGCAGATGACCACCGCAAGGGACCGTACCAGGATGACTGCAGATTCACGCCCACCGTGACTGGCCGGGGGATGCCTAAAGTTAGTGCTTGCAAACAAAGAGTGCTTTCTTTGATCAAGCCAGATTGAGAGATGTACAGGAGGTCTCTTCATCACAGCCCGAGGTCATTGTTATTACCATATTCGCAACCTGGGGCTGGAGCTATCGATAATCCTATCCACCCGTAGGTCCGTGCTGGAGGGATGGTCCTAGACTCAAAGCTCATACCAGGTCCAAGCGGTACCTTTCCGTTTCATGTACATATATAACTATCCACCCCTATCTGGGCCGTCGAGACTCCATGATGAATTTGGGTATATAGCCAGCTCAACGTTCCACCTCATCTCATTAACATCTTTTGTCGCAATATGCGGTCGTAAGGCGCTGACTCCAGGCCATGCTTCGGCGAACGATAATGGCGTCCGAACAGCATCTCGCATGAAATATACAAACCGAGAACACAGAATGACAAGTCCAACTGCTGTACCGCACCGTCCGTACATAGCATGGTAGGAAGTTCAAAGGTGTGATCCCGTGCTAACCGGCCGTCGAGTATACTCTGCTCGGCCGCCGTACACTGGATATACTACCGCTCCGACTCCGACGATGTCTGCGACTACCATTGCTGCGGACTTTGCGCTCCACGATCACCTCTTCCCGGCCTGGTCGTGAGTTGTTGTTGTTTAACGAATTGAAAAGGTAAATCAACAAGATCGTGCCGAAGAAAGTGCCCAGGATGGAGCCAGCCAGCGTCCCTCCTGAATACTGTCCTGAACATGACGGACTCGAACTGCTCTGGACAATGGTCGTCGTGGCCTGTCGGGCGACAAGAGCGGGCGTTGCGGGAAGAAGCGCAGAAGCGAGAGACGCCGCGAGGGGAGCCTAGCACAAACAGGCGCATAAGCATTTAATACCGCGCAGAGGGATGTTGGAATGGGGCGCGCATACCATTGCAGGGCGCTATAAGCCTCAAAGAATATCTCCGGATTTCAATGCGACACAAGATCGTTTGCCTGCGAAAGATCGTGGTTGCCGGCAGTGTTTGTCTCCTAGGGCGCTGCCCAATTGCGATGCCGCAGCTGTTCGCTGGCGCTGCGGAGGGAACAGCCGATGGTGAGGGTGGATGATTTTCTGTGTTTCCTGGCTCTCGCGTAGTATTGTTGCGACCTCACCACGAATGTATTGATTTTCTAGGTTGCAACATCACCGAAGGAACATGGCAGGAGTTCTGGTAGAGGGGTGAATTTCTAAGAAGGGGTTCTCGAATACATAAAACGGCACACTGACAGCGTTCCTGCGACGGATGCCCACCAGCAATGCAGTCCCGGATGACCAGGGTAGCAACGCGGCAACCCAGTTCGAGGTGGGCAGCACACACACATGCACTGGCAGTACGTTGTAGGCATGCAGTGCTGCAGCACAGCTACCTAGTAGGTAGGTAATCAAAGTGGACTCGGTGGTAAGAGGCGGCCTTAGCCCCTTGCTAGCCACCAGCTTTGACGTCAGCCGCCGTCTTTACCCAGTTGTTACCCCCCGGCAGGCGCCCCGAGGCTCGCGGATTCGGCGCACTGGCAGTCCAGCATCCACCGCGCCTTCTTGAAGCGCTAAGCACCAACTCTGAACCGTCAAGCATTCACCAGCCTCCAGCTCGATTCCACCCTTCTACTCCAACACCTCGGACGCGCCCCTTTTGGGCGAATATCGGGTTATCTAAGAAGTGGGATCTTGTGTCAGCGATCCATTGTCTGTTTTCCGCGATATTTTTATCATGTATGCTGACGTGGTGACGTCCATATACTACTACTAGTACCTAGTACAGACATTTGCAAGCAGTTTCCGGCCTTATCCACCATCCAAAGCACGAGAAGCATGACCTTTTTCTCTCCCAGCCGAGGTGCCCAGGGAACCAATTATGCCCCTTACTAGTATATCATCTGCAGTACTCCTGATGGCCTGATTGAAGCGATCTTCGGGTTTATCCTCCGGGGTCAGGGTAGTGCTGGCCGGCGTCCAATGCACTGACTTAAATGCAATGAAGGATGTATAGCGGCGTTTCTCCTGGCATATTGAACATTGCTGCAAAGGTCACCGCATTTGCGGTTGGCGAAGGTTAGCAGCGAGATCAAATGCCGAATTCCGACGCAGTCCCTGGATAGTCGCAGAAATCGACTCGAAGCTGTAGCCCACGATCCGGTCCTTCTTACCCTAGCGAGGGACGCGGGTTCCATAACCAGGACGATCGTTGTGGGCTTCCATCTAACGCCATCTTGCGCCGCAGTCCAAGCAGTCTGGTATCTCAAGTATGCAACAAACATGTGATGCCGGATCTGCGCTGTACACCCGGGCCCGTTTGGTGGCTCCGGACATTGAGTAGTCGCGTGTTCCACCATATTCATAACTTGGCTTCACGCGATCACTGTCAACGGTAGGTCGAATAGTTTGGTCTTGACGGCCGCCACCCGTCTATTCTCTCGACAATACCTTGCCGAGTTTATGGTCATCGAAACTATTTCGTCTTCCCCAATTCTTTGGTTGTCGTTTGAGGAACGCACCGACGGCGCCAAGATAGCCTTCATGTCGCAAAAAGTAGGCCTGTTTCTGACCCTGAGACCAAAATTTGATCGCGTAGGAAAGGGTGTTCATTGTCTGTGCGTGTCCGCGAATAAAGGAGCCACCAAAGTAGATATGTTGAAGATTGTGTTTCTCGGATTGTAAATATGCAATCTGGCCGATATTGTTGGAGATGGCATACAGTAGACTTCGCGCCATGTCTTCGATCTTGAAGCCGCCCAATCGATGATCACTATCACCATGGTCACCATTGAACAAGCCTTCGCCGTCTTCCGCATTCCTCTCAGCCATTCTCTTCATGCGGAAGACTTTTCCGAAAGTGCTGGCAATGGTCGTGCTCTTTAGCCCGATCTTGCCGTAATCAGTGCCATAGATATCGCCCACAAGCATGTCAACACCAGCGTTGTCGCCCTTTTCAGCCAGTTTGAGCATTTCGTCGAACGTGCGCGCACCAGTGAGAAGAGACAGGATACCCCAGAAAGTACCACCGCCCAGGGATGTACCGCCAACGCGCTGAAATTCTCTTGGACCCGACACTTTCACCATGGAAACACCCGAACCAATGTTGACCAGAAGATACGGATACACATCAGGGCGAGCTTCGGCGAACTGCATCGGCTCCTCTTCGCTATAGGTAAACACTTCCTGCGGGATCTCGGTAATGAAGAAGTCAAGGCCTAATCAAACCACCGTCAGCCATACTCCCGGGGGCCGCAGTTCGGATCTGTCAATCTCACCGATGATAAGACACTCCATCTCGTCCTCCTGCACCACGTCCACATGAAGAACCTCCTTCATGCGGTCATAGAACTTGTAGGCTCCTCCTCCGGTGGCCATAACGCACAGCTGCTGGGGCGTTGAGCCATTGAGTTTGGATTGTGTCTGTTTAAGCTCTTGAATAAAATCGATGCATAGATCAATCCGATCGGTTTCGAAGTTCACAAAGTTCAGTCGGCCACCACCATGAGTCTCTCCGGGTTCGCGGGAGAAGTAAACAAGTTTCGCGAGGGAGCCGCCAATCTAGATATGCGCATTAGCGACGACTAGGCGGAGGTAGCAGGTAGTAAGCTTCGGCAGAGAACATACATCCACAGCGACATGACTGACCACGTCATCATGGTAGGGCAACCGGATGTCTTTATCTTCCCAATGAACGTATTCGCTTCCTGTCCCGATTCTCGGGCTCATCTCGTCCTCCACGATAAAAGCGCCCTCGACATTGATCTTCACCGAGGCCGGCTGCGGGGGTGCCCGGGGCGCGCGACCAGGCGCATCGTTGTCTGCAATTGCAGAAGTCTCGTGCGGGTCGCCATGTGTTGAGGACCCTTCTAGCGTCGACATTATAGGAAATGTTGTTGAAAAAGTGACAAAAGGTCCATAAGCGAGGAGTCGGCCGGGGTGCGGTCGTGTGATTCAATTGTCAGCCACGTCGACAAACGTCTCAGGTAGAATAAGAGAGATAGAAGTCCATTGCTCGTGAAGTACTATCCCATGTACATTTGATCTGATCCGGCCGCCCGAGATCGTACGAGTCTGGTCGAATCGGGTCAGATCCCACAAAAGAAGCAGCCCATGAACCGTTTGTGCAGGGTGTATGTTGAATATTATTTGGCAGAGCACTAATAATAAATAGGTGTTAAGGCCCAGGTGCTCAGTCGTAGTAGGAACTTTAGGCCTCGGTCTTTCCCCAAGGGAATCTTCGGTTGGGCTGTTGGCGCCTACCAGGATCCGCTGGCCGGCTCTCGGTGAACCCCGCGGGGAGTTTGACCAGCGATAACAGTGGCCAAATTGCAATCTACACTGGCAGGCCGAGACCCTGCGAAGAGATACAGCTGTACAACTTGAACATCTGCCACAACAGTCTGCAGTATATCTGATAATCCTGCTCAGTGCCATCATCACTGCAGTGCTACTATGCTACTGTCACCTTACAATGTAACCCGCAATTGACCTTCACAGCTGAGAGACTGCTACTACTGTATTACAACACCACTATTCCACAAATCCAATTCGATCCGGCCTCATTGACCCACGGTAAGCGTCTCGTACCACTTTTAATAAGCCTGTCCTCGGTTCCCCGAGGCTATGCAATCAGATCAACCCACGATAGCCACGAAAACTCCGGGCATTCGGAGCCTTGCTTGCGGTCTGCACAGGCCTCGCTTCGAATCCTTTGTGACTTTACCATGTCTGGTCCGATCATGTCCTCCGCCGGTCTTTTTATTTATTCTTCATATCGCACATATGCTGGTCGTTGTTAAGAGCAATGCCCATGTCCAAATCGCAGGTGAAAGGTGCATAGCCAGGCTTGCTGAGTTTGCGCTTTGTGGTTCCGAGGTAGGAGTTGCAATGGCCGAGACAAATGTGGCCGATCCTACCAGCGTTGCTTGAGCACATTCTTCTGGCGTTGTTCCCTATGCCTTGTCAGCAACTGCACCTAGATGAATGGCATTCCCCCCTCTAAAACTGCTGAAGGTATAAACTGGCGTGCTACGGAAAAAGTACCATACCGGTTGACAACAGCGGTCGGCGGCTACCCCTGTACCACAATCAAACCCTCCACTGCACACCCCTGACAGGCCATTCATCAGCTGGGGACTCAATGCAGCACCGCAGCATTGACATACCGCTGCCATCCGCACAGCATACATCGCCGACGCTGGTATCGACACAACTCTCTCCGCTGAAATAGACGCAGAGGCTGCTTCCCGCAGGGCACTCTATGTCAGATTGTCGATTGACCAACTTTTCGGTGCTGGTGGCGTTCGTCAGCGAGATGGATATCACGATAAGCGGAGCGTGAATGAGAACGGTGAGCTTCATGGTGCTAGGGCAGGGATCCCAAATCGGCGCTGCTTTAAATTGCCCGGAGGAAGCAGGAAGAGATGCTATGCCTTGGGCAGTGGGCAGCATGTTCCTGAAGAGTGTATTCATACCTAACCAGATGGTTACTTCACCTATGAAGCCCTTTTTCTCTTTTGCAAATGGGCTCTGTCTCAGTCAAAGGGAACAGTATTGCCTAATTCTGGCATACGACTGGGCGTGAGCCGAATCCTGGACAGTCCAGTTCAAGATAGAGGTGCTGAAGTGGCCCGGCGTGTTTAATGAGCCAGTCCCTTTCGTAACAGTCTCCTAGAAAAGCCCTTTCGAAATTCCTACCGAGCACCTAAGTGCCGGAATGTGGAATCACAAACGTGCACAGCTGCGAGTGTCGATACACCGTCCGCCTTGAATTAGCAGCCACCTATGGTTAAGTGCTAGGTACAGTATGTTGCTGAACAGGCTGCCTTGTTGCCAAATACTTGCAGCCTTGCGCATCAGCTAAGCCAGCCTCGTGCGGAGAAAAAAGTTGTGGTCGGACTCCGATTTGCATGGGCCGGAGATCCAGATCCAAAACCGATCTTGATTTTCATCACGAAAGTATTTCCTCGACCATGTGAAAGTCTACTCTACTTTCTTCCCACCACTGACTCGCCAAAATGGGGGAACACAAAACGAAACCATCGAAGCCTGCAGGCACCAAACGGAAACTCGAAAACGCCCCAGATGCGGACGCGAACCCCGAGCCCTCTCCGAAACGCGCGCAGCCGCAGCCTCAGCCTAAATCTGCAGCCCGCCAGGAACAGATCGAAGTCGACGACACAATCGCCATGATGGACCCGGCCTTACTGGCAGATCATTTTGCGAAATATGTTCGAAAAAGCTTTCCGGACAGCAGTGCGATCGAACTGGACGATCAGCTATTGCCTTCCAAAGCGTTCCTCAATACCACGGATTTCGACAAGCCTCATGAGGCTGCGAATCTGCCTGCCTTTCTGGAGAAATTCTCGAAAGAGGGCAAAAGCGGCTTATCATCTTGCGACGACAAGGGATCGCCCCATACGCTGGTGGTTACATCTTCCGGGATACGGACGGCGGACCTTTACCGTGAACTGCGCGTGTTCAACAGCGACAATGCAAAGGTTGCGAAACTGATTGCGAAGCACATGAAGCTAAAAGACAACGTGGAATACATGCAGAAAACCAGGGTCGGAATTGCTATCGGAACTCCGGGCAGACTCAAGGATCTGATCGATGCCGGGGCCTTGAAGACCAAAGGAATTCGGAGAATCGTGGTCGATGGGTCATACCGTGACCAGAAGAAGAGGACTATTTTTGAAATGGATGAACTGTTTCGACCGTTGTTGACTTTGCTCAATTCAGACGAGATCCGTCCGAGATATGTGGCGGCCGACGACCGGATTGAGTTGCTGGTGTTCTAGGGTATACCCTAACAGATTATGGACGGAGCGGACAAGCCTGGAGTGACACCGAATCCAACGCTTTCTCGCATTGGATCAAGCAATGTCGAGAAGGATCTGGTCCTACTGGACTTGCACGAGACCTGGCTGGCAACATTCGCGAATACAGTGACTGTATGTCCACGCCAGACACGTGGGTAAAAGGAATATCTCACTGTCAACGACCCGAAAGTTATTGCGGCTACAGCACCACTCAGTGAGATATATCGAATCGAAACACCAACCAGCAACATATCACCCCATCTGCTCGATTTCTACGCCTAGAGGTGGTGGCAGTGATTGCGTGAACTTGCCTGTGCTTGGGCGAATTCTTCTCCGCACACAACTTCATGTGAAGCTGAGGAGCAAAAGCGGAACTGGCAGCGAACTGGAGTCCTTTTGCTTGAACATGGTTGGAGCAACACCTGCCAAACCTCATCCACCCAAGAAAACCCCAATTATCTGGTCCTGCGTCTGCCTTGCACCTCAAACTGCGCCCGCGATACAATTCTTTCCTCCAAACTTCACACCACCGACCAGTGCCAGTCGTTACAGCACATTACCTCCAGCTAGCTCGCCTCTTTGTACATATACACCTCCTTCACTTTCCGGGCAGCACCACGAGGCTTTCGCTTTCTGGGATTTACACTAATTACTCTGCCACTAATTCACCGGATGTGAGCTGCGCCGCACTCCAACCTCAATCCGCACCCGTCCAACATCGCCTACACACAGTACTGTATATACGACCTTGCTCGACGGGCTTAAAGTACCTTAGCACCTACATATAATACTCAGAAGCAGAAACGAAGATGAGCTACCAACAATTTCTCCAATCGACTGGCCTCCAGCCCACAGCCGGCAAGACAACATCGTCTCCGGGTTCAATTCATCGCAAACCTCCGAGCGCTTCAGGATCACCCTCCATCCACTCCGCCGTCACGCGGAACGCGCCCTTGACGTCCCACTCAACCAAAGCGCCGTCGTTCTCCTCTCCTACACCATCCTCGACCAATTCCCCAGCACCGCCTACCCGACAACCACCGCCGCCGCCGCCATCAACGACGCAACAACCATCACCAGCAACAACAACTCAGCAGCCATCAACGCCAACGCCAACGGCAGCACAGCAGCTAACACAACGCACACCATTGACAAAAACCCAGATCGAAAATGCCATCCAAACATGTCTCGACCTCCAAACCACCGCAACCACAATCCACTCCAAACGACCCTTTGCAGCACTCCTACTCGGCCCAGACAACACGACCGTCTTGCTAACGCACTTTTCCATCTCTGCCGTCCAGCGCGCCGAAACCGAACTTGCCCGTCTAGCAAGTCTGCAATATTCCCCTACATATCTAAACACATGCACGCTAGTCTCCACATGGGAGCCGTGTCCAATGTGCATTGCAACCATCTACTACACCAACATCGGACGAGTCGTCTATGCGGCCTCTGCGTCGAAACTCGAGGATCTTGTGGTGGGCGATGATAAACCGTTGTTCATGCCTTGTCGAGATGTCTTGGGTAGTGCCAGTGGGAACAGCAAAAGGGATATCGAAATCATTGGCCCCTTGGAGGGCTGGGACGATAAAGTCGTTGAAGCGAGTAGGAGTTGGTGGCAGCAACAGCAGTTACTAACAGGCGAGGATGGTGCTAATGCACAGATGGCAAGCCTGAGACTAAGAGAGGGCAGTGTCAATGGAAGTGAAAAGCCGGCTAGTTTGTCGAGTACCAGTATGCGTCAGGGTACGCCTGTCACCTGGGTCGGCGAGGACAGCGTGCTTAGCAGTATTGATGATGAGGGCGAATATAAAGCCGAATTGGACATTGATTGGATGAGGTGAGGTATAGATGTGTTAGAAATAAATAAAATTGGTTGGTTGATTTGCTTTGCTTTGCTTTGCTTTGCTTTTTCTTTTTGGTCTAAATGGTACATGTATTGAATGCAAAGAGTTGCTCCATACAGCGCGCCGGCAGCCAGTCAGTGCTCGATGGCAGCTCGTCCATTGTGGAATGGAATCCTCTGGGCTGGATACTAGTAGTTAGATATTCACCATTTAATAGCAGTCACCCGCAGTAGGTGTGTGGCTTGCTTAAGAATGAACTGTATGTTAGATATCTACGGTACTACCTACTACTGTGGTGGGAAGACAATATGCAGCTCCAACGAACATGCGTAATCTCCCAAGTTACCTATTCGTGGTTCATATAGAATGTGAAGAAGGAAAAATGAGATCGGATCATTCCCAATACCAGTACTATACGACGGTATGTATAACGCGCAATATGAATTTATCAATACCATTGCCGCAAAGACAGCAATGCTAGCATACTTCTATAGAGGTAAGATATCTGCATGAGTACCTGACAGGCATAAGGCAGGCTCGGCTGGAAGAGCAGACGCCAAAAGCAATCGAACGATTTTCAGGGTCATGTTCCTCGCATCGAACAATCCGGCTGCCTGACATCACACCTCGTTCCTCGCTTTGCGATCCTTTTTCAATTTCCTCCGCCAGCCATTAACATCCTTGCCGGACTCGAGGTCACGCAGAGCCTCCATGCGAGCCTCCGCGACGTCCTTGAGGGTCCTGCCCTTGACGACGCGAGTTTCGACATTGACACCCTCCTCAGACCACTCGGCCATTTTGACACCGACATAGTCCTCAATGGCCAGAATCAAAGCCACATCGCGCTGGCCGACAAAAGTGATGCTGGTACCCTTGCGACCCGCACGGGCCGTCCGTCCAACTCGATGGACATAGTCGGTCGGGTTGCGCGGGACGTCGAAATTAATCACATATTCCACGTCGGGAATATCCAAACCTCTTGAGGCGACGTCGGTGGCGATAAGAATCCGGGCTTTGCGGGCGCGGAAATCTGCGAGGTTTCGAGTACGTTGGATTTGCGCGAGGTCCGAATGGAGCGCCGTTACCGGATGCCCTAATTGTAGGAGCGTGCGGTGTAGAGTGTCCGCTGTGGTGGTGCGGTTGACGAAAACAATGATGCTTGGTGAAAGTCCGAGTTCTCCTCCTGCTTTTGGGTCCGCGAGAGACGGAACCAGAAGCAAAACATGCAAAAACGCATCCTTGTGCGTCATTGGAATCTGGAGATATGTTTGTGAGAGTGTCGATGGAATGAGAGAAGTCACGCTAGACGGGTCAGCAGCGTCTGTGATTTCCGACACGAAGATCGGTGGACGGTCTTTCGGCCGTGGCAGGTCCTGCAGAGCACGCACTTCAGGCGTCACGGTCGCTGTAAACAGGAGCGTCAACCGTGATGAGGAGGGTGGCAAGGCGGACAAGCATGTGTTGAGGTCCGGGAGCATTGATCCTCGTCCCGGTGCGAGCAGCCGGTCGGCTTCGTCCAGTACCACCACTTTGACGCGCGACAGCCCACCCACTGTGTCCTGGCCGGAATTGAGGATATGGTCGGCTAAACGGCCAGGCGTTGCGACCACAATGTGCGGCCGGCGAGAGAGTGCAATTGCTTGTGGTCGCATATCGGTGCCTCCGGTGATCAGGACAGTCTTGAGGTTTTGAGGCGTCCCTAGCGCTTGGAACTGTTCAAATATTTGTAGCGCCAGTTCTCGCGTGGGTGTGAGCACCACCGCATATATCCCGAATGGATCTTCCGCCCATTTCTGTAGGATGGGCACTGCAAATGCCACTGTTTTTCCTGTTCCCGTCCGCGAACCTCCGATGCAGTCCCGCCCTTTCAGGATTTCGGGTATACAGGCTCTTTGAATCTCCGTGGGGTGCTGAATAGCCATGGCCGCGAGCGAATGCACCAGCCAGGGCGCCACGTTCAGGGCCTGGAAAGTC
Source organism: Exophiala dermatitidis NIH/UT8656 (assembly GCF_000230625.1). Taxonomy (NCBI): domain Eukaryota; kingdom Fungi; phylum Ascomycota; class Eurotiomycetes; order Chaetothyriales; family Herpotrichiellaceae; genus Exophiala; species Exophiala dermatitidis. The sequence goes on along the minus strand of NW_008751646.1, from coordinate 1,361,345 downwards.
GTCGATGTAGTGGGTACCGAGGGCTGGCCTGTTGATGTCGAGCCATGTTGTAGAGGAGCCTGAGCGGTGATAGTAGAAGCAGACGGATTGGAGTTGGAGTCGGCTGATTTCTTTACTCGAGAGAGTGAAGTTGGTGGAATCCGACTTGGTCGGTCTTCGCTGTCTTGCGATATGCGCCTGCGCTTCGGGGGCGGACTGGGAAATTCTGCATCACTTGCGGAGGCGGAGTCAGTGTCGACTGGCTCGGACGAGCTGGAAAAGTTGATCTCTTCGGGCTCGTTCAGTCTGGAACGTGGCATGGTGTTAAGACTGGCGTTGATAAAGTCGAAGAAATGGACGCCTGTGTTGGAAATATTTTTCGGCGAGACATGCGAGGCTGGTGATGACTAAGGTGGGGGCTAGTACATACTAGGACAAGTGCAGCCTTGTGGCTTTTGGACATTTATCTCTCGGAAATACCCGCGTGTAACCCCATGCCACTGCCACCAGTTGTACTTTGTCGTGCGGGCGGCCTCAAAAAGGTGGACAGGGACTCAGGCTGTGAACGGGCAGTGGATCAAGGTCCTGCATCAATTCTGTACAACTTGTTGTACAGAACCTAGGTACTGGGCTCTACTAAAACCAGATACTCAGGTCGTAATTAATCTATCATCAAACCGAGTCAGTTACAACGTCGACTCCTGCATACAGTATGTATCTCGCTGGCTGATACTAACACCCTACTCCACATTTGGCAGTAGGCTGGAGTGCACACATGTCCCAGTGCCAGTGCCAGTGCCAGTGCCAGTGCCAGAGCGGTGGCGCCTCATCTCGAGTCGAGTCCCATCGTTACAATGCTATGGTACCAGGAAGTACCTATGTACCATTGTACTCCTTCTAGTACCTCGGTAGTAAGCCATCCCGTGGACAGGCCTATCCCCAAAGTGTGCCATTTGGCCCCTGTAACGAATCTCTCTCCGCCTGAGGCCACAGCATGCCACCGCAAAAAGGTCTATACTATGGGGCTTTCATTCGCTCATTCATTCATTTCATTCATACCTGCTGTTGTACCATTACTGCACCTGGCTGGTCAAGCTCAGTGTCATTCTGTAACAATGTCTTCAACTTCGTCAGGGCATCATCACAACCAATTTCCATCCCCGTGATGACATCGACGGCCTCCGCGCTCGTCATGAGCAACTGTGAAACAAGCCAGAAATTATGGGCCGCTCGAAACATGCCCGCGATCCTGAGTGTTTCTTCAGACACTCCCGCGCACCAGGCCTGCCAGAGTTGGCGCCATCGTTCTAATGCGCCTTGGATGTCTTGACGTAGCGGACTAGATGAAAAGAAGTTATTGGTCGGACTCGGACTCGGTTTGGTATGGGGTGCGACTGGTTCTGAGCCGCCGCCGCCCTGACCGGCGACGTCTCCAATACCTTGATGTCCAGGTTGACGTCCAGGTTGTGTTTGGATCGAGGGAAGTGCTGTGGTGGGTAAGTGGAGTGATACTGTCATTATGTAGGAGTGGATATAGAGGTAGAGATCTAGATGTGTTAGCAGCTAATACTTATACTTTCCTTGCTTTCGCTTAAAAGAATATCGTGTATTGGCAGTGGATGACGCCAAAATGTGTACATTCGACTGCATGTATCATGTACTTACAGTGGATCAGAATAAACAAATTAAATACTGTCAGATCACAGTCAAAGAGATTGTTCAGTGATTGCGATGTCGCTGCTGCTGCTGACGAGAGCTTGGGGTCGACGACAGATGTCGGGGCGGTCGACAATGGTGGTGGGGATAACTTGTCAAAAAGTAATGCAAAGGCTTGAGAAATGGTAAGTCGTGGGGCGAAGATGGACTCGTCTTGCATGAAGGGGTGCTGCGATGCGAATATGGCTTCTTTGCATGGTAGGTCGACCTCCAGCTCGGCCAGAGCCAGGCGACATGGATAGTTGGTGTAGATCCTCATGGCACAATCGATCAACCCAATCATCGCAGTGGTTCTAGATCCAACAAACCATTTAGCACAACTTCGCATTTGCAATGTGGCGGAAGCCAGGGAAAGCGATAGCACCGACAGAGGGTCATATCTCATGTGTTAGATGTCGTACATACCTGATACGAGACTCCTTCCGTAACCATGCCGTTTCAGAGATGCGGTCGGAAGGCTGATGTCGAGCATGGAGAAGATTGAATTTCCTGGCGACCTGAACAGAAGGGAAAAAGGTCAGTTCTCGGTTCTGTCTCGACCTCCAGGAGAGGACATTAAGTTGCAGAGCAGCATAATCAGTCCATACATACTTTGATGACATCTCCGAATCGAGATTCCATGGCTCGACGTTTCGAAACCGGTTGTCCGGCTCCCCAATACTGTGCGATGACCATCAAAAAGCCAGCCTGTAGTTCTTGGAATCGTTCCCAATCCTGATCCGGTCGGGAGTGGTCAGGACCGTTGAATCCGCCTTGGAGCACTCGATTGATTTCCATTTCGAGGGAGAAGACCTCGGAATCAAAAACCACCAGTTCTGCCACGTCCAACAGTCTCTTGGCTGCCACACGCTCGCTCTGCTCTTTGGAGTACATGGCTCCAATAAAAAGTATACTAATGACCAGGTTCAAGGGAACTTTTGCCGGATCGAACGACGGTCGATGAATCATCGGACAATTCAAGTGCCAGTTCCGAAAGTATATCGACATGAATTTGGGCACCTTGTCCGCCGTGACGAGGAAATTGAAGCAGGCACTGAGTTCCTGCCGAGTTTTGGCATCTATACCCAGACACCACAACTTGTTGTAGATGGCCGTATGGATCGCTGAAACGTATGGCACCTGATCAGGTAACGTTTGAGTCGAGTCGTACGAAGTGTGTCGCTGGAGGGTTTCTGAAAAGGCGAATGCTGGATCATAAAGGTCGAGCTGCAAGTCAGAGTATGTTGTCGACGGGTGGATGAATGAGAATGGCCCGGTCCAGATATCCATCTCGGGCTCGACGGAAGAGTCAAACACACCAGCATAATCTATGGAATTGGGGCTTTTGTCGGTGCTGGCGGCCAGCACGTTGGTGTTGGTTTCATTGTCTTCCTCCCCTTGTTCACTCCGTTGTTGATGTCGATGGAATGGAAGGTTTCGAATTTCCTCGTCTCGCACGGGAAGATTGAATTTCTCCGTGAAAGTGTCCGTTCCTCTGTTGAGAAGGGCCTGGATTGACACTCGATCATCAAGCGGTTCTAGTCTTTCGGCTGGTACAAGTTAGTTTTTGCATCAGGAAGCTGTAAAAAGGCTCATGGCTAGAGGCCAAACCAACCATTGGAAGCCGGTCGAGGCGTTGTTCTCTGCCGGCATTGCACTTTCTTCTTTTTGCATTGCGAACATGGGAAACAGCCGTCACACCGGATCTTGGACGAAATACACTGGAAGCCCAGACCCATTGTCAGCATGAACCTGCCAAGCTGGACAACAGATCATCAAAAGATCGGGTTTGGGTTCAATCATACCGTGACACAAGCATGTGGTCGTCGTCCTTTCGGTATCGTACTGGGAGGCTCCCGGTCTCCTCTCCGCTGACAATGATTGTAGTGGCTTTGCAAACGGTCCCTACCAGTTTCATATCAAAGTCAATGTTGTACAGTTGACGACCACGTAGTTCTTCCTCGGGAATTGACAAAAAGGGAGATGTGCCAGGTGGAGCAGTGTGATAGACTTACTTTCTCGAGAAATTCCTAGAACAAAACACGCATGAAAACGGCTTTGCTCCAGTATCTGTCATTTACCAGCAAGTGTCAGCCGCTCATACACTTTTGTTCTAAACCAAGCCAATGCCTCCAGCAGCGACTGGGCCGGTTGGATAAAGGTAGTCGCTCACGTCTCGTTTGGTGCCGGGTCAAATGTTCGGCACGTGAAAAGCACTGTCCACATGTCACACAGCGATGTCGTTTCTCGGGCGCTGGATTGCCTGTAGAGGTTGTGACGCTGGTCCTGGCCGGACTGGCAACTGGTTTGACGACCGCCGAGGAGAGGAGAGCCTGGTTGCGGATGAGGTCGTCGAATATTTCCATCTTGCATTCCAACAGCACGCAGGGGCCCAGAACCACCCAGTAATAGGTATTCGATTGAAGATGAAAGTGGCAATTGGAAAGCAATCGGACGACATTGACGACGACGAGGCCAAGAGGCCGGGGGAGGAGTACTTACAGAAAAACTTGAGGCCGAAGAGGCGCTTTTGCAGCCCAGGTGATTGGGCCGCCCTGAACGTCAAATTGCTAGCCGAGCATTACAGTGCATACAAATTACTAGTACCTTGGAAACAGAGGTACATGGTAGCAGTGGTAGTGGAGTATCTACTACGCACTTTGGACCCCTTGTGTGCCTGAGTAGCAAATAGCGAGTAGCATTGGGAAATGCGTCGACGTGCGATCGGATGCGGGATGCGGGGACGACCACGGGAAACAGCCCTGGAGGTGCCAAGAGCGGCTGGGGGCGTGGAGAGGAGACTCGGGGTCTCGGGGCAGCCGTGGGGAAGAATAATTGCCAGGTACCAGGTACGATACTTTGATACGAGTATATTACACCAAAACAACTTGGAAGTGATCCGACAATCAATTCACATGGTCTTTTACTTCTCTTTACCTCCTTCATTCTCCGTCGGCACGGGCGGAAAGTCGATCTGGTCGCGGTTCAAATAATCCACCCTGACCTGCTTCGTTTTCTCTTCCACCGTCCAGCCATTCCCAATCCAGCCCATCGGGTTATCATTGACATATTCATACACAAAGTCTTCCCACCTAGGATGGGCCAAAGCCTTCATTGAATGCAAGGACGATCCTGCCATCAAGCATTAGCACATAGCTAGAATAAAGCAAACGCTGTTCAACTTACCCGGCCACAGAGCGCTTACTCTGCCATCCGAAGTCCCACCCTTATACCAGCTGCGGCAGTCGAGGCTGAACACCGTGGTCTGGAAGTACTGATCGCAGTATTCAACAAACCCCTTAACGGCGTCTACTCGAGGCGCCATGCTCCGGATATTCTCTCTCTGCATTTTGCCCACACAGAAAGTGATGTAGTCGATGACCTTCTCGATCAACAACAACAAATTGCCACTGCCCAAGGCCGAATTCGGCCCCAGGGAGAAGAAATAATTGGGAAAATCGTCCGTCGCCAATGAGAGGTACGTCGACGGCACTTGTTTCCACTTCTCTGCGAGACTCAGCCCATTTTTGTTGATGACGGGGAAACGGGGGCAGAATGAAGTGTCGAATCCTGTCGCGCAGATGATGGCGTCGACTGGGTGATGATGGCCATCGGTGGTGATGATTCCATCGTGCACCACTTCGCGGATCCCCGTCGTGATCACGTCCACTTTCGGATCGGTAAGGGCCTCCAGGTACCCAGGTCCTGGCGTCAATCGGCGACAGACGGGAGGAAACGACGGCATCAAGGAATCAGCCAAGTCAGGTTTCCCTGCGAGTCTGCGCTTCATGTTTTCGGTGAACACTTCAAGCGCCCCCAGCTGCTCGGGGGACCCTTTAATGGTGACCGCATGGACGGATTGCAGTTCAAGCTCGATATCTTTACGCAGATAAGTAAGTCAGCCCAAACCCAGTCTGTGGAGTCAGGAGTCACCGCGCGGTGAACCCTACCTTTTCGGAACTTCTCATAGAAATCCGGGTCTTCCTTAAATCGTTTGATGTCTTCAGGGGAGAATGAAAAATTATCCAGCCCCTTGCCCATCTGATCAACCTTCTCTCGCGCGAATGTAGGAGACAGCCACGTCCGGCCACGGATATAATGATCAATATGGGCCGATTTGGCCAACACAGCCGGGACTATCTGGATCCCACTTGATCCGTTGCCGATGACTGCTAGTCTCTTATCCTGTCATGACCGGTCAGCCTCTAGCACATAACACGTGTCGGTCAACGTACAGTCCAATCGAACTTCGGATCCCATTGGGCGCTGTGTAATAAATCCCCTTTGAAATCAAGCAAGCCCGGAATTTGTGGCCATTTCCAGGCATTTAAAGCACCCGTGGCCGACACCACGACATCGCACACGTCTTCAAAGTGCTCTCCGGTTTCCACGTTTTCAACCTAAGCCGAATACTGGTAAGCGAAACGAATCCCTCGGCCCATTCCGAAACCATGGGAACAAATTTACCTGAACCACCCATTTACTCTGTTCGGGATTCCACGTGGCAGCAATGATCTTGTGATTAAGCTTGATATATTTCATACTGTCGTATTTCGCCGCCACCTTTCGCCAATACTGGTGGATTTCCTGGGCCGTCGCATAGAACTGGCTCCATTCATGATTCGGCTCAAATGTCGCTTGATAAGTGTGTGCGGGAATATCTAGATATTCTGCGTTAGCCTTCTACCGAAGGACGAATGTTCCTGGCGTTTGCATACCGCAAGCACATCCCGGATACCGGTTCTCGAACCACGTCCCGCCAATATCCGCGTTCTTCTCATAGATCTGAAGAGAGAGATGGGGGATTCGCTGTGGAAGACGGATCGACGCTAGGATACCGGAAATGCCAGCTCCAATTACCACGACCCGCATTGGTCGAAGGTCGTCGATGCAGCGGTCTTCGAGCCATGATCGTGGTGCTTCGCCCATTGTGAAAGAATCTCCTAAGAAGTCCAAAAAATACTGCTGTACCAGCGGCGCGATGAGCGGTGCTATGGTATGGGACACGTTCTTATGGTGGTCACCTGGAAGGAGACAGGCGATATTTGATAGATCTGCCGACCAGACTTCCGGATGAGGGCGCGCCACCGGCAAGTGTCATGATCGCAACGACTCGGAGGTCATGTTTGTACTTATTCCGCACCACACTTGAGATCCGGGGTACTATGTGGGGGCGAACCCACGAGGGGGAATTCACCCACCGGAGGCAAAACGACCACGGGTGGGTATGTCGGGAGATGTCCCATTTGGGCCGAGGTACAACTGTTCGATCCCCTGCCGTCTGCAGGTGGGATACAATCGTTGTGAACGCAATCTAGGATTGGATCTACAAACCATAACAAACGGTAGGTATCTTAGATGGTGTTCCCTGTCCTTGGTTCCGCTGCCAGATGTGATGCGTGCAGGATCTGTCGTGGATTGGTCGGATAATTGGTCTCGATCGAGACAGGCACCGACCGTGTTGCACATGTCGAGGGGTCAAAACATGGACCATTTGATGCACAACTGAACGTCAGAAATGTACCGAGATATCGTTTAGTATAACAATAATGCAAGTTTGCGAAAGGCCACTTCATGTCTGTTTAAGCAGTTGCAACGGTGCGGCAGAAGCAGGAAGCCTGAATCGGCACATCCGCAATACTCAAGGCGGATTTCAACTGCGGCTGGACCTTCTCAGCTTCAGCCACACGGCCAAGTCTCCTGAGACACTCCTCATAGCCATGCATGGCCCAGACATTGTTGGGATGACGGTGAGCACGTGGAAGGGTGTCGTCAATCCCCAGATCAGCAGCGTACACTGCCAACGCTTCTTCCAAGCGGCCCTGTTCGGCCAGAAGCGCGCCATATGCATGGCAAGGGGGCTGCATCCAACCCCAAGGCTCATCGTAGGGAAGGGCATCGCACAGCTCAATTGCCCTTCGCAGGTGTTCGAAAGCCTTATCAACGTCACCCCTGCGGTATTCCAGTTCACCGTCAAGCATCGCGTTGGCAATAGCAAGGACATCCGTACAAGTGTTGTTGAATATCATACGCGTGGGCTTTACGCGTGTCAGGGCGTCCCGAAAGTGGTGACGTTCTTGCTCGGCTTCTTCCACCTTTCCGGTGGCAGCCAGTGCCACCCCTTTACCATAGTGCATCAGCGCCGTGGTCACACAGTAGAGATCGGCATCATGCGGAAGCTGTAAGTCCAAGAGATCCTGCCACCGACCAAACCGAACCAGAGCATGGACACGCATCGCCTTGAAAACTTCGAGCCAGTCAGCCATGGGCGGTGATTCTATTCTGAGTAGATCCTCAGGGATGGATTCTTCCAACCACCCCACAGTCTCCAAGGCAACTTTGGAATCTCCCGCAAACATTGCAGCGTAAAGCCGGAAATGGTAATCGTGCGACCTGTACAGGGTATAAAACTTTAACGGGCCAGCTATTGCCAAAAACTTTTCGTCCGCTCGAATCGCGTCCATATTCGAAGTGATTGCCCGCCCGTAGTGGCCACAAAGTACATCCAGATGCGTCGGCATATGTTCCAGGTGGCCGGCGTCGGGGACAAGTCCCCTCAGGTGATCAGCGATAGGCAGTGCCGATTCTGGTGAACCCGACATTTCCATTAGATGGATGTAGAGGTGCAGAAGACCTGGGTGCCTAAGTCCGCCAGGCTGGGCAAGGGCACGGTCAAGAATGGCTTTTGCTTCCAAAGTGCGAGCCCCGGGAGCTGGTTGGCCCGTGGAAAGATCCCAAAGTCGCCAAGGGGTCAGATTCATCAATGAGTCCGTGTAAAGCGTGGCCACGTCAAGGTCGTCGGGGAACTGTGCATACACGTCCTTCATGGCATTGGCGTAATCTTCATTCCATATCGAGCAATCCGCGGCAGCTTGTGCCTGCGGGTAACGAAATTCAAGCGCGTCGATGAGAGCCTTTTCAACGGGTGAAGCTGTGCCTGCTCCTGCTTTGCTTTTGGCTTGCTCGACTGCCGTATGGGTGCGAGATACTGTAGATTCAAGTTCCGCGCCGTCAAAGAACTCCCATGGCTTATTGTAGTTGGGTCCGAGAGCGTAAGCAAGCCCCCAGTAGGCCATGGCACAGTCGGGGTCAAGCTCGATTACCCTCTGGAAACACTCCACCGCTTCCTCGTGGTTGAATCCATAGCTCCACACAAGGCCACGGGCGAACCACTTCTGCGCCTCTTCGTTCTTGGTGCTCACCGGACGATGGTATGTTCCGAGGTTATAGTATTCCCCGGGCTTCGATGGAGTGCTCATGGTGAACGTTGTTTACTAGCTTTGCTTGCAAGAGCCTCCATCCGAAGGTAAAGTCGCGGACAGTGCCTAGGTACCGTTATATAGAGTATAGTTTAAGGCGAACCAGGAGGCTGCACTGGCAATCTTAATGGGGTGACCATGAGTCCAGTTCCGATACAAGAGACACAGAAGGACGTCGGTTTGCGGCACCATAAGGCTTCTCCCCCAGGTTACGGTGGAGCACTGCACTATATGCACGAATAAAATTCCCAGAACACTGTTGGCATCAAACTCCCAGCCTCATTGCGTCCGAGCTCGCCCTCTGCTTTGAAGACTCTTATTATGTACAATTTTATCATAAACCTGTATCGGGGTATGCAAGAACCAGCCAAAAACAAGGTAACGTGCGAGTGCTAACCGTGCTTACGGATGTTTAGTTGAGTGCGAGGTGTTCATCTCCGACACAAGCGCTGTGATCGGTTTGGGCTGCTGAGGCTCGGAGCCCGAGACGCCCGGGTCAAGGGCGATATTCTGAATTCTGAGTGTTGATATCTCTTGTCGAATTCCACGAAAGGCCGGAGTAAGTCGCTGCTCAATGAGGTGGAGGTGGATGTCCATGCCCTGGGCCACCACGGCCCCAATACCCGTGTCTATCGTATACCTCAGAGGGTTTGCGGCACTGCGGATGCTCCCGATCCTCCACCGCGCCAAAGGGCCACATCGGAATGAAGCAGATCTGGCCCAAAGGACATGTTGGACATTTCTTCCACTCGGTCCAGTTGAGATACTCGATCAAAGACTGAAGGCTCTCGATCGACTCTGACAAAGACGCCTTCCCATCAAGCGCTGTGAAAAGGGTTGAGCAGATCTTCGTGGTGACGGCGCGGATGGATTGGACTGCCACCGTGTCTCTGCGCTCTCCAGTGTTTGGGATGAACTGGTTCGCACACCTGGAGACCTCAGCTGTAGTGTTGCGCGCGTCGGCATCGATGAAGACTCGGAGGAAATCCTTGAGCTCATCGTACAACTCCTCGGCAGTGGAAAAAGCGCCAGATACCAGATACTTCAGCTCTCTGGCATATCGCTCTACCACCATGTCTGCAATGCTCTGCCAATCGATCAACGACGAAAGTGTAGGTTGTCCTGGCGAAGGAACCCAGTTGGTGACCATGATGTCCACATCATGCCGGATTTTGTCCAATACTGCACTTGAAACATTTTCCAGTCTAGGTAAGCTATCGTCATGCGTGAAAAGGTTAGCGTCATAACTGTACGCAGTGACGAAGTTATCATAGTCCAACGTGACTCTTCGGCCACCGATGCCATCATACCGGGCTGCGATGGCCCTAATCCAGTTCGATTCCTGGCGTTGAGCGGCATGTTTGTGGTCGACATCATGTCGTGGGGAACTGTCGCCGTGGGCGAATCTATCCGCTCTGACTGCTTGGACAAAGTCGAGATTGTCGGCAAAGGAGCACAAAATGATCTCAAATCCGGTCTCCATGCGGATGAAGCCTTTGATCTTGCCGTCCCATTGCTCAGTGGCCATTTTGCACAATCTCTCCGCGCGCTCATTCTCCCAGAAGAAATCGCCGCTACCGCTTTCGTTCTTGGCATTCAGCAGGAGGATGTCCTGTGAGTCAAGCGTGCCTTTGTCGGTTTTGCCGGCGGACATGCCGTCGATGTAAAGCAGAGGCAGGACAGTCTTGGTCTTGTAAGTATGCAAATATCCAGGAGCCGGACCTCCTGGCCCCTTCGGTGGTGGGCGTCGGTCGGCATCCAGCATTAATCGGTCTTGCCCTGGCGAACCAACTGCCGGTTGTCGGTGATGGCGGTCCGCTGGTGGAGGAGCGAAACTCCTATCCTGTCCTCCGCTTCTGCAGCAGGGCTTTCCAGCCTTTCTCTCCGACGGGGGCTTCCTCGGAGGTTTCCCAGGCCTTCCGGCGAATTGGAAAGCATGTTCGGGCTCGAATGCCAGCCATTCCATGCCCTCGATTGGCTGGGAACGGCTTGTCCCATGGTAGAAGGCAGTGCCGGCAGGGACTTCGGCAAGGAAGAAAGACATGCCATTATGGTTCAACGACGATCCCCATTGCCGCATCGAGGAATGTATGGCGTTGAAGATGTGATTGGCATTTCGCGGCTTTTCGTTACCAGCGTCCGACTCCAGGTCCCTGCCCAAGATAGCAGCCGCTCCAGCACCTCTGAGCTGGGCACAGGCGGCCAGCAACAGCCACGACCATAACATGGCTGAGGTGAGGAGGTATTACAAGGCGGCAGGAACGGCAACAGGGACGACAACCAACTAGACATCAGGATGGGTGTGCTCATTTTATATGAAGGTACCTACGTGGTAGGCGACCCACGGAGAATCTAATCTTATCTCCACTGGTACAACTACTAGTTCTGCCGATGACGCGGCCTTGCAACGCGTCAATAATGATAGCGAAATCGGCTCACGCCATAGGAAGAGTCTGCACAGTATCGCTGGTGCTACGCTATCGCACTTCCAGTTCGAGGTAATATCTTGATTGTACTATTGACCGTGGGTGCGCAAAGACTCCTTTCCTCAGAGTCAATAAGCAGTAGTAGACCACCCAATGGCGCTCGTCCCCGCCGCCTGGGCCTAAACTCATTCCGGCAGAATACGAACTCTCATTCATCATGCCTTTTCAATCTCAACCACCTCCTCATTAACAAGGCTCTTGTCGAGTCTAGCTCTCTCCTCGGCAGAAAGATGCGTCAGATCGACCGCGACATCGTCGCCGAACTTTGCAGCGATTTCTTCCAGCGCTAACCCCTTGGTCTCCGGATAAAACAGGCCCATCAGGGTCGCACCGCAAAGCGGGACGATGATGAAGATCAAGTAGTATTTCCAGCCGATATTGTTGAACGCAACCGGGGCACACATTGTGTAAATCAGACTGAAGCAGAACAAGCCCGAAACGCTGAATCCGGCTCCTTGGGCACGGACCGAGGTAGGGAAGATCTCGGACGAATATACGTACGAACTGGCGTCCATGCTGCCGCCGAAGAAAGTGACGACTGTGTGACATTGTCAGCGTATATCTTCGGCAGTGAACCAATGTGTCTAAACTCACACAGGTATAAGAAGAATACCCCGAATCCGTTCCCCAGTTTGTTGTCGGTGCCGCCATACCGGGCCAGACAGGCGGTAAAGCCAGCCACGGAGATTGAACAGCCAATCTATCAAGGATCAGTACGACTTTTATGATAACAGGAGGGAAAGTCTGTTTTACCTGTCCCACTACCATGATTGGAATGCGTCCGACCTTGTCCAGGAGCATTGCGTTGACAAAATTCATGAACGCCGCCTATGTGTCCCACAGTGCATAGAGCATCAGGGGCATGGATCCGTACAAGTTCAAGCCGTTGTAGAGCAGGACTTGGTAGTTATTGATCACGAGGCAGTGTTGATTGTCATCAGGATTCAAACACTTCTTGTGTCCTTTATACTTATGTTTGCTAGCACTAGTATTAGTAGGAGGGCATCTCCCATTCTAGGAGATATTCCTTCCTTAATTATATCAATCACTTATATAAGAATTTAAGTAGTTATAAGCCCGGGCGCCTACCCTATAGAATACCCCAAGATTCACTACTAATATAATATACCTAGATCTACTATAGCGTAAGTTAACCTAAGAGTAAGATATAAAGAAAACGGAAGTTCGCGTATTAAATATTTAATAAAGATAAGAAGTTTACGACGTAAGCTTCTAGAATATTATATAAATATTTAGATAATAAGATATTATCTACTTCCACTCTCTTATTTCTTAAACTTCCTCTTTCTTTATTATTATTATTAAGCTTAGATAACTCTTTAAGATATCCGATAATATAGAGAAGAGTAATAGTTATACTCTTAAGAGGTAATCTAACTAGTATAAGTAGCTCCGTACTTTTAAATCTAAGACTAGATCTATCGGTATCTTCGAATAGTTTCTACTAGCTAAAGAAGGCGGTAATACTTTCCTAGTCCGACCTATTTATAATTCTAACTATAAGACTAAAGATTAACTAAAGACTAAAGATAATAAGAAGATTACCTTTACTAAAAAGATTAAGGATACTATAGAGTATAAGACTAAGACTAAAATCTATAAGAAAGAAATAAATAATATAAATAAGGTAAATAAGTTTCTAGTTAATCGTATCGATAAGTCCTTCTTCTTAATTATAGAAAGATATTCCGATCCGGCTAGTAAGATAATCGCTCTTATAAATATCGTTAAACTAACTATAGCTAACGCTTTAGAAATACTCTATACGAAGATAGAGACTATTAGACTTTATAGTAAAATTAACGTCTAGGAGTATATTAATAAACTCTTAAATATTAGAGCTAATATTAAGTCTATCTTTAGAGGCGAATTTACCGAGTACTAACTTAAGAGTAAGGTACTACGAGAACTTCTAAAGATATAGATATTCTTTATTAATTAATACCGCTTTAATAGTAACGCTACTATAGATCTCGCTATATTCTAGAATAAACTACTTACTTAGAAAGAAATCTTAGGCGAGCGTAAAGAGAATACTAGATCGACCGAATTAAAGAATAAGAATAAATTAAAGAGTTCTCCGAACTCTAAGAAGAAAGAATCTAAATACTCTATCTATAAGAAGAATTATTCTAGAGAAGAAAACGAATACTAGTTTAAATATCTAGATAAGAATCTATAGAAGAATAGCGTAAAAACGAAGAACGAGAAGTCCGACTAATTATCTAAATTATTAGTACTCGTTAATATCTCTCTATTTATAAATAAGAAGATCGTAGTCTATATTAACGTCGATCTAACTAAGTTTAAAGAACGTCTTTATCGAGAAATATAAGTATTTAATAAGTCCCTAGGTATATAACTCTCTCTCTAGATAACTAACTATACTCCTAACTATATATAGTATCTCGAAAAGTTATATAAGGTAGCGAAGGATTTACTAACGTAACTATATAAGTTAAGGGTAGTAGAAGCTAGAGAGACGAGAGTATTTATAGAAGATAGTTATTTATATAATAACGGTTATTTATTATAAATAGATAAGTTATATTAAACTGCTTTATAGATAGAGTATATCGCCTATCTTAGTAAGATTATAAAAGAGGATCTTAATTCTATAAAATTATTCTTATCTTCCTAAAATATTTTCTATATATAAAAAGGATCGTATATTATATTAACTTTATCTTCTATCGATATCGAAAAGAATATCTAGCTTATCGATATCGAAGTAAATAGATATATCGTTAACGATATTAAATAGTTTAAAGAATTCTATAAGTTTAACTAAGATATAGATATAGTAGATAGTTCGTCTACTCTCTAAATTATAGATAGCGGTACTACGGCCCTTATACTCTAGATAACTAAAGAAAGAAATATCGATTTAACGCTCTTAGAGGTTATACTTATCTCTACCGTACGATATAATCTTCTATTAGTAAGTACTCTCTATAAAAAGGCCGATATTAGTACTATAGTAACGTATAATATAATTCTTTTTAAGAACTAGAACGACGAAGAAGTCGGATACGAGCTAGCTAAGAACGGTCTATACCGCCTAATACTAGACTCTAACTACTATTTAAGAATATTAGAAGATCTCGATAACTAGAAGCTTATCTTAGTTATCGAGTTTAAAAAGAACTCTATATAGCTCTAGTATCGGCGTCTAGGGTATTTAGATCTCGACTTAATAAAGAAACTTCTAAAGTAAAGTTAGGGTATTAATCTTATCGATAAGTAACTTAGCGCTCGCGTTAAGATTCTTTATTCTATATACGCTATTATAAGAGTAGTAGTCCGAATCCTAAGAAGCCTAGCACGTAGACGTTTTTAAGAGAAAGGGGAACTCCTATATATAGATATCTAGAGGCTATATTCGATAGTCGACTACGATAGTACTATACGCCTTCTATTTATTACTAACGACGCTATAAGATAGACTTAGATAGTACGTCTTAAGATAAAGAAAGAAATAGAGCTTACCCTTCTTAAGATATATAAGAAAATCGAAAGAACGGAAGGTGTTAAGATCCGACGATACCGTTTCGATAATAAGTTTATTTAAGAAGCTATTAGTAGCTTCGCGGAGAAGTACGGTATAGAATTAGAACCTATCGTTATCTACGTATACTATTAAAATAGGATAGTAGAAAGAACTAATCGTACCGTCCGCGACAAGACTTTAGCGATAATATAAGAAATAACCGTTTATATATAGATTACTAATATAGTTATAGAACGAGGTAACGAACTTCTCCGTAGCGGAAAGATCTCTAAAATCCTTTAGTCGAAAGCTATATCTTACGTAGTCTATCTTAAAAACCGTTCGCCTACTAAGTCGTATAAATATAAGAAGACCTCTTTTAAACTTAAATAAGGCTTTTAACCTAACTTCGCTAAAATTAAGATTTAGAGAAGTCGAACTTTTATTACTAAACTCTATATAAAGCGCGGAAAGAACGGCGATAATAAGGTCTAGTTCGCTAGAGATTAGCTCGAATACTTTATAGAATACGATTAAGAGAGCGATATAATATATCGTATCTAGAGCGATAAAGATAAAACCGTCTACCGTATCTTCGAGATAAATATTAACGATAGGGAAGGCCTCGACGATCTCTATCTAAACGATACTATAAATATACGAATTCTACCGTCTATTATCTTTAATAATTCTAAATAATAGAGTATCTCGACTAAAGATCTAGAAAACGATAAGTTAGTTAATAAAGTCGATTATAACGAACTATCGTCGTAGGATAATAACGAGGTAGAATCCACGTTAGGTTAGACCGATATCGGAACGATATATATAGTACTAGTAAAACGCCGCTTTTAAGTCGAAGACGACTCTAAAGAAGTATCTAAGTACGACTTAAACGACTCGAATAAATTATCTAAGTACGAAGAGGCCGAAGCTAACGAATTAGAATTCGAGTCGGAAGAATCGAAAGGTAGTATAACTAGACCTCCGCTCTCGTATCGAGACGTCGACGATTTAGACGTAGACGACTTCGGTACTTCTATACGAACCGACTACTAGAAATATAGAAGAAAGGATAATCTACGAGTTAGAAAAGGCTTTAGTTAGATCTACGGAAACTAGAGAGGAATCGTTCTAGAAAGAGTTTCTAATAGTTTAAAATATAATAACTACTTTATTAACTAACGAGCGTATAACGGTAAGAGGCTCTATAGCTCTTATAAGAAATTAATAATTAAATATTAAGATTAGACCGCTTACGTAAAATTACTAATTCCTAAGAAGAATCGGAATCTTCCTAATCGCGCTACCCTTATTAATATATCTACTAAGCCTTATAAAGCCTACTTCGTTAATAAAAATAAATATATTTTCGAGGAAGGCGAAGAAAGATACGCTCCGTATATAAAGTACTTACGCAAGTATTACTACGACTACGACCTAGCTATATAAAAGAAAACGGTAAAGACTTAAAGAGAAGACGGAGAATATAGACCCTACCGTACGAAGAATTAATATTATAATAAAGAAATACTATATAATTAATATATAAAGAGAAATATAGAGTTAGAGTATATATCTTCTACTAAATAAGACGAAGTATCTTTCGAAGAAAAATATAGTATATACTAATTACGGAGAATAAAATACGACGGTAAATCACCTTACGCTATATACGTACGAGATAAATGTATATATAAACCCTAAGGCTAGTAGAATATACTTAAATATAACTATTATAACTCCCGAAGAGTCGACTATACTAGAGATTTCCTATACTAGAGATACGTAGAAGAAAAGCTTAAATATTACTATAATAGTAAAAATAGTTTATCTATTAGAGAAGCTATTATAGATCCGGTAAAGTAGTCTAGCCGAGATAAAGATTCGGAAGTCTATAATAGATATCGTAGAAGAACGGAAAAGATCTATAACGGCGGAGAACTATATTTAAATTATATTAGAGAGGTCTATAAGATAGGAGTTAATAGATAGTATATCTATAGCCTTATAGATAATAAGAAAGTTAGATTTCGTCTAGATATCTTCGATATAGATAAAGAAGGTAAAGTACGTATCTAAGAAATATACGACTTTAAAATAAGAAAGGGAAAGACTAAAGCGCCTAAAAAGTTATAGAATATTAGGAGACGTAATAATCCGAAATCGGCCGTTATTACGAATAAGAAGGAGAATAAAACCGAGAAGACTAATAATAATAATAGCTTACGCGATAGAAGACGAAAAACTAAAAAACCGAAACTAGAGCTATTTATCGACGATATCTCTAAAGACGAAGAGGAATCGCTCGACTTCTACGATTACCTTATAGATAATAAGAACGACGATAATCTATAGAAAGATACCTTCGTAATAATAACCGCCGTCGACTTCTTATCTCTACCTTTACTTACTAGCTACTAAGATATAATAAATAGTCTAGAAAAAGACTTTTAGATTATCGCTCTTCGATCCGAATACGATAACCTTACTAGAAAGAAAATATAGAAAATCGCCGAACTTTCTTATAGACGTAAGGCTCTAAGTTCGAAGTAGGCGTAGAAAAGAAAAATAGACTCTAACGGTAGAATTAGTAAATATAAGACTCGAATAGTTATTAAAGGTTTCTAGTAGCGAGAAGAAATCGACTATATAGAAATCTTCGTATTTATCGTAAAACTAACTACCTAGCGTATCCTATTCGCTATCGATATTAACTAAAAATAGATCTTCTACTAATTCGATATCGTTATCGCTTTCCTTAACGGAGATCTAGATAAGGAGATATATATTCTACCGCCTTCTAGAATCCTAGAACTTAAAGAATACGTACTTCGACTATTAAAAGCCCTCTATAGATTAAAATAATCTACTAGATAATAGTACGGTAAATTTTTAAAAATTATAAAAAAACTTAGATAGAGGGTTTCGAAGCACGATCTATACTTATTTATTAACGAAAAGAAAGGTACTTTTCTTATACTCTATATAGACGATATAATCGTCTAGGCTTCCGATAATACGACTATCTAATTATTTAAGAAGGCGATTTTCGAAGCCTTCGAGATAATAGAGGATAACGAATACTCGTATTTTCTAGAGATATATATCGAAAATTAAAAGAACCGTATTAACCTCTATTAACGAAACTCTATATAGTAAATACTAAAACGATACGAACTAGAATATATTCTAGTAGTAAGAATATCTATTACTACTATTTCGATAAAATATTCGAGGCTAGCGAATCTATAAATAACCGGAGAATATCTTTAAAAGATTAGTTCTCTTATTTATCTATCGTAGATATACCGACTAGATATAGTATTCGCTATCTCGATAGTAGAATAATTTAATATAAATCCGAACTAGAAATATATAGATAACGTATATAGAATCTTCGTATATCTAAAAGGTACTCTAGAACGTAGAATTATCTATAAGAGAGATTTAGATTTATAGCTTCGAGTATACGTAGATACCGACTAGATAGGATACTCTAATACTTTTAGATCTATAATCGGGTAGGTCGTAATACTCGATAGAACCTCGATCTCGTAGAACGCCTAACGCTAGAAAATAGTAGCTCTATCTACGATAGAAGTAGAGTATATCGCGGCGGCTAAAGTTATAAAGAAACTAGTCTAGCTTAAAGGCCTTATTAACGAATTAAATCTCCTCTTTAAGGTTAATAGTATCCTACTCTACGTCGATAATAAATCGGCTCTTAAACTTACTAAAAACGTAGAGTTTTATAGAAGAACGAAATATATTAATATTCGATATTATTTTATTCGAGAACTCGTCGAGGACGGTACGATTATTCCTCTTCGGGTAGATATTAAGGATAATATCGCTAATACGTTTACTAAACTACTTAGTAGATCGATTTTTGAGAAATATCTCGTATTACTAGGGTACCTAAATATATAAGAACTATATCGATTAGAGTTACGTAGAATATAGGGAGGGATCGGGTATATTTAACTTAACTTACTTTAATTACCGTATCTAACTTAACTTAATTCGACTTAACCTAACCTACCTTAGTAACCTAACTTAACTCGATTTAAATCGACTATTTTATTTATTACACTTTTATTTTTAATAAGTATATAGTATATCGAGGTAACGTAGCTCGTTATTACTTATAAGAGAGATATACTAGAAGTGTAGGAATTAGGGAGGGTATTGATTATTATTAGGATTTAAACACTTCTTATATCCTTTATACTTATGTTTGCTAGTACTAGTATTAGTAGGAGGGCACCTCCCATTCTGGGAGGTGTTCCTTCCTTAATTATATCAATCACTTACACAAGAATTCAAGTCAGCCCGTGCTCTGAACGAGGCCACTGGAGTCTCTGGTGTCAGCCAACAAGGGAGTCCAAAACGGGTCCCCGGGGGAGAGGTGTGCGGAGGCCGGGGAGGGAGTTGGGAACCAAGCCGAAAAAGGGCGGGAACGGAGGGGTGCCTAAGGTTTTGTGCTGAAGAGACAGAACTGTGACACTTACAGCAAAAGAAACCCAAAAAGCAAACGTTTCCTATACGACGGTTTCCGAAACAACAAGATCCAACCCTTGAGCCAGCCCTGTCTCCAGCCCTCTTGTCTTTCCAGATCAAGCTGTTTGCGAATCTGATACAACTCCTCCCGAGCAATGGTATCTTCATCGTCTCCTTCGACATGATGCAGTCTCTGCAAGATAACAAACCCTTTCTCATACTCGTCGTTGGCGAGCAAATATCGCGGCGACTCAGGCAGCCACGGCGACCCGAGAAACAAACACAACGGCGGCACGATCTGAAGAGCCAGACAGAGCCGCCATTGCGCCACCTGGCTGGTCAAGAAGTAACAACCATATCCTGTCCAGCCTGCTAGACCCTGTTGCAAATCATCAGATCAAAAACGAAAAAGGGGTTTGTCGTCAATCCGTTTGTTGATTACTCACATATCCCACACACAAAATAAACCCATGCGATCCCACCATCCGCCCTCGCGTTTTCGCAGGCGAAACTTCTGACTGGTACAGAGGCGTGATGACATTGACCATCCCGGCACCCCAACCCATCAAGAAGCGAGCCACGAGAAACATGGCGATATGGACCGAGCCGGCCTGCAGCGCCCCTGCGACGATGCAAATGCATGCTGTGATTTGGATGGCTCGTTTCCGCCCGACTTTGTCGGCTAGCCAGGTGATGAAGAAACAGCCTAGAAGGCCACCGCCTGCGAAGAGGCCGTTGGTGGCACCAGTAACACGCGATCCTCCCTCAGACTTGATATCAATGTCGAAATACTCAAAGAACGACGGCAGGCCGATGACGGCTCCAATGATGGCCGAATTGTAGCCATAGGTCAGGGATCCGAAGGTGACGAAGAAAACGACCAAAAAGTTGTATTTCCTTCCTGTGGCCATAGCCATACTGAAACCCTATCTTGACTCTGGGTAAGTGGCGGAGGATGTTTGAAGTTTTTGGAATGGCAACGCATGCAACACACCAAATGCAACAACGAAAACTGAAACAGCTCCTTTCGACACGACTTTATGCTGCCAGTGGTTGGTGCACTGCATTGCAGCTGCACAAGGCAGCCGGGGATCCATCCCATTCTCCAAATTGAACTGCAATGCAATGCACTCTCCTCCAGGACAGAAGAACAACAGTGTTGCTTGTCATGGCTACCCCGAAAACGACACCTACCGGTAGGACCACCGTCACCGACTACTAATCATCTTGCACGCGAGTCGTTATCAGGCCAAGGTTGGGGTACGGCCAAGCTAGAACATGAATGAGTATGGTCTGGTGCACTTCTCTTGGGTAGTATAGATGGGTAAATGAGGTCGACATGGATTCGCTTGTTTGCGCTAGCCTTGCTTGCACCGGGGTGTTCTATACTGCCCCACAACCCCTGATTTTCCCCGAGTTCTCAAGTTGGGGAAACAGTATTGTTGCTGCAACTGGCAAGACACTGCATCAGAAGATGGCGACGACCATTCTGAATAGTAAGCAGGCCATCCAGACTATTTATGGCGCGTTCTAGCGTCTGAGTTCCAGCAAGAATAAGCTTGGACGCAGTGGCCTGTGGAAAGAGAAAAGCGGTATTTTACGTGGGTCATTTGGAAATACAGGCCTCAATTGCCGGCCCTCGCGCGAAGGCATCACAATCATTCGTTCTGGAGACTAGATTGTCGAACTTTTAACATCAGCAGCAATACTAGTAGGTAGGCAGGAATTTACCCAGCATAAGCCCAGCCTCTCCTTCAAATAGAGCACACCAGTGAAACTGCGAACTCCACCGGAAAGGACCATTTGAGAATGAACGTGGAACTTTTCAACCGATTCCTCATAACTTTGACAGAGACATTATATGTATTCTTTACCTCAATCCACAAGACCTCTCACCTGTCTATCATCTCTCCGCCAGTCCAAGGGCCAAAACCAGATCCTCTTACTCTTACATAACAGGTCTAAACCTCGACCTCAACCTTATCTGCGCACCATACCTATAAAACAGCACCGGCACCGGCAAAAAAGCGAGACACAAAAACCCCAACAAGGATGTAGCCCACGGAACCCCTAGATTGTGATACATGGCGGGCGCGAACAGTGGAAACCCGGCCCCAAATAACGAGCGCACAAACGTGTTGATGGCAATGGCACTGTTGGAGTAAAACCCATAACAGTCGATGATATAGTTCATGCCTTGCCAGAACGTCACCAGACATCCTGCTCCCAGGAGCGCCGTGGACAGGACTTGTGGGACCCATGTGATGTGTGGATTTGATGTCCTGAAAGCGACCAGACGTTAGTATGAGTATCATACAACACCTACGAGTACTTCGCTTCGCTTTCCACCCACGACTTTGCATCGCTTCGCTTTGCGTCGCTTCCCTCCTCTTCCCTCCTCCTACTCCGCTTCGCTCCGTAGGATAAGGTACTTACCAAGCAAACCAAAACAACCCAATTGGCAATGCAGCCGCTCCGACAATCATGGGCGGCAGTCGTTCCTCTGGCACGACCTTGCCGTGCTTGTGAAATGCGCGGGTGAAATTCGTTCGTGTAGAATAGGCAATAACACCAGTTCCCATGGCGATCCCGACGATGAACGCAGCGAACGGCAAAGCGCCCACGCCTTGGTTCCAGTGCCGTTCTTCTTGGAAGGAGATTGGAAACTACGAATTGATTGTCAGCGAGGTTCCAAAAGAAAAGCAAGCGGGTTCGAGTGGTACTCACAGCTTCAAAGAAAAGATACAAAATCCTACATTTTCCAACGTTAGCCATAGCCGCAGACAAATCTGTGTGAAGGAGGTTCAAGTTGCATTGTGCAAGTGAACGAATGTCCAACACCTACCCATAGATGAAACTCATATACGCCGTGACCAAGGCCAAAATAGGTTCCTGGACAAACATGACAAAAGGCCGGATGAGGTACACAGACAACAGAGTCCATGCATCGACGCGGCGCTCGTCCGCTTTGGCATGGAGTGCCCAGTTTTTGGTCTCGTATCGCAGCCGTTTCGCTTTCGCTTGCAAAATCCGCGCGGCAGATGTCTCGGGAACACATATGAGGCCAATGAGTCCAAACAGTGCTGCGATGATCAGAGTGATCCAAGCAGTCCAGCGCCAGCCCAAGTAGGACTGAGTGATGAATCCACCAATGATTGGGCCTATCATCAAGTCAGTACTGTTACTGGATTCTTTGGGAGATCCTTTTCTTTACCTGCCACGGGTCCTACGAACGCCGCCGCCGCAAATATGCACACAGCATACGCCCTATCGATGGGACCCCAGATATCGGCGAGGGCGCCTCCAACCACCGCCAAGGGAGACGAAGCAGCAAATCCGCCGAAAAACCGGCCGAGCATGATGGTCTCGACATTCTGGGCCACGGCGACGGGGATTTGGAAGACTGCAAATGCGAAGAACCCGGCGATCAGGGGAACTCGTCGACCGAAGACTTCGGATGCTGGTCCGAATATGATGGGTCCAAAGACAAAGCCCTGCCCAAACAACATGATCAGACACGACACCAACGATTTGTTGTAGTGTTCATGGATTAGGATTACCTACGAGTAAGAAAAGCGACACACCGAGGATCGAGGTGACTTCTCCAATATGGTACTTATGCGCAACAGGCACTATTGCAACACTCTGAAGATATATTTGTTAGTTAGATCCAACCAAGGGCCGATTTGCTGCTGAACTCACATAGATCGAGCTAGCGAAGGTGACGACGAACGTCATGCCTCCCATGGCGGCAGTGACGCGCCATTTCTTCTTTTTGGACCAGTTCTGCGGGTTGTGAGGGTCGTCTGGGCCATCGAAATCGACGATATCGTCTGCCGGATTGCGCGCTGGGGTAACTGGCACAGATGGCGGAGAGTTTGTGTCTTTCTCGAGATCCATCCCCGTTGCGCCCTGGGATGAAGGCAGATCTGCGCCCTCAATATCCTGCATGGAACCAAGAGTAGACGAAGAAGTAGAAGCCAGTGGGTTTAAAGTGGGTTCAGTTTGGAGAGTTGCCATATCCAGCCTCGCCACTTAGTTAAGCCTTACAGAGGTCCCCTGTATTGCTTGAGGACATGTTTGGGTACATCACAGTAGACGAGAATATTATATAAAAGCTTTCACAGACTTGAACCTACCGTCCGGATTTATGCTGGCGACTTTCATGCTGTCCTCTCCACTGTCAGGTTGTCGAGCATGGGTATATGGCATTAAGTAAACAATGTCCGAGGTAAGATGTACGGTGTCCGCAAGGAGGATGTACGAGCCAACCAGACTTTGGAAGAGGTGGACCCTTGCCCGGGCTTCCCCAATCGCACGGAGGAGAGCGCATAGACAGGACTGGAAATGAGAAGCCCGCAGTCTTTCAAGCAAGGACATTCTTTTGGGTACCAGGGCATACCCATTGTCGAACGACTGAATCGAGCGCGGGCAATCAGAAGGAGACGTGCCCCGACAATTCCATGATGGGAAGGGCGGAGTAAGCAATGGGTCGCATGAACGGGTATTCGATCGTATCCCGAGATCTCCGTCTCGTACAGTACCAAGTGATCAGAACTTTGACCTTAAAGCCGCCGTACCTGAGTTGCTTTTAGAAGTGTTGTCGGTGTTGCCAGCACCACTGGCGAGAGGCTCAAAGTTGTTCAAGTTGTACGATATGAGGCTGACAAATAATTTGACTGATGATCGGACATGAGGTCAGCCTTAACCCCGTCTTAACTACGAGCCACTAGCCTAACGAGGAAAGTCTCAGCCTTGCCAGAACCCGCCTTACATATCAGCCAGGGCGGTCTCAGCATATCTGTAGTATAGCAAAAGTGTTTGAGAGAAGATAAGCAAGTCCAGCTGGCACTGGAGGCAGTACAATCCGTTAAACATCATGGTTTGGCGAATCAGAAGTATCAGGTGTTAAGTCGCAAAATGTATCGAGAAGTAAATGGGAAGACATACGATTGACACTAGCTCTGCTGACAAAGAGGCGAGCATTGCAAGAAAAGGCCTCGGTCTATTCACAGTTAATTGGAGGCAAGCGATGCCGTACGACCAGGCTTCACGACGCCGTATAACCCGGGAATGTGCTCATATTTCAGGGTAGACATCCGTTCGCCTCAGTAATGGAATACCTTTCCTGACCTCTTTGACAAGATCCAAGTCAATGTCGACGGTGAACATGTCTGGTTCACGGGCGAGCTCCTTTTCGCTATCCAGATCATCCACATGGTCTAGACGGCGGACAATCTGACCATTTGGGGAGATGACAATGGCATCGCCATAACTGACGCGTTTCTCGTTATGTCGACCACACTGTGCTGCGGCAATTACCCAGCATTGCGTCTCTATCGCTCGACTACGAAGGAGAACCTCCCAGTGGAGTTTTCCGGTCGGAACGGTAAAGGCTGATGGGTACAGCAGAGCTTCCGCTCCTTGGCGACGCAGCCGGATGGAGGGTTCAGGGAACCGCAGGTCAAAACATATCAGGCTACCGAGCTTACCCAAAACCGTCTGATATGGAGGCACAGTCTCATGTCCAGGCTCGACAGAGTCGCTCTCCTTCAGTCTCGGCC
Source organism: Exophiala dermatitidis NIH/UT8656 (assembly GCF_000230625.1). NCBI lineage: Eukaryota > Fungi > Ascomycota > Eurotiomycetes > Chaetothyriales > Herpotrichiellaceae > Exophiala > Exophiala dermatitidis. The sequence goes on along the minus strand of NW_008751646.1, from coordinate 1,336,348 downwards.
CATTAGGGCGTAGGTCAATATCAAACACATGCAGCTTTTGATATCGGTGAGCGATCTCTCCCTCTTTGTCGATCCATATCAGAGTGTTCTTTATTCTTTTGGAAGACGGATCGGTTGGTTCATGGATACCCACGTTGATCAGCAACGAGTTGTCCCTTGCAGCCTGCTGGAGGCCACGGACAAATGGGCTTTTGGAAACGTCTTGACAGAGTCCTACAGACTCGGCTGAGGAGGAAGCGATATAATCGGAAGCCTCAGGGAGGAAGAGTGCCTAGATTGGGCGTGGGCTGTGAGGATTTGGTCAACGGCGAGTGTTAAGAAGCCTGGCATTGGCAGGGAGGGTTCCGTCCACGCCGCGCTTCATGGAGCCAACTGACCTTTGCGCCTGCTGCGACAGCTCGCTTGACAAGCTGCTGGCATTGGGCGAGGTTATGGGTCATGGACGCAGTTGAGCAGATCTGCCCAACAGCCTAGCATACCAAGCGGTTAGCTGGGTGACTGAAACACACCGGCATTGCGGCTCCCAGGCAAACATACGGCGAGCACCATTGTGGATATTGTGCGCATACGCAGGTCCGCTGGGTTTCGGGTGCGGCGGTCAGTTGATGGCGGGGGAACGCTAGAATCAGCCAGGTATACTGAAGTAACAGTCTCCCGTCGATTTTCCAAGGCTGAAGAAACAAGCTATTATTACTGGCTTGAGAAACGAGATGCGCTTAAGGTGGCAGTGCAGAGGTCCCCGATGACCGGACTGCAGTGTATCACGATCAACACCAGGACTGAGGGGCAGGATGCAGAGGAGCCGCAGCCAGTTATCGGCAGAGTTTCCCAATATGGCGCAGCACAAACAGCACAAACTCGGGATGTTTCCGTGCCGCATGCGAGTCCATCTTTCGTCCAGTGCCCTCCCACGAACGCGGTGGCATTTCTGGTTGGTGGACTTCAACCTCGTCTTGTGCAAACCCCGGACCACGAACCGTCTCCATCCCCCGGACCCCTCGCGCCCCTCGGCCCCCTCCATCATCCCGCTCTGGATCACCAACATCGAGCACGACGTCTATCAACGAGGCTGCAACTGTCGAGTCTCTAGCGTTGAAAGAGATGGGAGCCGTAGCGGCGAACGGCGCGAGTGTCATGTGAATTAGTGGTTGCTTCTAGCAACAACTGAAAAGCAGCAGAGTCCCGCTGTCTGGGTTCCGATCCAAGCTCTGGCTGGCCTGAAGTGTTCGGTTCCGAGGTTTGCTTGGAGGTGCAAGCGAAAGCCACGACGAGTTCCTGCAGAGACGACTTGGTCGAAGTGTACTTTACCATGGCGCTCTCCACAACGCGAGCCGCACGCCAGATTCGTTTCTCCAGATCTCCTGCCGCCGAAAGCCCACAGCTAGAGCCTTCATTGGGACGTTATACCGCGCTTCCGCCGGTTCCCTTGTGGCCGTCGATACCCCGCCTTTTCGAGCCTTGACCACTAGGTCCACAACTTGTCCCATGGGGGCCCAGCTATTGAATGTCGATTCGACACTGGTGGTCCTGGTGGATTATAGAATCCCCGGGAATTTGTGTCTCGACAAAGGGGACTTCACAACTATATATTTCGAGTTCAACCCCTGCTTCATCTCCGCAAAACTGGTCTCCTCGACAATCCACACATCGCCAGAACCAGAGCCTCCATCCTTCCACAATCTACACGCAATACTACTCAGACTCTCACCATGGCATCAGTCGATATCCCTAAGGTCCAGAAGGCCGCCGTCAAGGATGGCTCTGGAGACAATGCCAAAGCCCCAGTGAAGGAAGTTGAAGTCCCCCAGCCCGGTCCTGGCCAAATCCTCGTTAAGATTAACTGGCAAGTATAGCATAGCCCCTGGTTTCTGTGTCTACCTCCTAACAGCAATACTAGGACTGGTCTATGTGGTTCTGACAAATCCCTGCTCCATGATGAGTGGTCAGGATTTGGCGTTGCCATGCAACCGTCCACCAAGGGCATTGCAGGACACGAGGGTGCCGGTGTTGTCGTTGCTGTGGGCGAAGGCATGGAGAACAAATGGAAGGTTGGCGACCGTGCCGGCATCAAGTGGGTGTGGAGCACCTGCGGCGAGTGCGAGTTCTGCACCAACGGCACCGACGAGCTTCACTGCCCGAACCAGAAGAACTCGGGCTTTACTGTCCCCGGTACCTTTCAACAGTACGCTCTGAGCGACGGCAGATACACGACACGTATCCCAGATGGTGTTACGGACGAGGAAGCAGGCCCCATCATGTGCGGTGGTGTCACAGCATACACTGCATGCAAGCGAAGCGGTCTACGACCCGGCCAATGGATTGTGAGTATCAACACTTGAATTGCTGTTCAAACTTGCCTTGCTAACACTTTCAACAGGTCATTGGCGGTGCTGGTGGTGGTTTGGGCCATCTGGCAGTGCAGTATGCCAGAGCTATGGTAAGTCACAACCAATCAGTTTGGCTATCTTAGACTAATGCTTTGCAGGGATTGCGGGTTATCGCCATTGACGGAGGTGATGAGAAGAAGGAGCTGTGCAAGAAGCTCGGCGCCGAAGAGTTCATCGACTTCACCAAGGTCAAGGACACCGCTGCCGAAGTCATGCGGATCACCAAATATGGTGCCCATGGTGTCATTGTCATTGCTGCCACCAAGCAGGCCTACGAGACTGCCCCGAGCTTCCTCCGACCCGGCGGCACTGTCGTTGCCGTCGGTCTGCCCAAGGATCCCACGGTTCTTGCGGGCGCTCCCCCGATCATGATTTGCTTGAGACGTCTCAACATTGTCGGCAGTGTTACTGGTACCCTGAAGGACGTCGAGGAGGCCCTGGACTTTACTGCCCGTGGCCTCGTCCACCCCATCTTGACAAAGGGTACCTTGGCCGACGTCGACAAGTATATTGAACAGATGCTTGCTGGCAAGCTCTCTGGCAGAGCTGTGTTGAAGGTCTCATAGACAGTTACAATACTTGTCGCTATGTAAGATCATGACTTAAAATGAAATGGTACCACAAACTTGAACCAATACCATAGCAGTGAACTGTGCATCGATATCTATACTGTAGGCAGTACCAAATCCTCCCCCCTTTCCCCAAGCCCAGAGGCATGTCAATGTCAGATTATGAGCCATTGAGCCAAATACACTCCAACAAGAGAAAGAAAAAGACAATATTACATACAGTACCAACATAACCAAACACCTCTGTCCCTTGCCCCCAAAGTCCCCTGCGCCGCGCAGAAAAATTCTTTCTAATGTGACGTTCTTGATCTTGACTCTGTGTGTGTGCGTGTGTGCATTTTGAAACCTCCTCCCTCTATCATTATAGTTGTATATTGCCCAACCAACGCCCCCAAGAAAACAAAAAGCCCATTCAAGCCAAGCCAGTAAGACAAAACCAGAGACATGCCAATGCCCTGGCTGCCAGGGCATTCGGACTTGGCTTGGACAGTAGACACAGATCTCCGAGTCCAGGGGCCAGTAGTGGTAGGAGACCCAGGACCTGAGATGAGCTCAGAGCTCACATGCGCAGGGCAGCAGATCTGGACTGATACATAAAAAACCAGGTAGTCAGTGAGACTGCACTCCATACCATCCCACCATCTTCCACCCAGTCTTTTGTCTTCTTTCCTCACCACGAAAAAGTCATCAACGCCGGATTCAACACAATCGGCAACAACAAATGACTTGCCGTAACCGTACTCATGGGCAATATGGCAATGAAATCCTTAATCAGCCAATCATAAGGAATAAACCCGCCCGGATTCGTCGCAAGGACAATCATAGCAACAATGCCAATCAGAGCAAACGCAATGCTGAACTTGAACTTCCTAATGACCTTGGGCACTTCAATGAAAAAGTTCGAAAACTCGGCTTCCTTACTCGTCGCGCCCCACGTCATATCGATTTCAAACATATGCGCCAACAGGGCCTGGGAGACATGCAGAGACAATCCACCCAGGAAAATGGACAACATGACAATCCACTTGAAGTTCTCCAGCAGTGCGGGCAAGAACGATTTCTGTCCGATGCGGTAGCGCATGACTGCAAGCGACACATTGCCCAGACCATTGAACACAATCACGATGCTGAACCACACCTTCCAGCTGTCAATGTAGTATTTGTCCAAGTAGCCATTGAACCAGCCGATGGCGAAGTAATTGGCCAGCGTCATGATCCACGCGGCCCCGATCGCATAGTACGTCCCGATATAAGAAATAATAGTGATCTTGGATGTGAATCGGATATTGGAGAACAAAAACCGTCGGAAAAGGGGTGTGAATGGACCCTTGTAGATCCATTTGCGCATCGGGTTGAAGAGTAACTCGTTGCATCCGTAGGCGTACTTTTCCCAACGGGCAAGTTCGTCATACACCGTAAGGCTGACGCCTTCTTTGAACCCGCCGTGTGCCCAGGAGGCCAGGCGAATAATGTACCCGTCGCACTGGAGGCGGAGAGACATGTCAAAGTCCTCGCTGACGTGGGATTCGGACCAGAATTTCTCGTACCCGTCTTCGTCGACATATGAGACTTGTTGGATTGCGCTCCATCGCAGGATTGCGTTGTGCCCCACGAAGGGTGCCACGTCGCCGTTGGCCACGGTGTATTCGATCGCAGTGTAGATCAGGTTGGTGAAGAATGTGATTCCGTTCTCGAAGAATGTGTGGACTACTTGCATGACGCCTGAAGCGAATTGCATGATCCCCACGTTGGGCGATTGTTCCATTTCGCTGACCGCATCGAGCAGACAGTCGGCGGGTACCCGAGTGTCACTGTCAATGAGGAGAATGTAGTCGCCCACGCGGATATTGCCGTCCGCCCAGGCACGAGGTGTCTCGGCGAGAACCTGCTCAAGGCATGCTTCGTAGGCTTGCGACTCGTCGTTTTGGGTCCAGTTTGGTCCGCGGTGGATGTGTTGTAGTTTCTCTTCCACTTTGCACGACAGCATTAGGCCATAGTTCATGTTCGACGCCTTTTTGAACTTTCCACGTCGAATGAAGCCCTCGCTGTTGTGTGGGGGTCTCGCGGTCCATCCAATGTTGTGGTCCTGGTAGAACTCGATTCGAGCTTTGCGTTCCTCTTCGTCAATGGCCTGTAGTCCGTCGTCGTTGATGAGCATGTTGGCTGTTCCCCCTTGTAGCTCGTACGTCGAGATGGCTTGCTTGATTGACTTGACTGTTGGCATGATCACTGACGCAAGACCTTCCTTGTACACGGGACATTGAACCGTCACATGTGGTAGCTCTGGTGTACGCAACCGTGGCGAACATTTGGCCGAATAGTATTTGGAGTTCATCTGCATTTGCCGCACGGGACCAATGCATTGTGCAATACAACCGACGACCACTTGGGCAAAGAACTATATTATGGTTGGTCAGTATAGGGACGCTGAGTACAAGATACCAGATTGAGACGACTTACCAGCGTGAAGAAGATCTGGACAGGCACCAAGAGAAGAAAAGCAAGCCGAATGTAACCGCCGTCGACGGCAATTTCGGTGGCCAAAGACCGAAAGGCCAACCCCAGCAACACAACGACAATAATCAGCGTGAAGGCAACAAGGATGGTGTTCATCAGATTCGTGGACCTGTGCTCGGACATAGTCTCTCCTGATTCCGGGTCAACTGTCACTTGGATACCGCCATCTTTTTCGTTTTGGACTTCGTCGTCGTCTCGGGCTTCACCCGTATGCCAGACAAGCTCCATTAACTGGGACTCGATAGTGGTCGCTCTCTTGACTACATTGGATGGGTCGTCGTCCCACACCACTAAAAGCGAATCTGCGGCAATGAAAGCTGCAAACTGGTGCTTGCGAGCCCGGGGAAGATCAGCCATAGTGGGCAGTATTTGGACTCGCATGCCCTTCATCAGCGGCACGTCCGTTGCATCAGGGGCCCAAGCGAGGAATGTTTTGATAACTCTCGAGTTCACCGTCATGGCCACCTAAGAAGGCGTTTAGTATCAGGTCACCAAGAAACCACTTTCGCTTCCGTACCTGTAGGTTGAGTTGTGCGCAGACTTGGGCGAACTGCGAGTGGGCCAGTTGTTGCGGGCATGCCAGGTAGTTGCCTTTGCTTTTGCGCACCAGAACTCCTTCACATTCTCCGGAGCCATCGCTCACCCATAAGTGCGAGCATTGCTGCTGGTACAAATGGTTGACCATGATCTCATGTCGGACTTCTTCCAGGAAAGTGCTCGGAACACTGCGAGTTGACCTGCCACTGATGGATGCAGCACTGCTCTGAGCAGGCGAGTCTTCCATGTTGAAAACTCCCGCCGTAGGTGAGCCCATAACAGGGGTAGACTGTTGCCTGTACATATCTCTGTGAACAGTAGTCGTGGGAGAGTCGGACGGCGGAGCTGCAACAAAATGAGGACGCCCACTTGACGGGCGAAGGGGAATATTGTACATGGCCATATGATCCTCCGAAGCAGGGAGGTAGCCCTATGTACAGCAACAAACAAAGCTATTCAAACTTGTGCAAAGGGAGAAGAAGTGTGCCTCTGGTTGATCGTAAGGCAGGGCAGTCTCTGAGACATCGTGACCGGGTCATATACAGTCGCGACCACCTACCGTGGGTACTCCAAGACACTCACATGTGAGGTCCAGTAGAATAAGGAACGCCGCAGTGGCTGCACCGACTTGCAATCAAAACATTGCAGATAACTGTTAGCATTGCCTCGATGCGTCTTCCACGACAAGGGCAATGCTTGCGCCCAGCTGACCCGTGATAGTGGTGAGCTCCCTCTGCGGTGTGATCTAGTGAGGTGGCTGCAGAAGGTGCCTGGAAGAGACATCAAATCGGGGCGAAGGACAAGGAACGTCCAACGTTGGGCTACGTCCGGACGAATCCAACCACGCTGCCGGCTCGGAAACGGACACTCGCCAGGTACGGCGATGCCAGGATTGCGAGGGGCGACACGGCAGAAGCTGCGAGGTGTACAACAGGAGACTGCAAGGATGGAAGCGAGCGAGAAGATCGGGCCAAATAGAAGACGGGCGCGAGACAGGGATCGAAGGGATCGAAGGGATCGACGTGTGTTGCAGGTTTGACAGTTCACTCTCTTCTCAGACATTGTTCCTGCCAGATGCGGTTAGCGCAGCCTCTTCTGCAAGGGGACAGACCTTGGAACAACATCGATTTGTATCCCGTCCAGAAACCGACCAGGCACCGTACCACCTCCTATCGATAGCCACGCTGTGTGGCACACGGCTCATGCAGTGCTGTGATACATCCCTAAATATATGCTAGATCATTCAATGCAGATGTTGCTGCTTGGTCCGCGATACAGGGCAGATCCTTGCGATGCCTCCAGGATGACGACCAGGTGCCTTCAGCCGTTGTTTTCCTTAATCTCTTCGCTTCCCTGGAACCTGCAGCAATATCACTGCCTGGAGATAAGACATGATGCCGTGGCTTTGGGTCTGCGCAAGCCCAGGACGTTCGTTGCCGCCGTGGCGAGGAGATTGTTGTGGTGAAAACGGAAAATGCGATCAAAAAATACAGAAGCCTCCTGATAAGCACCCTTGCCGGTCGAGTTCACTGCCTGAGACATATGCAGGACCAGACCGAAACAGGTGCTTGCTCGTTGAGTAATGCTCGCCGCATCTTCGTATCGCTAATCTTGCACTTGCTTCTATATTTGCCATTGGTGTTGTGCTTTTTGGGCCGGGATGTTACAACTTCTTTGGTTGATCTCGATCTCTGAAAGAGGGTACGGCCTTGTCCACTGTTATTTTTCCTGCACGCTGTTAGCTATTAGATATCCTCTTTTGACAGCTCCTCGCTATGGCGCAGTATCAGCGTCCTCGCAATCTTGCTCAAGTTGATTCCTCTCTGCACGTTGAACACGGTTCTCCGCTGGCCTCACCAAACTCCGCCATGGCCTCCAGCGTGCCCAAAGCAGAGAAACCTGCCAATCCCTTTCTGACGCCATATGCCTCTGAGCACCCATCGAGGACTGCATCATCAGCCATGTTGCACCAAGATATGCTCACTCACCGATATTTTCATTCTCGAAGGGTCAAAAAGGGTGAAGTGGAACGACCATGGACCAAGATCAAAGACCCCAAGGAGAAGTGGGTGACCATAATCCCTATGATTGGACTGCTTGTCGGTCTAGGCATCGCGGGCTTTCTTGTCTGGGATGGACTGCGAACCGTCGTCAATCACAAATATTGTCCAGTGTATCTGGAGGACTTTTCAAATGGCCTGGACTCAAAAGTCTGGACAAAAGAGGCAGAGGTGGGCGGCTTTGGTAATGGTCAGTTTGAACAGACCACCGTCACCGACGAGAACGTGTTTGTGCAAGACGGAATGCTGCATATCAAGCCCACATTGCAGGACCCGAAATTGATTGAGACAAACAACGTCATCAACCTGTCAGCCCAAGGTATTTGCTCATCCTCCACTTGGAGCGATTGCATCACTGGCACCAACACCACAAACGGCACAATTGTCAATCCTGTCAAGTCCGGACGCATCAACACCAGGAAAGGTGCATCCATCAAATATGGTCGAATTGAGGTCGAAGCCAAACTGCCTGAAGGTGATTGGCTTTGGCCTGCCATATGGCTCCTTCCCGTGGAAAACAAATACGGACAATGGCCACAATCTGGCGAGATCGATATAGTCGAGTCTCGAGGGAACAACCATAGCTATCCTCAAGGGGGCAATGACATTGTCTCAAGCACCTTGCACTGGGGCCCCAACTCCGCCAACGACGCTTGGTGGAAGACAAATGTCAAGAGAAACGCCCTGCATACAACCTTTTCAAAAAAGTTCCACACGTTTGGCCTCGAATGGTCGGAAAAATACCTTTTCACCTACATCGACACTCGGCTGTTACAAGTGCTGTATACCAACTTCAATGAGCCCCTATGGCAACGAGGCCATTTTCCGCTTTCCGACAGTAACGGTACACGGTTAGTGGACCCTTGGTCGCAGACAGGCGTTGCTTCCACGCCGTTTGACCAAGATTTCTACCTGATCTTGAACGTTGCTGTTGGTGGGACAAACGGTTGGTTTCAAGACGGTAAGAACGGAAAGCCATGGGTTGATGCCAGTCCAACAGCGAAGAAGGACTTTTGGGATGCCAAAGATTCATGGTACCCCACGTGGAAGGACCGCGGCGAGATGGTGGTCAAGAGTGTCAAGATGTGGCAGCAGCAGGGATACAAGGGTTGCTGATCGTGTCATTCAGCAACTCGCTGCAACCCTTTGTATGATAAAGCTTCTGGGTCGTGTTGTGGGCTGCAGTTGCAAGTCTGTCTTTTCTTGATGCGGGGGTGAACTCATAATATAATGCTAGGGAGTTGTTAGAATCTGGATAGAAGACTAAGTTTGTACTTGCTCCTGTTAAGGGATAACATCTCGGTCAGGCGCGCAGCGAGTATCTATCATTCCAGATTCTTCAAGGAATGTAGTAAACCTAAAGTCAGTGACCGCGCTTGCGCTGTGACAAGATGGACTTGAATCCTCGTGTAATGAATGGCCACTATTTCTTGACCGAGCATTGAGCCTCGGAGCGCTTGGCCAGCAAAGGATTGGACGGTGTCTTCGTGGCTCTCCATGTACATCCGAAATCCGACACTGCCGCCCTCATGTAAGAAGCTGTTTGGTTGTACGAATTTCCATGTCGACTTGGGGTCCGATACCACAATTTATCGCCAGCTCTCAAACTCACATTGCGCCATGCTGAGCAGTTCATAAAACTCTCGACAGGAATCGGCATCGGCTATGTACCGCCACACATGGATGCGGCATAACATCCGACCGTGCGAAGGCTGCTCACGAGAATTAATGCAATCACGGTGGACGAGAACACGAACCGTGCCTGCAGATGCATCGTTATTGACCTCCATAGACCCGTCGCCCTCAGACGACAAGTACCCAAGAATTGCGAAGTTTGCCCGGCGGTGTCAGGATCAATATAGTCCAACTTCTGGGCCCAAAATATATAGGCTGACCCTAGCATACGGTGAGCCCCAGGTCTGGCACTGAGCATTGAAGCTTTGAAGCCCTTGAATCCCCTCGACACCGACATGGAGGTAGGTGTAATAAACGATCGACACCATGTTAGAATTCATTGCCAATCCAGAAACTACACCAGAATCACTCATGCTCATCGCCAGTGCTAGTGCTCCGGTCACCGTAGCCGAAGATCTTCAGAATGTCCTTGTTGTCAGCCAAGAAGTACGAGACGAGCATGGTGCGACATTCCTCAGCCGAGGTGCCCAGTTTGCCATACTCCCCTGTCCAAGTGTGGCCTGGCCGATACTAGGTCTCCACGCGCTTCCCTGTGATCGGATTGATGGGAAGATTCTGCTGATCGGAATTGTATCAATTTGTATGTTCCAGGCGCCGTTTCAGCAAGGAATTTATCGGTTCCGTGGCCGAGAAGCTCATGTATGGAGGTCACAAGGAACCGCACAATGTGGTTGCAGCTTCCAAATGCCCTCATCTCAAAGGGATCTCCATAGTGGCGAGGTCGATCAGGACTGTTGTTGGCGTTCATGCATTGAAAGACGATATTCTTAACGCCACAGGCCTCACGGATATCGTTGTACTTTGGACGTGATCATTAGCGGTGGCTCTGCGCTGGTACGGTCCATGGAGCTTACGTTCAGCAGGTTCATTGCCTCCCAGGCAAGCCTCGTACAAATGAGACGCCTGGTATATGACAGTTGTGTCCACCAACGCGAGAATCACCGTCACATACTTTGAACCTCGTGAAGGTCGGGGCCTGGAAGACACCTGGCTTGAATGGCCCCTTGCCACCATTGTCGCCGGGCAGAGCCCAAAAAGGCAGCAGGATGAACTTGGCAGGGTTCCCAATCCGAGCATCCAGCTTACTTGTGTCATCAAGATCGGAGACGCATATGGCGACCTCCCATTCGGCCCAAACGGCATAAGGATCTCGGTATGGCTCCACAAATCCGAGATTGCTGTCCACACTCGGACAAATATCATTGATCCACGTTTTCTGCGACTGGTGACAGACATCAGGACTTCCATCAAAAGCTGTGGATGTAGTGTGTGACAAGATCGCGTTGCGTCCGATTCTTTACGTACGGTAAAGGCGCTTCGATGTCTGCACAAATTTTTGCATCTCCGCGGCGTGATCTCCCGTGGTGGCCTTGACATCCAATTCGAAGTCCCCAAGTGAGAGACGAGAAAAGTCGATTCAATCCACAGAGGCTATTATGACTTCAAACCTGACTTTTGACATCAGGAACTTCCGAATTCGAGTATTATCTGGTTCAATCGAGCGCTCACTCATCAGTGTGACAATGACAGATAGTTCAGCCTCGGTGGTTGGTTCTTCCCCCAGTGAACAATCTCTGGGCCTGAGCCGCGAGAAAACCAAGGCTGACCATGGTATTGACAGCATTAGGCCGATCGTCTCTTTGAGAGCAGTAGCTGTGTCGGCTGAGGTAGTCGCCACCTTGCGGAGCGAGCCAGCAGACACGGGGGTTCGTCCTTGTGGTCACCTTTTCCTCACGCCGAGTTAGAGGGCCTTCTTGCCTTGCGCCACTGTGGACCTCCAAAGTAGTTCACCAGAGTGCCGAGAAACAGCCTTGCAAATTCAAGAAGGCATCCAGGTCACGGGAGTCCAAGCCAAATTGCTCCGTCGCTTGTCCAGTGACCAACGCCACCCTTGCTAAATTCGAGAATAAAATCAAAAATTCCCCGGCCTGAAGGAGAACTTTTCCGTAAAATGATTCGACTGCCGCGCCACGCAGCCTTGGAAGGATGGTGAGCATAGAGCTGCTTGCGATAGCTAAGTTCATCGAACAGCTCTGGGGGAAACGCTTGTCGTGGGAGATAAAAGCTGCCAGTTCTGAAGATTACGACGTCAAACTGGGAAATGTACAACAAGCGATAGATTGCGCACCGCCGCCCGTGCCCGTGTGTTTGTTTTTGGAAAGCTTCTTATTTCAAGTTGTATGTCGGATTAAGTTCAAAGTTCATAAAAAAGGGTGGTATCAAATGGTACCAAAACCTGTAACATTGAGAATACCTTATTAAGAGCTTCAGGTTCGAATCATGAAGTGACGTGCAATTATGCCTGCTCGATAGCGCAGTACCGCTGACAATTCATGTTGTTATTCTTCTTTGACCTGCCCTAGGACATCGACGACGCCAGCCGGGGTGTAATTGAACCCTCCTCGGGGGTATTTGACACTGTAATACTAAGGGGGTCACATTCCTCCCGCCCTCTCTCTAGTCCCTGGGGGAGATAGACCTGAAGAAGGGGATCGGGGTCAAGTTCGACAAATATGGCATAACTGGCGCACGACTTTCTTTAGTAACGGAGGGAGGCCGAGAAGATGAGCGGGAGCTTGAACTGAGATGGCCAGGACAGAAGAAGGTTGTTCCGTCTTTCTGTTCAGTCAGTCCTCGATTAGTCATCCACTTACCGCCAGCCTCGAGGCGTCTCACAATAATAGCCATGCAGTACTGCAGGGACGATGTAGGCTAAAGGTTACGAAATGCTTGCTCTGTGTCGGAAGATCTAACAATGTATGCAATAATATGATCATATTTAAATTTTCCACGCTCGTGAGACTCCACAGCTCTATATACAATCAATTTTATTTGGACTAGCAGCACTCTACACGAGCTTCAACAATCCCTGAAGGTTGATGCTCTTTGGCCGCTCAATGGGCAGACCAAGTGCACGATCCCAGATAAGTTGGGCCAACGGGCCGAGGCCTCTGCTGACGCCGAAAGTGACTGTGTAGTACAGAGGATCTTGGAAGCCGTAGTGGTGGAAGAGCACGCCGGAGGCACTATCGACGTTGGGGTGGGGATTCTTGGTCTTGCCATGCTCAGTCAAAACGCCCGGTGCAATCTCGCTGTTCTTCTTAACTAGGCGGTAGACGGGGTTCTTGGCAATATCCGGGCGAGAATCACCGAAATCAATCAATGCCTTGAAACGGGGATCCGGCTTGCGGAGAACACCGTGACCATAGCCCGGGACGACCTGGCCGGAGCGAAGAGTAGCCCACAGGTAGTCCTTGACATCCTGGTCAGAGTAGTTTTCGCCAATCTGCGACTTCATCTTCAGGATCCATCGGAGGACTTCCTGTGCGGCAAGACCGTGCAGAGGGCCGGCCAAACCAAGCAGACCAGCAGAGTATGACAGGTACGGGTCAGAGAGAGCAGACCCGACCAAGTGGGTGGCATGGGCAGAGACGTTGCCACCCTCATGGTCTCCGTGAAGAGCCAAGTAGAGACGGAGCAAATCCTGGAAGCCCTCGTTCTCCTTGCCTGGCTTTCCTAACAGCTTGGCAAAGTTGTAGGCCCAGTCTTGGTCCTTATCAACTGGGATGTCCAGAGCAGCCTTGTCGAAAATGGCTGCTGCGACACGGGGCAACTTGGCCAGAAGGTTGATGCTGTCCTCAAATGTAGGCTCCCAGTACTCAGCCTTGCTCAGTCCCTCGGCGTACTTCTTGGCGAACAAAGACTCGGTGTTCAGGGCAGCCACAGCGCAGGACAGCTGCGTCATGGGGTGAACGTTCTTGTCGAAGGATCGGAGCATGTTAACCACATGGGCTGGAAGGTCCGACTTCTCGGCCAGCTCACGAGAAAGAGCTCGGACTTGAGAAGTGGATGGGACTTTTCCAGTTAGCAGAAGCCAGAACATAGCCTCCGGAAGCATCTCTGTGCCAGAAGTGCCCTTTGGAAGCTCCTTCTGGCAGTCGGCAATTGTTTTGCCGTGGAAGCGGATGCCTTCATCAGCATCCAGAACACTGCCTTCCCAAACCATGGACTTCATGGTTCTCATACCACCAACGACTTGTCCAACGGTGATATCGCCAATCTTCTTATCGGCATGGCTCTTGACCTCCTTCAGTAACTCTCTTTTCTCAGGAATGACGGATTGCAGTGTAGACTTGAGATCAGGCTCGGCGACAGATGCGTAGGTTCGAAATGTGAACGATGTCGAAGGTCGCGCAGTAGAGCGCAGGGCCCTCAGGGCAGCTTGAGCTGTTCGTGTGGTGGTAGCCATCGCGGTGAATGGTGCTAAGAGGTGTGTTGATATCGGAGCTGTCAGAGGACCCCGCACAGTCCGTAGAGCGTGAAATAGTGAGGTGGCAGAAAGCTTTCAGACTTGGGAGTGTTGCAAGGGCGTTGCTTGAAGGTAGTGAGAGAACTGGTAAGAGGTCGAGCGCGATGTTTTGAGCTTTGAGTAAAGAAAAAAAAAAGGGACCGTCGTCGCTAGTCCCCTTGCGCCGGAAGTAGTAGGGGACGTTGGCAAGCACAAGAACCCAACATTACGAACATCCCTCGGCGATCCCCACGGAATCCCGCAACGCCGAAGCAGCCTCGTCTAGCCGGAACCGAGGCTGCGTCCTCCACGGGGATTTTCTGGAGGTTAAAATGACACGTCTGACGGTCACAGTTGGGGCCTGACTTGGAGGACTGATGCAAAAGAATGCCGGGCCCATGGACGTTAAACTTTGTCAGACAGGTGCCCTATTCCAGGCTGGGAGACATGGAGCCGTCAAGGCTGAAACCCGGTCCGAACTCGGATCCGTAACGAGCGATTTTGGCAAGTCGAATGTTGCGAAAAACAATGTTGTAATGTGAACATCGACTCTTCCAAGGTTGCTACTGCGTACCGGATTGGATTTGGCCATTCCTCATTACACATCCTGCCTTGCCACATTAGAAAGCAGCTTTGGGCTGCTCTCCGCAGGTTTATTTCAGTGCCTCTGACCCAGTATCGCCGGGCAAACCACTGTTCCCTTCACCAACACTCATAGGGCTCCATCTCAAGATCAAGATATACAGAGATGACCATGCTTCGACGCATTCCTAGGAGCCTCGCTAGGCCTACCTCGCGGACGATCTTGAGATCCTCGGTCTCGAAACCATTTCTCGCTTCGATGCCTCGTTACCTGTCGTCGTTGCCGCCAGTTGATCCTCCGGTGTCTACAGCCCTCCCATCCGACTCATTCCAACTATTGGCTACGGAAGATAAGGCTGGAGATGCCGAGGATCTGCTTTTCGAACAACAAGTCGAGGATGTCAAGAAATGGTGGGCGTCGCCTCGATACGAAGGGATCAAACGACCCTATACCGCAGAAGATGTCGTGAGCAAACGAGGGACCCTACAGCAGACATATCCCAGCTCAATTATGGCCAGAAAGTTGTTTAATCTTCTTAATGAAAGAGCCGCTGAAGGGAAGCCGGTACACACTATGGGAGCAATTGATCCCGTACAGATGACTCAACAAGCGCCAAATCAAGAAATCCTCTATGTCTCTGGCTGGGCTTGCTCATCCGTGCTCACTACTACGAACGAGGTCTCAGCTGATTTCGGGGATTATCCATATAACACGGTGCCCAACCAGGTGCAGAGATTGTTTAAAGCCCAACAACTACATGACCGCAAACACTTCGATGCCCGAAGGAAACTGAGTCCTGAGGAGCGGAAAAAGACTCCTTACATTGATTACCTGAGACCAATCGTGGCAGATGGTGATACCGGTCATGGTGGACTATCTGCCGTCATCAAGCTGGCAAAGCTGTTCGCTGAGAATGGAGCCGCTGCCGTGCATTTCGAAGACCAACTCCATGGCGGCAAGAAATGTGGACATTTAGCAGGCAAGGTGCTGGTACCTGTGGGTGATCACATCAACCGTCTCGTGGCCGCCAGATTTCAATGGGACATGATGGGTTCTGAAAACCTGGTGATTGCTCGGACCGATTCTGAGAGTGGAAAACTGCTTTCAAGTGCCATTGATGTGCGGGATCACGAGTTCATCTTGGGTGTGACGCAGGACACAGAGCCACTCGCAGAAGTACTTCAGGAGATGGAAGCCAAGGGCGCCAGTGGGCCTGAAATCGACAAGTTTGAGTCGGCATGGGTCAAGGAGCATAAGCTGGTCACATTTGATGAGGCTGTGGAAGCCCACATCAAGTCCGAAGGTGGCGACGCCTCCGAATACCTGGCCAAGACCAAAGAGAACCGCAACATGTCACTATCCAAGCGCCGCGCACTATCCCAGCAATACACGAAATCGCCGGTTGTATGGTCGTGTGATATTCCAAGAACTCGAGAAGGATTCTACCACTACCGGGCGGGTCTTTCCGCCGCCACTAAGCGTGCCATTGAATTTGCTCCCTACGCCGACCTCCTCTGGCTTGAAACTGCCGACCCTAACGTGGCCAAAGCAGCAGGATTCGCACGAGAAATCCGCCAGGCATACCCAGGCAAGAAATTGGTCTACAATCTCAGTCCATCCTTCAACTGGATGGGACATGGGTTCGATGATGCTTCTCTGAAGTCATTTGTCTGGGACCTAGCGAAGGAAGGCTTCGTGCTTCAGTTGATCTCGCTGGCTGGTCTGCACTCCACGGCCACCATCACGGCCGAGTTGTCGCGAGGTTTCAAGGACGACGGAATGCTGGCATACGTCAAGCTCGTCCAAAGCCGGGAAAAGGCACTTGGTGTTGATGTCCTAACACACCAAAAATGGAGCGGTGCGCCGTACATTGATGGCATTATTGGTGCCATTCAAAGCGGCAGCAGTGGCAGCAAGAGTATGGGTGAGGGCAACACTGAGACCAGCTTCTGAGTGGGCATCGGAAGCCGTCAATTCTAAGCCAGCGCTCTGTGACAACACGCCTTGCATGATACCGGGGCGGCCAATTCACGCGGCGAGTATTCGTGCGCCACGTGGGCTAGCATTTGCGAACGCACATCGCTAATATGATGGCAATCCGCTGAGTCGCTTTCAGCACTGAAAGGATACACAGATGTCATGAGATACAGTGAGTGGGTATGCAGCGACCTAGTACTCGGATATATGGACTTCGCCCGATACACATGGTTGTATGTGCGCAGTGAGAATGGTAAGTTGGTCTGCATTGATGTATACCCATGTTTAGACAGATCAATTCCATATTTAGCTATATTTATAAGTTACAAGCGAAAAGTTTCGTCCGAGGGCTCATGATCCTTTGGCATGGCGCTTCCGCTGAATACAGACTGTGATTTTGAGTCAAGAGCTGTTTGCCGGGACTGCCTGCGTAGGAGGGATGTCCTCTCTCACTGGGCTGTAGACTGGCGTTATGTATGTCTGATGTTTAAGACATTGTCTCCTGAAAAATCATCGACCCTAGAAGTGTATATACCAAGAATCTGTATAAGCACAAAACGGACGATATCGGCATTGAAATCCTTGGATTGCAATGCGAATTACAGTAAATGTTCGAAAAAAACGGCACGCCCCCTTTTCATAAGATTTAAAAACCTAATAACTTACTAACGCCTATATCTATTACTATATAACTTTAAAGAGCTCTAGTAGACTAGATAAAGTTTATATATAAAGTAGAAATAATAGCTTATATTTATTA
>NW_008751646.1:1259683-1318955 GCF_000230625.1 Exophiala dermatitidis NIH/UT8656 | reverse complement strand
GTTGAATTTAGTCTAAATAGCTAGGGTAGGGTATAATTTTAAAAATACTAAGTCTTGAAAACCCCCCGTGCCACTATTTCTGAGACCCCACTGTATATCCGACTACAGGTCGATAACAAGCGGTTTTCAAGCACCAGCCTGGCTATCTGTGGAGTCTTGTTGCCATATACTCGAGGAAAGAATTCTGCGGCAGCCTCGCCGTAGGAGGCGTAAACCCTGATCAACAGCCTTTCAGGGACCGAACCGTGGATAGTGGCCCCAATATGGAGCTTATGGAGAGATTAACAATGCTAGTGCTTTTGGGGCCCGTGCCAGCCAACACGCGTGCTCCGGAGCCATGTTCCCTGTGGCTCTGCGCCGCTGTTTTGCCGCCTCCGAGTCCCTGATAATCGCTCCCGCTAAAACCAAAAATTTCGGCAGGGCTGAGAAAAAAGTGGCAGCGCCTTGGGCAACCCGCCGCAGGCTGATATATCCTACATTTCCTACATTTCTCTCCCTGCAACACCCCTCTTCTTTCCATCCTCGTACCACTCTCCTCTCTTGGGTTTTAGTTGTTGGGGGACAGGACGCTGTTTATTGTCGCTTGCAATCGACAGAGCAGGCGTCACCTTTTTTTTTTTTTAGGTGGTTGCGACATCTCTCGTTGCATCGGCATTTTTCTTTCAGAATATGCCACATTTTGAAAGCCCTCCTCTGGCTCCCGCAATGGCTGCTCCTGTGGTTCCATCGAAATCGAACTACTCAGGAATCCCTCCTACTGCAGAGGAAGTCAACAGTATCCTGAAGACGATTCTAGAGACCAACACCGCTCAGACCGCGCTCGATGCCTCATATGCCTTGACGAACCTCCTGATACAGTCCGTCGGGATCCGAGGACTATTGGCCTACAATTTAATACCCGAAATAAAGAAGGCGGCCGTCGACAAGAAAAATGGCTCCAAACGCGAGAGTGCCATGTTTATCCTGGGTGCCATGTTTGAGCGTTTCCCCCGCGAACAACCGCTCAGCGAAGTCGTCTTTTTACTGCTGGACGGAGGACTTTTCCATCTCGTCCTAGACGGGTTGGCCGACAAAGGTTCATCAGTCCGTGAGTCGGCGCAATATGCCGTCGATGAGCTTTTCAAAAATCTGGAGCCCGAGGCTCTGGTTGTCGGGCTCCTCCCAGCCTTGCAACGATACTTGTCTAAGCCCACCGGCAAGTGGCAAGGAACCGTTGGAGCATACACTTTACTCGGAAAGATGGCCGACAAGGCCCAAATCGGTGCCGGTACAAAGGATGAGGAGCAAGCCAAAGACGTTTTGCGCGAGGCTATGGGCAGGACCCTCAAAGACCTCATCCCCGTGGTTGAGAGTGGCATGCACGATCTCAAAGCGGAGGTCGCCAAAGCGGCAACCAAGGCCATGACTTCTCTTACCACTCTACTGCAAAATGACGACGTGGCTCCTCGGATACCACTTCTGATCGACACCATGAAGAACCCCTCGACCCAAACCTTGCAGAAAGCCATTCACGCTCTTTCCCAGACCACCTTCGTTGCGATAGTGACATCGCCTGTCCTCGCCCTCCTTACTCCCCTGCTCGAGAGAGCCCTCAACTCTCCTGGAACGAGCCAGGAAGTGCTACGACAGGCCGTCGTCGTTGTGGAAAACTTGACCAAATTGGTTCATGACCCAGTCGAGGCAAGGACATTTTTGCCTAAGCTACAACCTGGTGTCCAAAAAGTCAAAGATAATGCCTCTCTTCCGGAAGTGCGAGAATTGGCCACAAGAGCGGTGGATGTCATGAAGAAAGCCATGGGTGACGACAAAGATGGGGTGACTGCTGGACAGATTGCCCGGACTACGACCGAGGATGTTTTGAAAGTTCTAGACCAACAGATTAGCGCACACGGTACTATTTCGAAGGAAGATATGGCCATCTGGAAGGAAGGTCGGGTTTATGTCGCTGACATGGTCAAAGAAGATGTCAACGTCAGGGTCTTTTCGAGAGTTCCTGGTCGAGTGGGACCTTATCTCCGATACCTTCTTCCAGACGACAAATGCACTGCGGTTGCTGAAGGCGTGCAGAAGCATTTCGTCGAGGAAGACCACAAGAAGTTCGGCGCTCCTGTCCAGGAAAATCCTGACGAGGTCGAAGTCGTCAACGCCGAGTTCTCTCTTGCTTACGGTGGCATGTTGTTACTCTCTCACACCAACCTCCGCTTGCTGAAAGGCCACAGATACGGTCTTTGTGGACGCAATGGTGCAGGTAAATCCACCCTGATGCGAAGCATTGCCGAGGGCAAACTGGAAGGGTTCCCGCCACAAGACGTGTTGAAGACATGTTTCGTCGAGCACAACCAGGGTGAAGACGCCGACATCAGCATTCTTGAGTTTGTAGCCAAGGATCCCGAGATTGCCAAGGAAGGCATGGAAAGGATCTCCCAGGTCCTCGAGGAGGTCGGGTTCACCGCTGGGCCTGAAGGTCGCCAGTCGCACAAAGTTGGATCGCTGTCCGGAGGATGGAAGATGAAGCTGGCTCTGGCAAGGGCCATGTTGATGCGTGCCGACGTGTTGCTTCTGGACGAGCCGACCAATCATTTGGATGTCGCCAACGTCAAGTGGCTGGAAGAGTACTTGAAGAGCCATACCGAGATCACTTCTTTGATTGTTTCCCACGACTCCGGATTTCTCGACGCGGTTTGCACCGATATCTACCACTACGAACAGAAGAAATTGGTGCACTACCCTGGGAACCTGGCGGACTTTGTCAAAGTCAAGCCCGAAGGGAAGAGCTACTACACTCTGTCGGCCAGCCAGGTGCAGTTCAAGTTCCCTCCTCCTGGCATCTTGACTGGTGTGAAATCGAACACACGGTCCATCCTTCGAATGTCAAACGTCAGCTTCACCTATCCCGGCGCCTCGAAGCCTAGTTTGCAGGATGTGTCCTGCTCACTGAGTCTGTCGTCACGGGTGGCAATCATCGGCGCCAACGGTGCAGGCAAATCTACTCTGATCAAACTGTTGACCGGCGAGACGATTCCACAAACCGGCAAAGTCGAGAAGCATCCCAACCTACGAATCGGGTATATCAAGCAGCACGCACTGGAACACGTGGAGATGCATCTGGAAAAGACGCCGAACCAGTACCTGCAATGGAGATATGCCAACGGTGACGATCGCGAAGTGCACATGAAAGCCACCCGAGCACTCACCGACGAAGACAAGGTTCAGATGGAGAAATGGATCGATCTTGGCGACGGCAAGCCTCCGCGGCAGGTGGAGGCCTTGATGGGCCGACAGAAGTACAAGAAGACGTTCCAATACGAAGTCAAATGGAAGAACATGCTGCCCAAATTCAACACGCAGGTGTCGCGTGAAACCCTTCTCGAATGGGGGTTCCAGAAGCTGGTGCAAGAATTCGACGACCACGAAGCCTCCCGAGAGGGCTTGGGATACCGTATTCTCGAACCCAAGGTGATCGCTAAACATTTTGAGGATGTCGGTCTCGACCCGGAAATCGCCAATCACAACCAGATTTCGGGTTTGAGCGGAGGTCAAAAGGTCAAGGTCGTGCTCGCTGGTGCCATGTGGAACAACCCGCATCTGCTGGTGTTGGACGAACCGACCAACTTTTTGGACCGAGACTCCTTGGGCGGTCTGGCCGTTGCCATTCGCGAGTACAAGGGTGGTGTGGTCATGATCAGTCACAACGAAGAGTTTGTGGGCGCCCTATGTCCAGAACAATGGCACGTCGCCGACGGCCGAGTCACCCACAAGGGCCATTTGGCGGTGGATCTCAACCGATTCGAGGATTCGCGTCCAGGATCGAGTAACGTCAGCTCGGCGGTGTCAAGTGCCACGGCCTCAGCAGTCAACTCGGGAGCCGAAGACAACAGCGACATGAACTTCCGGGCTAAGAAGAAGAAGAAGATGACCAGAGCACAATTGAAGGAGAGAGAGGTGCGGCGCAGGTTGAGACAGTAAGTTCTACACCTTTATGATTTCGATCGAAAAGAACGTCAAGCTGACATGTTTATCTTAGTATCGAATGGTTGAACAGTCCTAAGGGGACACCGCATCCGCCTGACACGGACGATGAGGCATGAAGAAACAAATTGAAGAAGGTCGCACGATATAAAAAATTTTTCTCTTTCTTTTTGTCAGCATCAACAAGGGTTAAGGATAGACATTACATGGTTGCGGTCGTCGAGTACCGTTTGTCGTTTGTTCAGAGGCATAGCGTGGCGTTGGAGTCGGGGTTTCGTTTCTGATCAAGCAGAGAGAGAGACGGGCGCTGTCGAACATCAAACATCGAACGCAGAAGAATACCAGCGCCATTTGCTCGTTTATTCATTTACTTTATGGCCATTCATCCGTGGTTGCGATCGGGGTTATCTGGCACTTCTATGGTGCCATTCTTGTATATTGCAAAGGCATCCAGCACTGCGGCATCGACTGCCCGAGGCCAGGTGTTAGACTGACTGACTGATCGTCTGCGGTCTGTGGTCTTTAAAAATTTATTCTTGTCTTTTTGAATTTCCTCTATGAGATCGATATCTAGGTGGATATACCCCCGTGAGACACATTGAATACAACTTTTTGTTTCCATTTACAACAACAGTCCTTGCCTGTTCAAACTGCAGGGCAAACCACCCGTCTCTCGTCTACAGTAGTATATCCATACATTTTTGTGTCTATCTACACTCCTGACCAAAAAGGTCCTATAGTCCCAGGCAGTCGTGCGACCACGCATGACCCCTACAAGGTTGACATAGTAGTAGTTCCACCTACCTAAGGGTAGTCATCACCGCAATCCCTATTCAATTGAGTTCAGTCGAGTTTATTGTAGTATCTTTATGTCTATTATACGACCTTCGCATCCTTTTTCATTGGCCTCTCCCCAAAAATCGTACTCCCAACCCTAACTTCATCACTGCCCAACTTAACCGCACCCTCAAAGTCCTCCGACATACCCATACTAAGTTCCAATTTGAACCCGTCAGGGCCATCCAAATCGAACTTGCCCTCCAACTCCTCGTCTTTTCGGAGTATCTGCACAAGCCGATCCCTCGTATCTCTCAGACACAAAAAATCCTCGTTTTCCGTTTCCGCCGTCGTGGCTTTCGACCGTGCAATCGCCCCGATTGTCATGAGGCCTTGCAAGCGCAAATGTGGGCATTGTAGAATAATATGCTTGGCCAACGTGACCACCTCTGGTTCCTTACCGTCATTGTCGTCGGTAATTAAAGGCGCCACCCCGGATTTCGATTCCTCGCCGGACGTGTTGACTTGGATGAAGACGCGGAGGGGGTCCGAGTCGGCCGACGAGGACGTAGTCTTGTCTCCTTCGCTGCGCTCGGCTCTTCCCTTATCCAACAAGCTCGCCTTCTTAACACTATCCACACTTTCCACGGCCCAGAGACCCTCGACTTCCCTCGCCAGCTCTCTGGCCTTATTACTCTGTAACCCGCCGATGAAATGCCATTTTATCGTCTTGGGTAGTATGCGCGCCTTTTCTAGGAGTTCCTGAACATAGTTTTCGCCAAAGTGTAAATGATTCACGGGGGCGTTGTGGAGGGCTAGAATGTCGCTGGCCGGTTTGAGTTTGGACACGGCGACTAATCGGACTACCCGGGTCGGAGGCGGAGGTTGGGACGACGGCGAAGATGAGGATGAGGATGAGGATGAGGACGCTAATACGGCTGAGATTCGCTGTTTGACGGATTGGAGGTTTGTTAGGAGGACGGCTGTGCGGGCTGGGTCGGGTTTGATCATCTCGGTTTCCTTGGAATCGGTCGTGTTGTTGGTGTCGGTACTGTTCAGGTTGGTCATTCTGTCGAGGTGGACAATAAAACAAAAACTTCTGGGGAGACTGCAGGTAGTCTTGTGCTTGTAAGTGAGGTAGACTAGGTAGCCAGTCCCTTCGACTGCCGTCGTGGGTTTCAAGTTAGAGACTGTGGCTCGATCGTCGCGAGAGAAGACGGGCAAAAATAGGACTGTTTAATATTAAGTTCGAATGTTCGGGATCGTCGTGGGAAATGCCGACGTCATTTACTGCTAGAACAATTCGGGGTAATTAACCGAGCCTTGCGCATAAACGAGGCTGAATAACGAGGCTGCCTTTGCAATGCCCGGAAAAAAAGTTACTCATGAACACCATCATGCTTTTAAGAATTGACAGAAACAGCGCTTGCAAACGAGGCTATACATCCCGTGGTTGCATTCCATCCGGTCCCCTTTTTGCGTCCTGTTGCATTGTTTCGGCTTGAGTTGTCGCTAACCCGCTCAGTCGCGTAGCACTCTCCAAGCTAAAAGCAAACAAGTATTTCTGTGCCAGTCTTGCCTGGTCTTGTACACTGCCACACCCCCGTCTACTAAGGTAGGTGGCGGCTACGCCGTTGGTGCAGATCTCCTCACATTGCTAGATGCATTGCAGAACCGCAAAATACGCCGCAATCCTGATCGAATCTCGGTCGTGCTCACAATCGAGGAGCAAGAAAAACAACCCAGTTGATCACGGCCCCTTTGCCAACCGTTCTTGCATCATGTTGAGCAAGATCCCTGGGACCTTTTCCTGAGTCGCTCGGATCGTCAACCGATACATCTGTACACATTTCACGTCAGTATGTAATCCACCAATGTAGGAATCTTAGGTCACAAGACGACCCATCCATGCCAACACCCACACGAGCACGAAAAGAAGAAACAAACAGCATAAGACTGAAGAACTAGGAAAAATGTCTGACATACCTTTTGTTGATGATTCGGCTCCAGTCTCAACAAACAGCCCGTCTTGCCCTTCTCGAGCTGTAGCACGGCGCACCCAACAAAGTTCCTCGGGTTCGGATCAACCTTTTCCAAAAGCCGCCATCGGAAACCTTGGACGACATCTCGAATATATTCGTCGCTCATGGGTGTGGTCGACGAACGGAGACCAAACGTGCTCTGCGCCTCCAAAGGCCCAGCCCCAATCTGTCGCCATCGTTTGAAGAAATCTTCGGCCGACAACTCGGACGGGTCCATAAACCGATGAGGCGAGATCGGCAGTTTCAACGTGTATCCTTGCAGGGCGCCAGCCAGATACGAAATCCGAATCGTAGGTGATTCAGAGAACGGTGCGACCGAAGTACATACAATAGTCTGCTGAACCTGAGAGTCGGCGTCGACGTGCGAGTCGGGCAGATTCTTCGTGTCAATCTTGAGATTCGGGGCCGATTTGTTGTCGATGGTCGTAGTAAAGGATCCGATTGGAAACGATGCTTTGTTCGTAAAGTACAACTTCACCACCCCCAGATGGCCGCGGTATTCGGCTCGGATGCCGACTTGGATTTGAGGATCTTCGTATAACACCCCTTCATTGGCGAAAAACATTTGCTCATACCCAATCTCCCAATCTGGGGACAAATGGGTTGTGCTGGTAAGTTCGGGTGTTGTTGTGGTCTGGCCGTTCATGTCGAGACCCTCCAGGTCTTTCGAAGCACTGCTGAATCCATTCTGCGAAAAGCCACTGACACTCCTTGTTCCCGTGCCGTTGGCGCTGGAAGTGGCATCCGCCCCGCGCCCGTTGACAATGGTTGTGAATGTCCGTTTTAGGCCTGTCTGTTGTTGGGCCAGGAGAACTTCCTGTTTGTCGGCATTGGCATCCTTACCCCCGACAACCCATGTCCGGCGTTCGCTCGTGCCCGCACTCTTATTGTGTAATCTCTGGAGCAGGATAGATGCTCGCTCTGAAAACGGAGGCATCTCATCACAAATCGTCCTCAGTAGATCGTCCGTAGGCAATGTCGCAATGGTCAGATATTCGCAAGCCCTCTGCTGTAACTCGGAATCGGGGGAATGGCTGTAGAACTGGAACATCTGGAGAAGCTGGGGCTTGATCTCCGGGAAGAGGTTCACAAACTTGATAAAGGTCGACAACAGCAGTGCCCGTGTAGGGTCCGGCGCGGATATCATCTTGGTCTGCAGCAGCATCAACTGCTCAATCGGACTAGATCCCTTGTTGTCGGCGATCAGATGTCCAAACTCTCCCAGAATGTATCCGCCAATTTTGACGAGACTGTCATGACAATTGTCCATCTTCAGATAGTCAAAGATGTGTTGTGCGGCGTAAGCTTGTAATTCTTCGTTGTTGGTTACAATCTGCACAACGCGCTGCCAGACTTCGTCACTGACGTGGTCCCCGGCCATGGCGAGTAATCTCAGTGAGATGTCGATGTACCATTGGGCATCGGTCGCATACTTTTCCGTCAGGATAGCAATCTTTAGCGTCATCTCTTCTCGGATCGAGTAGTCGGCTGTCTGGAGGTACTTCAACAGTTCATTGACAATGGGTTGGGCGTTGGACGTGTCACACATGCTGTACAGCAAGTCCAGTCCTTTTCTTCGTACGCTGATGTCCCGATCTCGTAGCGAACCAAAGATGATATTTTGATGGCGTTTGATCGGGTCCAGCGTGTCTGTTCTGGCGGCGAGATGGGTCATGGCATCCAAACCCAGGTAACGCACGTTTGTTTCCCGCGACTGGATGAACTTGCCGAGCTTGGCAGATATGTGCATCATGAGCTCATGCTCCGTGTCAAGATGGATCAGAAGATTGATGGCTTCGAATAGCACGGCATTCTGGGCGTTATTCTGTTGGACATTTTTCGGGGCCTCCGTTGCAGCATACATGATGGCTTGTAGCGACTCGCGGATGATAGCGTGGACATGTGAATCTTCTGTTGAGTAAGGGTGATGAGCCATAGTTCGGCACGATCATCTTGTGCATTGAGGATAAACTTACCTGATGGCGGATAATACTGAAGGAGCTTCAAGAACTTCACCTGGATCCAGGGACAGGGCACTTTGTAGTACAGATAGTCTGGGGAAATATCGTTCTCGATGACGATCTTGTATAGCCTCTGGGCGGCCTTCACATAGCTCCCCTTGTAGGCTTCGGGATGGTCCTGAATCAAGGCCATGACGAGCGAAGTGACTGACAGGACGACTCCCATGTCCGGATCGTCCATCAACGAAATGATACGCTCCGCCCATTCCGGCTGAAGAATCGCAGGATGTTTTCGATAGAGACGTAGGAGCGTCAAGGCAGCTTTCTTCTTTACAAACGATTTGGAAGTGGGAGAGATGAGAAGCCGGTGTACTTCGGAACTCAGAGCCTCTCCCATTTCCCTCCCACCAACGTTGGCGACAGCATGCAAAGCCAGACAGTTGTTGAGCTCATTTTGACTCAACAAGTCTTTCCGAATGCTGTTCACCACCAGATGCAAGAGTTCATGTTCCTCGTGTAAAAAGAGCGTCACCGCGAGATATCCGATCTGCTTCTCCGAGTACTTTGTAGCGGAGATGAGGTTGACCGCCTCCAGATGCCCAAAGTCGACATTGTATCCTTGGATGTAGATGTACAATAACTTGCAGGCGTATTTCTTTTTCTGGTAGCCATCCAATTTCTCGTTCTTGAACTTCTGTCGAATATTGGCCAACTCTTTGTTTATGCGCTTCTCCTCCAGCTCCCGGGCTCTGGCATTTCGAAGGTCCGCGATGAACTGGACAAGTCCGCGCATAGACGACATCGTTCAGGAACGAAACAGCAGACTCATCCGCACGCGATTCGCGCTGGGTCGGCCGCCGAGCGTCAACAGGTTGTGGATGATCGTCAGGCCCAGGAGGCGTCGGCAGTCAGTGGTCAATGGCGCATGGTCTAGGATTGTTACAACGCCCGGCCCTCGACAAGTGAAAGCAGACAGATTTAGGGCGGAGACCGGTACGTCCAGGACAGTAGGAGGAATGTTCAGGTGGGTTATTGATTAGATGGACAGGTTGTTGTGGCTTCACACGCGCTTACAAGTCGTTCTTCATGGCGACCCCTAAAGTGCCTGTTCCGGAGGACCAGCCTGCCGCATGATGACTAAGCGACGACGTATATCACCAAGTATAGTACTTCCGCAAATAACTTGCTATTGTTTACTTCACGATACTCATCTCAGGCCCATCCTCTTGTCGTTGTTCATTCACCTCTGAGCCTTGCCCAGAGCTATCATCTCATCCAGAAGTGTCACTGTCTCAGCCGGACTGGCAATCCAGGCGCAACAACAAGCACTCCGCGCCTTGAAGTCGTTTCCTCCGCCACTCAGGAACTGATCCCCAACGTGAAGAGTACTCGACGGTGCGATCCCTCCGAACCACTTCTGACATGACTGGACACCCATAGATTTGTCGCCCACGTCAAGGAAGACATCCGCACCTCCGTTGAACACCGTGAAAGGAATGTGGGCATGAGCTGGCGGTGGCTCCGTCTCCTTATCGTAGACCAGTGAACTCTCCACCACTTGCTGCACCACCAGCACCGTCTCTTCCAGCTGCTCACGAGTAAGTTTCTTTGATTGATCGGCCGCATAGATTCCTACTGCTCGTTCTTTACGAAGCACCTTGGCTTGCAAATGAAGAGTCCTGATACAGGAATGGAAGGCCGCTTCTGCCACATCCAGCAGCGATTGAATTGCTGGCTCAGACCAAGTTTTCATGGCATCTAACACCCACTCGCGTCGGTGGATATAGCGTAGACAGTACTCAGCGGTCTCGTCAAACACTAAAAGAAAATTCGACTCGCCGCCCATGATGATGAGATTGGACTTTTGTTGAGTTGTTAGTTCCGTCGACGATTGAACAGCCAGGAGTAGACCGGATAGCCGGTCAAAGTAATTCTTCGGCTGAGTATAGCCTGCAGCCGTGACAATGCCAATGCGCACTCCTTGAGATAGAAAATGGAGGAGGCGGTGAATCACGGGATCCGACTCTGGTGAATGCAGAGATGCTCCGTCCTCGTACAAGGTCACATCACCATCGAACGTAAGCAACTCCAAGCCTGCCTTGATGTTCGGTTTCAATGACCGGTAAGGTTTCGGCTGGATCATCGCCATGATTTGAGCGGTGTTCAGAATCAGCCGGATATCATTGAACGACGGGGCGACAAAGCGGCGCGATGATATCGCCCTGAGGGAATCTTGGTAGTAGAAGGCGTCTTCAAGAGCAAGCGGTGTGAAGAAGGCTGAAATTGTCGGGACCAACATATTGAGCTTCGATCTGGGATGCGAAGAGAATTGGCGGTTGACTGTCTTCTCGTCAACTCTAGCCCGCAGCAACAGTTTGAAGACTCACTGGTGTCAATGATTAGATCCTCGACATCCCGAAATATCTCGGCATATCTCTGCCGGGCGGAACGTGCCATGGTGTCCAGGCTTTGGGCATTGTTATCGTCGTAATCGACGGCGGGTTGGGAGTTGAGCACAAAGGGCACTGCAAGAAGTCCCTATGGCACGACGATTAGCCATTGGGAGCCAATGCGCTCCATGACCGCGACATGTGAGGCCTCACTTTGATCCACTCAATCAGTTGATCTCTTCGGTGTGTCTACTCAGATGGATATTAGCCAAGATATTTCTTTGAACAGTTGGCGCGAACGTGCCTTGAGCGCGTCTATAGTTCATTAGCAGGGGCTTCCATTGTCGCTGACAGGGAGCCAGGCTCTTACATTCAACGCGATACCGGGTTGTCATGATTGCTGTCCAGGTACGCAGTCCACCCGTTGGTAGATCGAAAACAGGGGCGTTAGGTACGAAGGTGAAGATGTTAGGTCGAGAGTGGCGGAGGGTAAATCCTTGATCTCTTGTAGGACACTGGCAATAATACTATGATGTTGTAGTTGTACAGAGTAACATTGGATTGCTGGAATCTCAATGACCACTTTGATTGGCCAAATAGACCCCGTGGCACCCGCAGTAGACACGAATTACTCTTTTGCCATATGATAGAAGTGGACACCACGTGAGCGATCGAATACACCAGATTGGTACCCAAGATCAACAGGAGTGCTTTGGGAGTCTTGGGTTAAAATACAGTACTTACAGGCTTTCCAAACTACGTAGGCAGATAGAAGAGTCATAGACCAGAGCAGCTGTGCGTAGCAGACCAAGGTCTGGAATCACCCCTTTATGATCTGGCCGATTGCTTCGTCAAAGGTCGTCTCAACATGTGGCCAGACCTCTGCTCCATCTGCCTTGGTGCACCCGCTAGCCGTCCACGACCATAACACCTGTCGTGAAGTAGTACCTTTGTCCAATGAACTCCATCTAATGTTGACGGAATCAGGGAGAATACCAATCTTCATCTTCTCCACTACCTCGCCTGATTTGTAAAGCGCAAACTCCCCATGGTGTGGTCGACATAGTGTCCATTTCCGGAGTGTGTCATGATCTGAGTTCTGGACATCTTGAGATTCCAGGGCCAGGTCTTGGGTATGCTTGACTAAATCCAGTAACAATACCCGCCGGAGAAACAACATTACCGCCTCTTTGGTTTCGTGATGTAGGTGTGGCAGGTTTGAGAAGCCAAAATCAAGAGAAGAAGTTTCATAGCGTGAACCATGTAGTGGAGGTCCAAGGAAAGTATGGAGGTCCACCGTCATGATTCTCTCTCCGGTCAGAGTCACTTTGCATGCCGCTTGTGCGGGATGCATCAATCCAGACAGGATTGAATATGGTGTTTCTGTGTGCAATGGCTGGGAGAGGTCGTTCCCCGACCCTGCTGGCACGATTGACACAGGCACCCCAGCCTGCACAAAAGGCCGCAGGAGAGTTCGACAATCGCCCCAGAAGGAGGCGGCCTCCGCCTTATGTCTAAGGTGGGTCAATATTGGACGAATTAGGGTATATTCAGGGAGTGGTCGAGGCTTGATAGTCATGGGCAATGGTTTGTGGGACCTTTTTGCCAAATTTTGCTCATGAGCGGCTGTCAGCAACAGGCGGAGCGAGGTTGCGACAAACTCGGCGATTGTGTTGGCGTCCGCATTTCCCGCGACCTCAGTATCAGGTTTCTCAGAGAAGAGTAGCGAGATTCGACATCCATCACCAACTTCAAGATCTACCGCTTGAGCGCGAGTGGAGACTCCCTGGTTGGCCACTATACGTGCTTCTCGACAAATCTCGTAGAAGAGTTCCTCCTCGAACATTGAATCTCGCAGTTCTGTGAGTTGTTCGCTTATGCTTTCTGAGTGGCTTTTGGTGGGTCTCTTGGGAGAGAAAGCTCCAGTTCTCACGCCGTCTCGGCTCACATAAACATGTAGCCATTTCCGCTTCCCCCGAAGTGCGTGCTTGTCTAAGGTGACAGAGCCATCCTCGGACTGGCGCAGAAGGGCAAATCCTCGATCTCGGAACTGTGGTGCGGATTCGGGAAAGCCAAAGTGCACACCAACCGCTTTGCTGTCACGTGGTACCCTCGAAACCGCCCAACCAGCAGCAGTCAGACCGGCAATCTGGGCCCAGTATTCCGTTTGACGTTCGGCGTCGGACCGCAATCTGGAGGAGGCTTCAGACAGTTTCTTGGAGGCAGACCGAAAACTCTGCAGCCTCCATCCTTCGGAAGTGAGTGCCAGGCGTTGTTGCACGGAAGAAGGAAGCGGCTTTGGTTTCAGCATTCGAGCAGCAAGAGTGCCCACCGGGACAGCCTCTTTGAGTGCCGGAGACATGGAGCTTTGAGCCGGGACAGACTGTTTTGAGATGAGAAGCGATATAAAGTCAAGAGCACAGAGTAT
The DNA here is from genome assembly GCF_000230625.1 of Exophiala dermatitidis NIH/UT8656. Lineage (NCBI taxonomy): Eukaryota > Fungi > Ascomycota > Eurotiomycetes > Chaetothyriales > Herpotrichiellaceae > Exophiala > Exophiala dermatitidis. The sequence goes on along the minus strand of NW_008751646.1, from coordinate 1,305,388 downwards.
CTCATTTTGAGCATAGCTAATGTACATCGCCAGTGGTTAGAGGATAAAGTAACTGTCCGACGATTGTGCTCACCTCAGCCGTTCAAGCATCTGCTCCCTACCCTTCCATAGACTTTCCTGGTGCTTCTGACGAGTTTCATCTTCGTTCTCGCCTTGAATTTCATTGGCAGCCTGCTTTTCCTGGGAGTCTACAGCCTTGTCCTTAGTTCGCGACACAAGACCTCGTTCGGTCACATGGCGAAAATGGCCCTTCTGCGCGACAATCTTCTGAATTTGGATTGACCAGTCTTGTGACTGAGCAGGAGCCTCAGAGGGGATAAGGAGGCTGATAGTCTTCGAGTCGGACATTCTCAGAGCATTGCCATGCCACACAGGAGTTGTTATTCTCTGTTCGTCTTTGTCGTGATGGTTGTTTCTGAGGTTGCCGGGATTTGTGTAGTGAGAGGAACAACAACGTCCCTACCGAAGCCGAAAGCAAATAGGCCGTAAACAGACTGTACTGAATTCTAAATAACAGCAAACGCGCGATGTGTTCACAATAGGTGTGATGGCTGAATTGGAATGTTTGCACCAAACGTTAGGCCTTTATGCACAACTTGGACCAGATGTTGATGTTCCATTGCTTTTCACACTAGTTCACTAGTGGCCCCTGATATCCGTTCTGGTAATCGAGCCGACACAGGCAGATAGCACTATTTTACAGCAGACGCACCATACCGTATCGCTCTTAGGGCTGTGAAAGCTGCCAATAGTGACCGAAGCTTCCCCCACGCCCGACTGCGCTACTGCTACTATGACATAGGGCCCCGGTGCTGGCAGTGAAGCTGCTCCGTTGGGGACGTTTCCTGCTCTCTACAGTAAACTTATCTTCATTATCGGATTCCCTACCTCAGCGTATTATTTTCTCTGTGATACGACACCTACCTCGTTATTTTTACTGCGGGCCTGACCTTTGTCTCCCGTGGAGACCTAAAGCACTGTCTTTTCACTGTGTGCAGTGATACTAAATGTCCAGCAGATAAGCGCGAGAAATCCATCACGGAACTGATTGTCCTCCACTTGAACCCTTGCAATCCACACCATGGCTGAAACCGATGCAGGCCAGTCCACCCGCAAGCGGAGGATCGCGGTCATGACCAGTGGAGGTGACGCCCCCGGCATGAATGGAGCTGTACGAGCCGTTGTCCGAATGGCCATATACCGGGGCTGCGAGGCCTATGCGGTCTACGAAGGTTATGAGGGTTTGGTGCAGGGAGGAGACTTGATCAAAGAAATGAAATGGGATGATGTTCGAGGATACCTGTCGCGTGGTGGGACACTGATCGGCACAGCCAGGTGCATGGCATTCATGGAAAGATGGGGGAGACTGAAAGCAGCCAAAAACATGATTCAGCGAGGCATTGATGCTCTTGTCATCTGCGGTGGTGACGGCAGTCTGACTGGTGCAGACAAGTTTCGATCCGAATGGCCCGGTTTGATCAAGGAGCTTGTTGAGACCAAAGAACTGACGGCTGAAGAAGTTGAACCTTTCAAACACCTGAACATTGTTGGCCTTGTGGGTTCTATCGACAACGACATGTCTGGCACCGATGCTACCATTGGTTGCTACTCTTCCCTCGAACGAATCTGTTCCGCTGTGGACGATGTGTTTGACACCGCCTCATCCCATCAGAGAGGGTTTATAGTCGAAGTCATGGGCCGGCATTGTGGCTGGCTGGCCCTCATGGCGGCGATAGCAACGGGCGCCGACTTCGTCTTCATCCCTGAAAAGCCACCGGGTCCTGGCTGGGAGGACGATATGTGCAGTATTATCACGAAACACCGGTCCCGTGGGAAGAGACGGTCCATTGTCATCATTGCAGAGGGGGCGCACGACGTTGATCTTAAGAGGATCACTGCAAATCAAGTCAAGGACCTGCTCACCACCAGACTCAAGCTAGACACTCGAGTGACCGTTCTTGGGCATACACAACGAGGAGGTCAAGCATGCTTTTACGACCGATGGCTGTCAACCCTTCAAGGCGTGGAGGCTGTGAATGCAATCCTCGATGCTACACCCGAAACCCCAACTCCCGTCATTACCATCCGCGAGAACAAAATCGAAAGAACTAATCTCATGGAAGCCGTGGCTATGACCAAATCTGTCTCGGAAGCGATTCGAGCCAAGGATTTCGACAAGGCCATGCAATTGCGGGACGTCGAATTCAAAGAATATTATAGCAGCTACATGATTACCACTTCTACCGATCGACCAGAACTTCTCTTGCCTCCGGAGAAGAGACTACGGATTGCCATTGTCCACGTGGGAGCACCTGCCGGCGGCATGAACCCAGCGACTCGAGCTGCCGTGGCTTACTGCTTGACCCGAGGCCATACTCCAATTGCCATCCACAATGGCTTTCCTGGCTTGCAACGTCATCACGACGATAAGCCGGTAGGGTCGGTCCGCGAGATCAGGTGGATTGACGTAGATGCTTTGGTGAATGAGGGTGGATCGGAAATTGGTACGAATCGAGGTCTCCCCAGCGCCGACATGAAGAAGACTGCCGAGTGTTTCGAGCTGTACAAGTTCGATGCCCTGTTTCTGATCGGTGGATTCGAAGCTTTCACCGCGGCAAGCGAGCTTCGAAAGGCGAGGGCCGAATACCCGGTGTTTAAGATCCCCCTGGTCGTCTTGCCAGCGACCGTTTCCAACAACGTTCCCGGAACCGAATACTCTCTCGGCAGTGATACATGCCTCAACACTTTGATCAACTTTTGCGATGCCATCAGGCAGTCAGCTTCATCATCACGACGACGGGTGTTCGTCATTGAAACGCAAGGTGGTCGATCTGGGTATCTTGCAACGATGGCCGGGCTTTCGGTGGGCGCACTGGCCGTGTACATTCCCGAAGAAGGCATTAACATCCACATGCTGGCACGGGACATTGAGTTCTTGAGAGAGAATTTCCGAAACGACCAAGGAGCATCGCGGGCCGGCAAAATCATTCTCCGGAACGAACGCGCCAGCACCACGTACACGACTCAAGTGATTGCAGACATGATCAAGGAAGAAGCTCGCGGACGGTTCGAGTCTCGGGCAGCAGTCCCTGGTCACTATCAACAAGGGGGCAAACCTTCGCCTATGGATCGAATCAGAGCCCTCCGAATGGCAATCAAGTGTATTCAACATGTTGAGGATCGGTATATCGGCAAGTCTAAGGCCTATATTGCAGATGACCCGTTGTCTGTTTCGGTCATCGGTATTCAAGGCTCCGAGGTCGTCTTCACTCCCATGGGTGGAGAGACTGGTCTCGAGGCCACCGGGACGGATTGGGAAGACAGAAGACCCAAGAACGAATTCTGGATGTCAATGAGGGATACCGTGGATATTCTTAGCGGTAGACCCAAGTTGAGTGATTGTTGTGGCGAGTGTGGCAAACCGCTTTCCGGCGACAGAGTCCGGGCAGTCCTGGGCAAGGACTAGCCGGCTGTTTCTAGTTCCCGGGAGGGAAACGATGTTTATGAAGAAGCGTTCAGGGAAGCGTTTTGTGTACCAGGTCGGCTCAAAGCGAGCCGGTGCTCCAAGTTGCTGCTGGTGTTTGCGGTGTTAGCTGAGAATGGGGACGATGAAGGAAAAAAGGGGACGGTCTAATCAGGCGTGCAACCGTACGGGGTTGAGGAAGTGGTAATGGCGAACAACATCCATAGATCAGATGATAATGAATCCAACTTATTGCTGGACAAGAAACGGGTTCTGTGCTTGATTTTCCTGTTTTCATAAGTTCGACTCATGCCTGTATTTTCATGGAAAATCAATATGGGGCGTGATTGGGTGGTTCTAGTAGAAAAGTATGCGTCATTCTAGGGCTAGGCTGTGATGTTCACAGCGGTCAAGTAAATATATTGGTAAGTAAGGCCGAGGATCTAACCGTCTAACAACCCCTATATCTTTGCACTTTGATTCATTTCGTCACTGCCATTGACAATCGAATCTACCAGCGCAGCAATATTGAGCAACGCTTCATCTTCGTACCGGTACCCAACCAGCTGTACACATATAGGCGCGTCTTTATAGTCCTGAGGTCCCGTGTCTGCAAGAACAGTCAGAATTTGGGCTTTGTTAAACAGCTCTTCTTTAAAGGAGGAATTGGCATACACAGACTATACACCCTCTCATCCTCGGGGCCGTATTTCGCATTGCCCAGATCATCTTTCAGGTCGAACTCGTTCACAGGATCAACTGGGATAACAAGGGCCGGATAGTCAAGATAGTTCCACAGACCCGTGTAGCTGGCCGTCGTCCATTTGTCCAGAGGGACAGCGGTGTGCGGGGCGGGTGGCATTAAAATGGCGTCGATGGCATTGTCGCGAAACAGGCGGAGGTAGTTGCGGGCAGCTGCTTGACGACGCACGTTGAGCTCGAAGAAGCCGCGAAGATCGGTGCCGGTGAAGGAATTTAGACCAATGGCTTTGAGGGAGGGGATTTCAGGTTCGCCGGTCCGGGCGAAGAGTGAAAGATAGTTCTGAAGAATCAACAGGTCAGATCTTATGATTATCATCCTCCTTCACGTCCCCCTCGCACCACCGGGGGCAAATCAGGTTCAAACTTACTTCACTTCCCAGCAATGTCCAATACCTAATCAAGTCGACATAGTGCTCTTTGACGTTCGGAAGGACCAGAGGAACAAGCTCGATATTTTGGTTCAGCTGAAGCAAATCCGCTGCCTTTTTGAGACCGCGTCGAACCGGCGGTGAGGGAGTGTGCATGCCATCGTCGAGGACGAGACCAATGCGAAGCTTTGCCTTAGGCTCCAGATTCAAATTCACCCACGGCACGGAAACAACAGTACTATCGTACCGCCAAGTGTCGGCCTGCATGATTGTTTTGAGGAAAAAAATAACATCTCGAAGAGATGTAGCCATGGGTCCAGCCGACGAGCGCACCCCATCCGTGCCGGGAGTAGTGAGGTCTCGCACGCCTTCGTGCGGTACCAGGCCGACAGATGGTCGAAACCCATAGATGCCATTGCAGACCGCGGGGACGCGAATACTACCGCCAATGTCGGTGCCGACACCAAGTACACTGCCTCGAAGGGCAAGCAGGGCCCCTTCGCCGCCGGTGCTGCCGCCGGCCGTCAAGGCCGTGTTGCGAGGGTTCAGGGTCCTGCCAAAGACGTTGTTGTCGCTGTCGGCTGTCATGATTGTCTGCGGAAGATTCGTCTTGCAGTACAGCACGGCGCCCAGGTCAAGTAGCATCTGTGCGAGGGCGCTGTTTTCTTCGGCTGGTTCGTTGACGAAACATGCCAATCCTGTGGATGTGTCGTAGCCGGCAACTTGGAAACTGTCCTTGAGCGAGATGGGAAGACCGTGGAGCGGACGAAGTGGCTTTGTTGGATTTTCTTGCCGTTCGCGATCGAGTGCTCGTGCTCGCTGGATGGCTTCGTCGAAGAATATCTCGGTCAAACAGTTGGTCTGCAGTGGTGTTAAACGTCGGTAAGGGTAAGCTTATGCGACGATGGGAAAGAAAGGGGGATGGGTGGCGACAAACCAACTGTTGAGCAATGGCTGCTCGCTTGCAAAAGGCGATAGTGACCTGTTCCGCCGACCACACTCCATCCTTGAGTTTCTCTAGAAGCGCAGTGGCGTCAAAGTTGGACGTGATGTGGTACTCGGTTTCGCTCAGGATGCCACACGTCCGCGGAACTTGCATCAAGTTGCTGACTCCTTGGTATTGTTCGGAGCGGAGTAGCCATTCTTTGGGGATCTTACTCTGGCGTTCCAATTGCTTCTCGGCCGCGATGATTTTGTAGTTCTTGTAGACTTTCGACATGCTGCTGATTACTTACTGTGGAAAAGGGGGAGGTTCAATGGAGGATTGCTTCTGCTCCCTAAGTATGAGGCCTCTCTGGCATATTTATACTCCGGGACCTCCAGTCTTCGCCCTGCAGGTACACCAAGCATCTTGTAGCAAAGGACTGAAGTGGAGGTCCATAGATGTGTGCCCGTCCACTCCGGTCCCCTGAAAATTGGCCGGTTCCGGTTTGAAGGTGCGCATGGCGTTGAGATGGCACTTGGCTCGACGTTGATAGCGACATTCCTTTCGGGAGACTCATCCTGTTGGGTCACCGCAATTGTGGGAACATCTCCACGTTTTCGAAGTGTAAGCTGTACAGCGCTCTGTCTGGACTGCTGAAGGACTAAAATGTATCAATCCTCCGGTCAACGTTCCGGTCCGTCGTCGATCATCGACCAATTAAATTCGGAGCGCGCAACTTGAACTTGCGCCATCTGAGGTTCGCTACTCCGTCTTTCTGTCTCCTTCAACAAAAATTCAAGTCCAAGCGTCATTTGTACCTTTGAGATAGTTTCATCTCCACTACTCATTTCTGCCCACCGATATCCGATTGCTTGGGGCCGTGGCCGAGACGACACATCTACTTCCCCTACGCACTTCAGTCAGTATGAGTCCCCTGGACCGGGGCCGGAGGATTGTTCATCAATGTGCCAGATGTGCCGCTCGATCATGATCCTCACTAACGGCAGTACGAGTGTTCGTCCTGGGTATTGCCTACAGCAACTCTGTCCCGAAGTGATTGTTTAGGACGAGTCTGAGTCTGCTGTTGCGTATCGAAGCTCCGTGTCTCTCTGCAAAGACCCACAATTGTTGGCCTGTGCCGTTTGTGAACCACGCATTACTCTCACACATCTCTTCAGCCTCCCTTCAGCTCGCTACACCCGGTTCCTTCTCTGGATCCATTGGAGAGACTGTAATGGCATCCGTCTTGCCCCGGCGCCGTGGAGGGATCCGGGCCGCATGTGACCGATGCTATGAGCTCAAGGAACGGTGCGAGCGGGCGTCGACCACATCCGCCTGTGTCAGATGCAACAGATTGAGTCAGATCTGCCGGACTGTACGTCCACTGCGAACTCCCGGTCGAAGAGCACGGCATCGAGAACCCTCAGCATCAGCATCTCAGACGATATCAAGCCGTTCAAGCACGGAAGCCTCCTCTCAATCTCAAGACGAAAATGGTGCATGGCTACAGGATGTTCCTGATTTGGTCCTGGAGGAAAGGGAACTGATGATGTTCCTTCTATACCGACGCCAAACGCTGCAGTTCAACGTGGTCAGCCCCAGCTTCGAAGACGCCGCACGACGCTCGTTTGAGGCCCCCTTGCTGGCCGCTCTCCCAGTGCTCAAAGATGCCTATCTTGCCTATGCGGGCGGGCTGAAAGCATCATTCCACGCTGACAACGATACGCCAACGGTGGCAGACGAGGATGCGAATCTCTCTCTCCACCATGCATCCTCCGCCTTGGAAACGTTGCGTACGCTCCCAGTTGGCAGTTCCGAGGATGCGGCGTTATGTCTTACGCTGGGAATGGTGTTGGCATTGTATATATACTCAGCGGTTGGCGTTGGTGCACCCGACATCTGCCACTATTGCCTCGGTGTTGCCAGTCCCTACATTGAAGACTCCACCATCTCCTTCGAAACAGAGCCTCAGCTCATCTTTATGGTCTTGTTGGAGACCATGGACTGTGCAGTCCACCGCCACAAGCCGACACTGAGGCTCCGGGTCCAGTCGCCGGCGGCTAGCGAACGCGTGGGTGTCGATCGGCACTTGGGGCTGTGTGTTCCATTGCTTCCGTACTATTACGATCTCTGTGTGATCAGCCACTTCCTGATCGATGGGAAAAACGCCAGTCTCGTAGCCATACTGCACCGGCATCTGCGGAGGATCCAGGCCGCCGTAAACACGTGGCAGCCATGCCCGCCGGAGGGATTCGTGCATGAATTTTCATCCGTGGAAGTGGTTCACCTCCTGGCCCAGGCAAGGGTGTACCGACTAGCGGCCCTGCTGATGGCTCACCGCTTACAGCATCATTTTGGCCACGAGAACGCGGACGCTCAGGCCGACATCTGGTCGCGCGAGATCATGATGGAACTCGAGATGGCTCGCCGGGTTACACAACAACCGATCCGGTTCGTCACACTCCCGTTTATTGTTGCTGCAATCGAAATCCGAGATCCGGTCGCACGGATCAAGGCAGACGAAAATGTGGATGAGTATGTTGATCGATTTATGCCGGTCGTCCAAGAAGCCACCAGGACGTTTCTGTCGCGCATCTGGCGCGAACGGGATGTTGGGGCAATCTCCTCTTGGTTTGATTCGGTTCATAAGCCTTGCGTCACGTTAGACGCGCTGGGAGATGTTTAGCTGGCTTGATTGTGATTGTTGGAAAGGACAAAGGGCAGGCTTTGCTTCATAATAAGCTAGCCACTACTATACCCTTCTAAGCTGACCCGTCACTGTCAGGACACACGAATTAAGTTTGAAGTATTCCTACTCCCCAAGAAGTACAACATTGTGGTAGTCTTGTACTGTTGCTCCGTAGAGCCAAAGCGGTCCCTTTCTCGCGGGAGATTCGCCTTACTTTACAGTAAGTGCTGATATCAGTGCAGCGCAGGGAACCACCATCGCCAGACGGTCATTATTGACTGATGCCTCGATGCCAGCATTGCATTGCCATTCGAAAACTTTGTACCAATAGGGGTCCACGTTTGGAAGACGCGGTCCTATGAAAATGCTCGCAAATACCTGCAACTTGTAGTGCAGATTGCATGCTGTAACATGGTAGTCATCAGCGGAGCCCGCAGGAGTCAGTTCCAACTTGAAAGTCGTTCTAGACGCCTCAGCGGAGGAACCCCCTAAAATGCAGGGGCCCGAGAAGCCCGAGCGCGCCTATCGCCTGACGAAGGAATGAATATCAAACCACTGCACCGGTTGCCAGTAGAACAACGGCCAATAACATCAATTTGAAAAGAAGCATCCTCAGAAAGCGGCGTCACCATCTCCCCAAATCCAGCGGGCGAATTCCCTCCAAACTCGCATTGTCAGCAGTGTTAGAAATCCTTGGACTGTCATTGGCTGATCTCCTCTCAAGTGGCAAGGCTGACCATCACCGACCAACCACATTCAACTCAATTGTCAGCCCTTTCCTCACACCACTTATTGGCCCAGCCTGTGCCCAAGTACATATAAACCGCTGAAGAACAGCAGCACAACTTTGAGTATTCAACAATCAACAACAAAGCAAAACAAAGATCACTACTCTTGAGTCCTCTCCTGTGTCTTCTCAAGCCAAACCTACCATTCCCAAGTCAACCAAACAAAGCACAAACAACCTCAACTTTCCAACACCACCAAACGCCAACCACATCTTATCTTATCACTTCGCTCAAAATGGTCCGACCAACCACCTGCTGCGGCCGCGCCTCCGACTGCATCTGCGCCCAAAAAGCCACCTGCTCATGCGGCAAGCAATCCGCCATGCACTGCACCTGCGACAAGAGTGCGCAAGAGAACTCACTCCAAGGAGCCAGATGTTCGTGCCGAGCCCGTCCAGCGGGCCAATGTACCTGCGACCGCGCGGCCACCGAAAACGCCCAGCCGGAAGGTGAAACCTGCGCCTGCGGCAAACGGAGCGCTCGCAGCTGTACTTGCGAAAAGGCCCCTGATGGCGGGTTGTTGCCGGGAGAAGTCGATTTCACTACTCAGGCATAAATAGCCAACAAAAAATGACCCTCGATCAAAACAGATCAGATAAAGTCAGAAACAAAACAAAAAACAAAACAGACTACGAGTGTATCGCATCCGCAGAGCATCGCACTCTCCAAGAAAAGGGATGCATTGGTCGACATGGTTGCTGACCTCCGGCGTATGGTGTTTCTCTTCATCCGACGATTGAGCTGCCTTCCATGGCCGGAGAATCCTGGAGAAGAACATGGTCATGAAACCCCAACCCCTCCCAGACACTACATTATCCAATCACAGAAATGGGACACGGAGCGGCAATGGCATGCGATGCGATGCGGCTTGACACCAAGAATACTTTATGCATTGCATCTGGAATGGAATGGACGGCGTCCTGGTTGAATCGGAGAAGAAACTCTTGTATTAATAGGGCGCAATGACTGTCTTGTCCCTTGCGGCTGGGCTGGGCTTGATAAGGAGATACCAGAATCAATGAATGATATTGAAATACATGCATGCATACACACGCTTCAAAGTCTGCGTTCATTATCTTGACCGCTGCCACTTGATTGAACGAATTCCTATTTTCATATCCCCTGTTTGTTGCTTTGTTTTATCTCCCGCATGTCTTCGTGGTGTTCCGCCGAGTCATGCTATTGAATGTGTCTTCATCAAGACGAGAGTGCTCAGTCACTACTGGCGGTGGCACCTTCTGGTGGTGTAAACACCCAAGATACTATATTACCTGTACTCAATCTTGAGTGACGGAGCAATACCTGGTAGGCTGTTTGGAGAATGCCCAAGTATGTCTTGCACGGCCCAGACGGCTTGACGAAGACTCCCGGTAGTACGGGAAGCAGGGACTTCAGTTTTTTCTGCTCTTGGCCTCTTCGCCTTCAGACGTTACAGTGATGTTCTAGAAGTAGCTTCACCAACGGTTGAATCAGTCTATCGTCTATTGCCATTCTATCTCTCTCATTCTATCTCCTCTTGCCAGTCCAACATTTCTATCTCCTTTTGCCAGTCTAACATTCTATCGCCTCTTTTCCATTCTATCGCCTGTCTTGCAGCATGCCTCTATGCAGCCAGAGTGTTTTGCTGACTCAACCGTGGTGTTCCTTGCCTTGCGGTGGCATACGCTGTGCGCGCAACCAGTCTCCATAAGTACCTGCACTCAGCATCTCATGTAGTGTTGATCCAGGTCGCTCTGCCCACAACACGTTCGCTGCCGCCTGCTTGTTTCGCTTCTCAAACTGTTGGGCTCGATTTTTCTCCACTTCATATCTCTTCTGCCGCTCTGCCACTTCTTTCCAGTTGGTTTTCGCCCACTCTAAGATGTCTTCGAAGCGTTCTTCGAGGAAGGCGATTCTGAGAGCCGACGCGGCGGGGTCCTGAACGCGGAGATCTCGAAGCATCAGGCTGTCGACAGTCTCTGCCTCTCCATCTTCATTTGTGGTAATCGGACATCCCTTTTCTTTCCCCGCGATCTCCCTCTTCATCCCCTTCATGACATATCCGATTTCGGCGCCTTGGACGGGCAAGCTCTTTCTGATATCCGCCCATAGTTGATCTACCTTGATCAGCCGTGTCCACTTGGTTTTGCGCTCGTCGAATCTCATCGCAAACGCCGGTCCAAAGTACGCTTTGGCATCGTCGACGACTTCCTGTCTCGACAAGTGTGCGTCTCTACCTGGCAGGTCGTTCGCGTGCGCAGGGAGATACTCGGTGATCCAGTATCCGAATACAGGTCGTTTGGCTCCTCGTTGACGATCGTTGGCTTTTAGCTGAAGACACTTCACTTCTGGGTTGCCCGTCTTGAGCCCGGCCACCTTTTTCTCAGTCATTGCCACATCAGGCAGCGGAACTTCCTCCGAGGAGCTTGTATTTGCTTTGTTTTCCTTCTCAGTCGTCCGTTCTTTCCATCTACCCGGATCATGGAATCGACACGTGGCAGCATACGCCATCATCTCATCCCAATTAGCAAAGGGCTTCCAGTACCTCTTGACATCGAGTCCAAGGTAGTTTAGAACCGCAGTCCGGTCCGTCGTCAGTATGACGCGAGACTGTTCCTTGTTGTGAGACTCAACTTCGGCGATTCGCATGAAGAGGCCCTTGGATGTACATGTCAATCCGAACCGGCGGATGATCCCGCCAAGTATGTTCCACATATCACCATGGGCGTAGGAGAATAGGTGCCATTTGAAGTATTCCTCGGTAGGACATATGGTGATGTCGACCTGAATGTACCTCCCTGCTGTGGCAGGGTAGGTGGCAATGCCATCAACAAGACCGACACCGTTTCTCTGTCCATTGACATCGTTCTGAACTCGCGCTTGTTCTCCTTCGTCAGCCACCGCAAGCATGACTTGATCGTTGCAATCAATTGAAGAACCGCCTGTCTCTGCCGGAATCTGTGTATTGACATTTCGGCCTTCTTTAGTCTCGTCACCGTTGTCTGACATTTTGTCCGAGACAACCCCGGAATCCAACTCTTGTGGCCACTTCAATGCCAGATTGAAAGTGTTAGTACCGCTGTTTTTCTTCCAATGGTCGGCACCCAGTATGCTTGCCAAAGCCGCTCCCGTTACACGCCTAGTTTTGGCGCTGGTTGCTGAGTGCCCATTGCAAGTAGCATCTCCGCCGGAAGCCAATGGCTCTGCAACAAGCACGTCGATATCCCCATGAGACTCCTTGGCAGGCCCCTCGAGAGCATGGCCAACAAGTCTAAAGTGAGGGCGCAGCAGAGCCTCGATCCTCGCGAGGATAGCGTTGTAGACTTCAGGTGACATGCGTGGGGTGTCGAGACCCTCAGGTGCAAAAGCTGTACCACCCATCGTTGTGCTCGTAGCGATGGAAATGAAGGGTAGCCGTAGCTTCTGTGACTGCTGCTGCTGTTGGTCAATGGTACAATAAGGTAGTCAATGTGACGTGACGCTTACCTCGAGCGCCGTAAAGGTGCTATCACTAGTAAGGAGTGCGAAAGTTGATGCAGGATCTCAAGAATCGCCTGCGACCAAACAGAGAAAGAGGGAAGATTTGATGCGTGTGGAAGAGTTGACCGAGTAGTCCGCTCCTCCAATGCAGGATAAGATATCAAGTACTCGTAATGGTATGCCGAACACAAGAAAAGTAGCAGATGAAAGGGAAAGAAAAAGAAGAAGGAAAGGACAAAAGTAGAAAGACAAGTAGAACTGAAGTGAGTTTCTGTCCACTGCGTGTCATGGGCTTCTGAGTTTGTCCGCCAGTTTCCGTTTGTTGATTTCCACAACGCTCCTGCGTCCAGTGAATTGGGCTAGTGGATTTCGATTGTCCATGCTCGTACTGTACCCCGGTCAAGGTAGTATGACAGGACACGTATTTTTTCTTTTCGGCGTCGCCTGGTCCTGTGGATGTGCGTGGTAGAAACTCCTCAACAAATCGACGATGTGTTTTGAGAGACACGCATTTTATGCCAGCAGTCACGGTATATATGACTCACTTACCTTCGTCGTGCTGATGATCATACGCAGAACGAAAGTTTATACCTAGGTAAGGTATTGTTGGTTCATGGGGTAGACATAACCTACGCAGTCATAGCTTTGCATTATCGCCAAAGGGTTCCTTGTTGCCGCCGCATCAGTGAAATGCGCACGCGAACATCTGATCAGGCAGAGACACGTGTGGTTCGACTGAAGTGCTCTAACAATGGGCAAAGCCTTGTTATGTATACCGCGTATCCAGGTGGAATCCAAATATGAGAAACTGGGAGAGTCATGGTCTAATAGTCGTAGTTCAAGGGTGAGAGTGTAAGGGTGAGAGTGGAAATAACAAAGTTAAGTTGCGCCAGTTGGTTGGCAAGGCTGTGCGATAATCGTCGGAGGCCACTTACTAAGCAAGGCTGGCTATATGCATACCATATCAGCACCCTGTTGAAAGCTATGAGATGAACCACCGCATGGAGGGATAGTGTCTCTTGCGTAACCCGCCTTCACTGAGGGTAAATATGCAGACATGAGTCTTACTATTCTCAACTAGCTGCAGGGCTCTTGCACCGCCAGGATTATAAACGGCTTTCAGCTCAACGCAAAAGAAACAAGCAAAGCAGAACCATCACGTTTATATTCTGATACAGTAGAATCCATGGGTATCGCACGATAAACTAATAGTAATTCAAAGATCACCCGCCTGAACAACCTCGTGCAGCGGATCCTCTTCATCCCCATCAGGGAGTCCGTCCTCCGCTTCTCCAGCTACATAAGCATCCTCTGCCGTCTCAGCTGGGGCCGCAACGGCGACTTGGCCACCCATAGCCTTGACTTTCGCCTGGGTCATTTCGAAGACATATTGACCAAGATGTTCGACGCCTTCCATTTCCGTTCCAGGCACATCGGCATCCAGTGCCCGCTCGGTAGGGAACATTTCACCAGTAGTCAAGACCAGCTTATCGGGCCTCTGTAACAAGAGATCCATAGCGGGTTTCATTTCGAAGCAAGACTCAAACAACTCGCGACGGCCTATGATATACAGACCCAGTCTCGCGCGCGAGAGCGCCACCGTCAGCCGACGCACATCGCGCAGATACCCCACCGACCGGGTCCGAGTCATGGAGACGATCACATAATCGTTCTGTTCGCCCTGGTACTTATCCACCGTGGTGACAATCCGGGGAAGACCAAACAACTTGTTGTTTTTGCATCGATGATCGAGCACGTCACGGATCAGAGCGCGCTGTCCGGCGTAAGTCGCTAGGATGGAAATGCTTCGGGCAGGATAGCCCAGTAGCCGCATGTACTGATACAATGCCACGGCGTATTCGGCCTCTCCCAGATTTTGGATAAAATGTGGCGTCGGTTCTCGCTCTCCTTGTCCTTGGTAGTCAGGGACGTCAATGAACTGATAATCATACCGAAACCCTGCATTGGCTCGAGCAAACTCGGGCTGCTCCAGAAGGAACGGCAGGTTCCCCAGGTTATTGTAGCGCCACTTGAAGAGCTCCGCGATCGACGGTCGACATCGACCCTGCTGATCCAGATGAATGGTAGGCACACCTAATCGGACCATCCGTAGGAAGAGCGACTGCTCGAAATTGGCGTACTGCCGCAGAGCCAGATTTTGAATGATGGGAGAGTTCTGTAAATGATCTCCGATCAGGACAATTCTTTTCAAAGGCAGCTCTCCAGTCTTAGCATCTGGATTTTGCATGGCACAGGGGATGAAGGATTCGATTTCAGTGACCTGCGCTGCCTCCTCCATGATCAAGGTATCGTAGTGGAATCCCAGTTCTGCAATCTCCGACCGCCTCATTGCTGCATGAGTGGATGTCATGGCAATGATGCGGGCCTCTTTCACCAGCAGATGGTTTTGTTGGTCCCGACTATTCCTCAGAATCTCAAAAGGTCGAATGGATTCGAGTTCAGAGAAGATCTTGTCAATATGGTATTGACAACCAGAAGCGATGTCGCGGGCTTCCTCCAACGACACACCTGCCGGGAAAAGAGTTGGAACTGGAGCATTGCTGAAGTAGTTGTAGAAGGGGAAAGCCTCCAAGACCTTTTCCACAGTAGCATCATCGGCATTGGCCACGTCCCAAAATCGCGACCAAGCAGGCTTCACAAAGACTTGATTGAAGTAGTCCGCTGTCTCGCAAGAACCACCATGGGCGCCTTCGGCGCCGATCGAGGCTGCAAGCCGGCTGACCTCGGACAGGTACCACTGTCGATTTTCCAAAAACGACTCGACACGGCCATATTTGCTGTATGACACATCCGTGTCCAGCTCTTCCTCTCCATGACCCAACCGTAGGAGATGGCGTGGGTCAATGTCTAACGCGATGATCTTCTGGAATAATTGATTTAGCGCTTGGTTGCTGTGTGCAATCAAGAGAACGCGTTCGGTCGGGAAGTTGTGATATAGGAGATTGATCGTTTGAGTAGCCACATCGGTCTTTCCCGTGCCCGGAGGTCCAACAACCACAGTAAGCCCCGGCTGAGTTCCCGACACTATCGCCTCGACTTGCTTTGGCGTGAAGCGAACTGAATTGGTTTTCCGGGCATCCATGGGATACGGCCCAGTGTTGGGGGGTTTGTAGGTGGACGCCGTGATGGTGGAAGAGTCCTGCTCCATTTGCTCACGACGTCTCTTTTTTGGATTCGTCGGCGGTTGCTCATTCGCCGAAGTAGCCGTCTGAAGCACGTAAGGCGGCTCGAGCTGCGATGGTTGTCCAGGTGCAGGTTCGATAGTCTTTCCGGGAAAAGAATCAAGCAAATGCTGCCAGTCAACAAAGGTGTCGAGATAGTCCAGAGATTCTATGCGATTCGGCAGCGATGTGTAATATGCACTTTTTGGGTCACCATAGCCCAAATACACCTCTTGAAGCCAGGAGGGAAGTGTGGTCTGGAACGAAACCAGCTTCTGAATCGTTTCCAGCACCGGCTTGAAATTGTTCTCGCGCCCTTGCCGTCGAGCAATGACATTAAGGCCGGCAGTGCCCTCCGACCCAGTGACAAGTTTGGCTCCGCCAGCACTATGTGACAAAGGATCCAAATCAAGTAGGAGACGTCTCTTCCTAGGCCGTGAAGAGTGACCATTTGTCGGGGCATCCCTCAACGGCCGAGCATTGTCGTCCAGTATCTGAACGACCTCGGCGGTTCTCAGAGCAGTGAATAGCTTTCCATCCTCTTCTTGCTCTGCAGAGTGGCCATTCGTGAGTAGCCGGGAACGATCTGCAGATTTCACTGCTAACAGAAACACGACATCGTGAGGCCTCAAGCTCTCCCATTCTCTTCTCACATTGTCAGCAAGTCGGCCAACATCCAAAATTACTTCCGCCCGCACATAGCTCGGCTGGAGGTGTCCAACCTTGGTCGGGCCAATCTCCACAATTGCAGGCTCGGAGATCGGTAAAGCCATCTTTGAGTATCCCTCGAACGTGGTAGAGCCCCTTTCCTTTGCGGGCTTTGGTTTCATCCGCTTCACGATGCTCTCCAAATCCTTTCGGATGCCATAAAATGCTTCCATCTGGTAGAGTTGGAACGATCGCCACATGAAATCGCCAAGGGTTAAGTACTGGAGATTCAACTTGGGTATCCCAAGCGGTCTGGACCCGTCATAAGATTCATTCCTCAGCTGCTTCGAGTCATATAGTGATTCGACCGTAGGGAAAACAGACAATCTGGCGATGGTTTCTTTGAAATCTGGAGGCTTCGAAAACATGCAGAGAAGACTTTCCATCATCACAGCTCGGTTGGCAGTGATCCCAGCTGATGTTGGATAGACAGTTCGAACACCAAGGTGGCCACAGAGATCCTGCAATTCCGGGTCCGAAAGGTTCGACAGATGAGATTCGAGGTCGTTACGTTGGTTAATAGATCCGTAATTCGACAAAGCAAGGACCTTTAGTTTCTGTTCAAAATGTTGAAGGCCGACTCTCTGTAGCCGCTGCAGCGCCTCGTAGTGGGTCTTACGAAGACCCTCGGGGCTGGACTCGCTATTACCCAAGTCGTCAACGGGAAAAGCTTGAAAATGCTCGAAAAGATCCGTCAGGTCGCGCAAGATCACGGCGTCTTCTCTGTCGTACAGCTTGGATGTTCGGAGGATCGCCAGCAGATTGAGGTCCTGCAACAGCGGATTCGTGTATCGCCTCGTCGGTAGCTGACTGATCAAATCAATCAGAAACTCCATAAACCGCTCACAATAGACCGTCTCTTGAGTATTAGCCAGGTTCGAGACGTTAAGGCGCGCCAAAAAATCGACGAGCATCGCAAACAGCCAGGCTCGATCGAATCGCAAGCGACTCTGTGTTGGACCGTCCGCGCCGTCATATCTTCGCTGCGCCGCCTTCCAGGCTTTTCTCCTGCTTGGGCTGGCCTCTAGGAGTTTGTCCCTCGCCTTTTCATCGTGTAGATTGTGCCATATTGCAATTGAGACAAGAGGGGCACACTCTTTCCGGACATGTTCCTTCTCCAGAGATTGAAATGCACCAATGACGAAGTGTAAGAGTGACAATCGAGAGAATATCGACAAAGACGAGTCGAGGTTTAAGGAAAGAACGCGTCGAAATAGCTGGGAGAAGTCGTCCGGCCGGTCGATGAACAAGGTCCAATCCTGAAGGTGTGCGCGTTGTTTGACATTAAAAAAGATGGCAATGAGAAGGACATGATGGTTTGATGAGTCGGCCGAGAAGGTAGGCCAGAGGAATCTCTCGAGCATCTGCAGGTTCTCTAACAACGCAAGCGGCCGAAGGGCGAAGGATTCCTGTTCGAGGGGATCCCATATCGCGGTCTTGATCACTTCTGGCTTGACTCTGGTCGGCGCATTGTCTAGCCAGTACTTTCGGGCCAGCTCCTCCCATGGAGTCTCGACGGTGCCCTGGCTGCTGGGCTCGACGTCCTGGGCGGGCGCCAGAGCTGGACGCAATTGAAGGTCCATTGTCACGCCCGGCGAGGATATGGTGACAAAGTCCTGAAAGCAAGAACTAGAAACAGTTCTCAAATTTGCTGTAATTGAAGCCTGTTGCGCCGCGAAGGTCGAACTCCGCAGAGCCAAAATTTCTCCGCAGCCCGAGAGCCTCGCAACCCAACACGACTTCACAACACCTTACATACAACTACAACTTGAAGCACCCTCGCACCCGTCATCGGCTTATCTGTGCATTTGCGGTCAGTGACCGCTCGCGAGAACTGCAAGCCGTGGTTCTATCACTGCTGCTCATTCCAATGTTGAGCTAGTATCCAAGCAACCCTCAACAGCTCGCGCACCTCCTCCACATACGCGGCCGTCGAAGGCCACTGCATCAAAGCTCCGGGCCTCAGTCGCGCTTCGGCCGCAAACATGTCTGTTACAGATGTGCCAGCAGTTAAAGCATACAAGCCACTCGTCTCGCATCACATCCAGCGGTTAAGCGAGGCGCGACAAGGCAGCGACATCGACTCGCCCATCGTCGAAAGCGACTGCGCCGAACTCCTCGAAGCAATCCGATCAATCCGAGCCCAAAGCCTGGAGCATGACAAGGCCGACTCACCACAACTACACAATGCTGCCCTGGAAACAGTGTTCCGAGAGATCTTCGTGCACATTGTTGCGACGGTCGCGATCTCTGAACCGGCATTTTCCCAAGTCTGGGTTCTTCTCGACATCATAACTGTGCTCTCGGACAACGACCTCTGCGAGCCTGGATTGGGATTCTGGCTAATCGAGGAGCTGCTGGACAGCCAAACGATCGACGGATGCCGCAAGGTCTTTGATTATCTTGATTCCCGCAGGGAGAGGATAACAGCCAAAAACTTCAAACACAAGAGCTTGGTCATACTAAGATGCTGCAACGAGCTGTTGCGACGGTTGTCACGGGCGGAGGATACGGTTTTCTGCGGACGAGTCTTCATATTCCTGTTCCAGAGCTTTCCGCTCGGAGACAAGAGCTCTGTGAATCTACGAGGCGAGTTCCACGTTGAAAATGTCACCACTTTCGATCCCGCTCCGCGAAAGTCGGAAGATGCCATCAAGCCGATGGAATTGGATATGGACGCACGCACACCGCAGGCCACCACGTCAGGGGCCCGCACACCGGCATCGAGCAGTCAGATACAGGAGCAAGACTCTACAGGAAGAGGGACCCCAGTTGCCGGCAAAGCAATAAAATCCGAAGTGAAGGATCAGACACAGCCGCCACCCGACCTGGACACACTGTATCCCAAATTCTGGTCTCTCCAGACACTGTTCTCATCTCCAACCAAGTTATTCGAGCCCTCCAACATGGCGATGCTCAAAGAGGGTTTAGCCTTGACACTTTTATGCTTCAAATCCGTCTCCCACGGTTCGGCGCCCAGCACGGCTCCGTCGGATGTAAGACGGGGACTGAAGCGCAAGCACAGCGATATAGAATCAGACAGCAACGCGTCCCTTCCCGCCTCAACATTCAACCCAAAATACCTCACGAACCGGGACCTGTTCGACCTGGAAATCCACGACATAGACTTCCGCCGCCACATTCTCGTCCAGGCACTCATTATGATCGACTTCCTTCTCAGTATGACGCCGGCCGCAAAGGCAAAGTTTGAAGGACTGACCAATAAGTCGGTATTATACCCCTTCACCCTATCTGAGGAAGACACGAAATGGGCACAATCGACCCGTGCCGCAATTGCGAGTTATTTGCAACAAGGCAACGGCAACGAAGGGAAGTTCTACTATCGGATGGTCGATACGGTGTTGTCGCGCGACAAAAACTGGGTGCGGTGGAAAGCCGAGAATTGCCCTTCAATATCGCGCGATCCGGTCCCTCCACACGCTTACCTAGAGGCCAAGGATACGCTCACAAAACTAACAGACGCACACAAGGCACCGGTGCCCAATCCGCCGGGAGCGGGAGATCTTACATTCTTGTCCAAAGTCGAGCCGTTGGAGGCTCTGAAACGGCCGTCCACGCGCCACAAGCTTCCAACGGTAGAGGAGTATTACCGCGGAATCGAGACCGATGATCTGGACATGGATTTCGCTGTCACAGAGGATGAGAAGAGGGAAATCGAGGAGCGTAAGGCGGGCAAATTGTGGAGGGCTCTGCGGGCGAGTGATCGCCGTTTTGCGCTGTGTGAGCGTGTGCAGTACGGCGGAAACTTGAAGGCGTTGGTTGAAGAGGGCCCGAACCAGGATGTGGAAGAGAAGAGTGGCGCGGATAAAGAAGCGCGTGAAAATGAGAATGGGGGTGAAGGGGCAGAGGCAGTGAAAGCTGAGGCTGAAACGGATGAGAAGCCCGATATTGAGATCGAGGACCAACCGCAGGTCAAGAAGGAAGAACAAGAACAACCCTCCACGACTGCTGCTACCGCACAGGGCGAGGACGCTGAAATGACTGATGTCGCGACCACTGAGGCTGGAGCTCAAACAGACGAAAAGAGCGGCGTGAAAGTCGAGAACGACGAGGACAACGATCCAGACAGAGACCCGGGGGAGGCAGAGGAGTAGTTCGTCACCAGAAACCAAAGACTGAATCGCCAGGATGATTGCCAACTTGCCGTGTTGCGCGCCGAATAATAACAATCATAGACCATGGGCTTACAGTACCTTAAACTGCACAATAATACTGTAGTACCTTGAATCCAGAACAGCGAATCTGGGGAGCTGTGAATCCGAAGGAGTGTGCTCAGCTTCCTTACCAGGCCATGCACAGGGCTCCCTACCTAGGCTGTACCGCTGCAGCTCAGGGCGGCTTATTATTCATGGCTCAGCTCTAAGATAGGAGGGTGCTTTAAGTTCGAAGTAAAAAACTGGAGCACGGGAGGTCAAAGTGGGAGCTGAGCACGGGGGCTGTTTCTCACGTCGACATGTGACGCTGTCGTTTGGAAGTATGTACAATGTAGGTGCTGTATGCAAGCGAGGCGATGCCAGTGGTGGTGGTGGTTCGGCACCACTTGCAACAGGAGGCTGGGAGAGGCAAGGGACCGAGCAGTGTACACAAATCACCGCTTCCAAGATGTCATGTTGGACTGAACCGCCATCCTTGAAATATGCGGTGAGCCGCCACTGACAGCCATGGACAGGAGAATTATCCATCAGAGGAGCTGGGACACTTTCGCCATCGTAGCTATCACCATGAGTCTGAGCATGATGGCGTCGTCCTTTATTCTGAAACCGGATCGAATGACCAGTATCAGCCTTGACGATCAGGCCTCGCTGGACAGCCCGCGAGGCTTCGGAGCCTTGTGCTGATCGGAATTGGCGCCAACCGCGGAATGTGTCAGGCTGTGCTGGTCGATGCTTGTGGACTGCGAATGAAAATCGACCTCCACCGGGCAGTTAAGAATGGGGAATCGCCAAAAGAAACCCAGGCCGGTCTTCCGTGCCCAACTTGATGCGAGGCCGCGAATAGTATCACACAAGCTCCTTCAGTCTCTGCGTACTAGAAGGGCCGTTGTGGCAGATGGCTGAGGATTCCGTAACCACACGGCATGATGGCGAAATTCCTTTCATTCCCCTCTTTCTCATTTGTGTGGTTCCCGTATCTTTCGCAGTGGATCGGCCGCTGATGGGTTGATGGAACCTTGCTGGGCTGAGGCCACCGAGGGCTCCCTAGGCTGTGGAGGGGCACGCTGGGGATGGATCGCCCATGCGATTGGCGTAAATCTCGCCTCCTCGGAGGCAGCGTTGAAGTGGTCGGTGGCTTGTCATTCGCTGTCTGCTGGATGTCAAAGCCTCGTCCTGTCAAAGGCTTCCGCGGCATTTTAGGCTTCCTTTTGGGCTGTCCTTAGGCCTTGTGCAACCTTGTCGTCCCCCTTGCCCTCGAGTCGGCCTTTCTCTCCTCATGCTCCCCTTGTGCAGCCTCGGCAGATGGCTGGCCACTTGCATTTCTGCGACGCTGCGGGTCGGCCTTGCCACACACTGCTCGAATTCCGTCTGAATGATAAGGATTACTGCGGGAGATGCGAGGGGGGAAGCTCGTACAGGCAGGGTCTTCGAGGATCGAAAAATCTGATTGACGGACCAAAGTGATGGACGCTGTTGTGGCTTGCCTGGTCTTGCATCTACTAGGATTTGGCAGGTTCTGGAGGTTCCTTCTGCATGAGCTACACGTGCCCGAGGCGTTGAATGGAGTATAGCTGGTACTGTGTAGATAACAGTCGTTGGGAGAAGTAATGAGGCCTTGCCTTGGAACTACTCCTGCTGCCCAGTGAAAATGGAATACTAGTTGTAGTTGCTAGGACTCGAAGCCTCAGTGCCTGACCGAGCCTCGACTGGAAGTTGGCTGCATGGTGTGACGATGGGTTTATTGCGGACAGCCCTGGTCGTAAGCCTGGGCCGTGGTTGTGATCCGTACCAGGTAGGGAGGGTATTCTCGTATACTAGTAGTTATCGCAGTAGTCGTAGGAATTGCAGAAGTAGCCGGTGGTCGTGGCAGTAGTCGAGGTTGAGGTCGAGGGTGCGTGCCAGTCACGGTGAAGCTGAAGGCTGCAACTCTCCCCCTCCCGCAGCCTTACAGGCTAAAAGCCTTGTCCACCTGTTGCAGCCCCTTCAAGTTCAGTTCAAGCCTTCGCTCTCTTCTCTCGCTCTTCTGCTCCAACCTTGCAGTGCCTTACCATCGCACGCAAAACTCGTCCCCTCCTCTTCTACTCTTCTTTTCCTTTTCTTTTCTCTCCGTCGTCTTCATCCCCATCTCTCACACTTCCTCTACGACAGTGCATTTGGCCGAAAACAATTTCTGCGCGTTGCACACTTCCGCCGCCGCCGTTTCTAGCCGCTCCTCTTATCGGAGCCTTCTCTCGGCCTCCACACACATACGCGCACAAGCACACGCACCATTGCACCAGGCCACGCACTAGGCTTATCCGACGAATTTATTTCCGTCTTGTAATTTCGAGTCCAACTCTCATTCTTACTCAAATCTCAGCGAGTCACGCCGTGTCGCGTTGAAGTGAGAGGGGAAGAAGTTGCAGCAAGTTTGTTCCTCGAAGCCTTGTCGCCACACAGTCTGCTACCAGCGCATTGCATTGCCGCTACTGATTACCAAAATTCTCCTTTTGGATTCAGACGCTGCCCCCTCCGTTACCACCACGGCTGCCATAGGGAGCATGCTCGGTCCCTTTTGGCCTGTAGCTAATTGAGCTTCATATCCTTGCCGGTCTATCGCATCGTGGCCTTGTCTGGCTCACGCCGAACTCCGCACGCTCACTCAACGCTCACCCACCCAGCCTAGAAACCAAGCCCCAAACGCCACCCACCATTCTTGTCAGCCACCATGGCAACAACAGAGTCCAGCATCAACCTCACCCCCGCGTCTCTCAGAGGCAGTCCTTCGGACCGCATCATCAAACCGCGACCTCGAAAGGATTCGCTGCAATCCATCTCAGGTTCCGATACTCATCCTGGGCGGGTGGTGAAGCCTCGCGCTCGAAAATCGCCCGGGTCTGGGGCTAAGCGATCCGAGCCGGCCAAACGCAAATTTATTTGTTCATTCTCTCATTATGGCTGTGATGTCGCCTTGAGTTCCAAAAACGAATGGAAGCGCCATGTTTCGATTCAACACCTGCAGCTAGGGTTTTATCGCTGCGACGTGGGATCCTGCAACCCCGACTTAAATCCTAATGTTCCGGGTCACAAACGTGTCTATAATGACTTTAACCGAAAGGATCTCTTCACGCAGCATCATCGACGCATGCACAAACCTGAAACAGGGCCTGGCTCGGCTCCATTCTCCCCGAGCAATCCGGATCCCAAGGACTGGAGGGCCTTTGAAGATAGCCTCGAAGAAGTTCGAAATCGGTGCTGGGTGGAGAAGCGGAAACCTCCTCAGCGAAGCACCTGTGGATTCTGTGGCCGAGTCTTCGAGGGTGAAGGGAGCTGGAATGAACGTATGGAGCATGTCGGCGGTCACTTCTCCCGTGACATTGTGGAGGCCAAAGAGGAACGAGAGGATGAGGATCTCACCAACTGGGCTCTGCAAGAGGGCATCATCAAAGACGGCGGCAACGGTCGCCATGTGCTCGTGGACCAACCACCGGCCTCCGGGGAGCGGCCATATCTGGCTCGAGGAGACCGCGATGTCATCATGGCCGACGCGCCCAGTTCTGATGGATTTTCTCGCGATCCAGATCAATCCCCATCGCTGAGCGCATCATCACGCAGACCGGAATCGGAGAGAGGAGACTATTACCAAAAACTGGACAGCCCCCAGGAGTCACGTCGCCTCAGCAATGCATTCCCTCCAAGCACCAATGGCACTCCGCGGGCGCCATCCGTGCCATTGCTCCAGGCCACACCGGCTGGCTTGGGGGCGGGACAAGCAATTGCTCCTGCTCCTCCGAATGCTTCCACGACGCCGACTCTGGCACCGGCTCCCTCGCCTAGGGCGAGCCAGGCGCAACTCCCGCCTCCTCCTACCACTCCTTCTGAGAAGAAGAACTACAATCTTGCGCCACCGCCTCTTTCAAAGACTCGTCGATCACCTGGATCTGCTTCTCAGGAAGACTCCGAGAGTGGCGACCGACTTGAAGACCTCATCAACCAATTGATCCGGCCCAAACCGCCCAAGACACACCGGCGACTGACATGGAAATGCGTAAGTTGCGATTCAGATATTCAACTTCCGTTCCTCTTACTAACTGCTTGTTACAGGACTGCAATATGGAAATGTCTGTTAACCTCGACGATGCTGACAAGCAGGCCATTGAGAGTCTCCAAGACATCAGCATCATCTGTAGCAAAACGTCCAATCCTTATCTCAAGGTGGCCAAAACTGGGAAATACCATGTGGTGGCTTGTGACGAATTGGCGGGATACATTTGGCGGAATTCCAAGCAACCCGTGGAGCAGCACATTCGTGCACCAGAGACGGCGGCAGTTAGCTAAGACTGTTCGGTCAGGCTGATCATGGCTTCTTGTCGATTCGAGCGGTTAGTGACTGAAACATGGCCAAGGAAGCTGAGGCCGACTCGATCGACTATCAATATCATGCCCCTTTCTGAACAAGAAACGCTGCATGAACGACATTTACGTTAAAAGCACCACCTGCTTCCTACCATCAAAAAGCCGATTTACAACGAGAGAGGTTGTCATCGCTGGACAGACAGGAAGCCATCGCCGCTGTCACTGCTGCAGCAGATGTGGCTTGTGATAAGCTTAACAGGGCGCAGAGAAACGAATGGCGCCCTGGCCCATGGGTCCATAGCAACAAAGCAACAAAGCATCTTGACCTTGGGATCTGGTGTCCCTTTCTGGGAGCTTTAAATCATTCCCCACATTCGTGGTAGACTCTTTTCGCAACCCCGCAGAACGAAGCGTGAAGTGTGACCCGACCGGCAACAAGTATCACACATTTTGTATGTTACGATTCTCACCGGTCTCTGTGTAGGTAGTTGTAAGTCTACATAAGTAAGGTGATTATACTCGCCGAGAACTTGAAGCTTTGCCGAGTTCATCGAGGGGATTGCTTAGCTTCTCGGTAGGCTTGCCGTCGTTAGGTACACAAGTACTACAGCAAAAAGCAGCGTTATTATGCGCGGCTAGGGAGGCTAGGGGCATTAGGCTCCTCCCGCAGAAGCCAAAGCAGCCTAATGAGATTTTTAGCCTGGGCTAGGGAGGCTTAGGAGCCCGCCTCGACCCTTCAGACCTACGACCTCAATGGGTCCCAGGCTCAGGCTGCGGCTGGTAGGTTAGGCTCTCGAACTGTAAGGGTTTAGGGGTCCGGATAGCGGAAGAGCCTTACCAGAAGCATTGGACTTACTGTTGGTTCCTGACAAGCCTCTAAAGCCGCCGCTGTGCAGTGACCGATGGATCTCCCAAGCCGCTCCGCTGTGCTGTCATGTTCCCTTCGAGCCTCGCTGGCCACACATTCGGGCACGTTCCTTACCATTTCACCAATTCATCACCATCGTCCGTCTATTTCAGTTGAGGCCGTGTAGATACAATAGGTTCTCCTTCGACCACCGCCCAGATGGCTCTGCAGGCCTGTTATGCCTACGGGCACTGCAGACCAGTCTCGCCATTTCCGATGGTGAAGTCCATCAGGTAAATGGTTCTTGTCAACCCCACGGCATGATCTTGAATCATGGCAATATCCAGTCTTCTTCCATTTTCGCCCCATTCGATCAATTCGCATTACTTTTCCGTCGACTGTGACCTGAGTCGAATTGATTAAACACAGTACATGCACGTGAATGCTATCTTGTTCAGAGACAAAGACCATCGACCAGGCGGCCAGGCGACATGTCCAGCCAGTCCAGTTCCATGGATATGGCCGACTGGCCTCTGCAAACTTCAACGCGACAAGGCAGTTTTACTTCGATGACTCCCTTGTCAGAGACCGCTAGTATACATTTCTCGAATTTTCCTTTACCACCTACACCTACCGCTTCCCGCCCGCCCAGCGACAGAAGCGTGCTATCAAATTGTGCTTCAAACCACATCATTCACGTCCCTTTGGCCAGACCGGTCACTATGTATGTGACCCCTGATATTTCCTGGTCGCCAAGAAGGCCTATTGACGCTTGACATGGACAATCTACAGCACGTTCGCAAAGGGCAGCAAATTATTCAAGTTGAAGTTTTCACATATCGAAATGCGGAAGGATCCGGCAGGCAACCTCAAGCGGATTGAGCTCAGCGAGACCTCCGGGTGCCAAAGCACCCTGATCCATTCTTGTCAGTGAGCCGGTTTGGAAAGTCGTCGAAAGTCGAAACTGATGGTGGTAGTCCCTAGTTCCAAGGCGCCCATACCGCATCTTGAGGAGCCGGTCACGTCAAGCAGCGGTCATATCCCTCGGGTATCTTTTCTCGAGGAGCAGACGGTGCAGACGGCATCCAACTTATTCCAAGCACAACCACAGTACTCATTCGAGACTTGGGAAGGTACTGCCTTTCATGATTGAGAACTACTGGTGAACCATGCTGATTCGAGATGCACGCCAGATTGTACTCATTTTCAGGAATCACTACTTGCCCAAACCATCATCTTCACCGCTGGCATTGCCGAAGCCAAATCTAAGGGACGCGGGGAAGAATGTATCAGCCAGAATCTGCGATTACTCAGAGCACGTACCGGACGTCAAGTACTTTTGTTTCTGGCCAATTCTCAGCGGAAAGAAAAGAAGCGATATGTATCCATTCCACGTGAGTACTGGCGAATTGTTCATTTCATGCTATTTTTCTTGATCCTCTCGATTCCTTCACATCACGATGGGACTTTGATGTCCGCTTTTCCTTTTGCTATGAGCCCTTTCGAGCTGTTGCGGCCTCTTCGCATGACGAGTGGCTCAAACGTTGTCGACTACTCTATGAGGTCTTCTCGCTAACAGCTACACAGTCGATTGCATTGACCGGGTCGAACAGAGTAAAAAGCATGGGAAACCAATATCACTCTCATTACGGCCAAATTTCGAGCTTTTAGCACAGATGAAGGCTTTGCAGATTCGATTTCTCGATGAACATGGTAAGTGCAACGCCCAGTCTCATGAGCTCTGACAATTTGTCTGATCATGTTTTATAGACCAGCAGCGGTTTTTTGGCCTTCTTTGCCAGGGCGTCGGGTTCCAAGGATGAGCGTGACATATATAAATATAATACCCTTGATGCGATACGAATTATATGAGCATGCATATGCCAACACGGGGGTGCCCCATCGGCACCGACTGTGTGTTAATTTTTCCCTGATCAGCACGGAGCCCACGCCAAGATGGCAGGACAGCAGCAATGTTTGAACCGAAGTAGCGGCTCGACCAGTCCCTGGGCGAAGGGAGATACAGTATGATCCACGGCTTCGGCCCGGAAGCAATAGTCGGAACATATCCGCGCGGATCCCTTGCGAGACGTTCGTCCTCTTTCGATCGTTCGCAAAAAGGAAGCATCTGTCAACCTTTTTATTTTAGTGTCCAAGATACGTTCGCAGATTGCGTAGCTAGCAGCGGATGGATGGTGCCCGCCTAGGACAGATATATGGGAGAAAAGATCGGTTTGGAGGAGCCTCAATGCAACGCCACCAACGAGAAGGAACGTGGTGGTGGTGTTATGCCAAAACCCCGGATCGTTGGGAGTAAGTTGTACACGTGGGAGACGCTCCGAAGCGTGAATGGTCGAGTTCGTATGACACCAACAAGGCGGCGCTCCTTGGCTCGAAACGCCTTCTACGCCTCATCACAATCGACAGCGCTACGGCGTCCCTCGAGCACACCACTCTCTCGCGTCCGGGACCTTCCACAGTGCTTGTACCCTCAGCCATGCCCGTCCTCGGACGCCTCTCGTGCCATGGTGGGTGGCTGACCATGGATCCTGCAGAGATGCCTAGCTCCACGCCCTGGGCCTGGCCTACCAACCTTGCCGGAGTGCAGATGTACAAAAAGGTCCCGCGCTCACGGTAAGAACCGCTAACGAAGCTGCTGCTGCTGCTCATAGAAATTTTTATCTCATTGTTTGGCTTACCGACGAACAGAACCCAAGTCTCTCGCTCACAGATGTTGTCAGGGTCTTGCTGACGTTCAAAGAAATATATTGCTTCGATCCTGCAACAGCCTTTTGCGGGGATCCTGTCGACTCTCTCAATTATGGATTGCTAGACGGTCGAGAAACGCCTCTTCAGCGGTCTGTGCGTATCTCAATATCTGAGGATGCCACGATGGCGTGGCCGCCTCTATGCCACAGATCGAGCTCGAGACTTTGACCACGAACATGTGAGTCGCTGCGGCGTCGGAAGATGTCTTTATATCGCCCGGTATGCTGATGCCGGTTCTGCTGTAGGATCGCCAAATTCGAGTTCGTCAAATCTACGAGACCATCGACCGCCAACCCTTCCAATGGGTGGTGGTCCTCGTTGCCGGGGTCGGCTTCCTGCTCGATGGGTTTTCGGTATGTTGGCTTTTGGCTGTCTGCCGGATAACATGGTCGGGGTCTGACTGGAATGTCTCAGCTCTTCGCTGGTAACATCGCCCTGCCGATGATTGCCTATGTATACTGGCAGAAAGAGGTGTCGTCTTTCCGCCTGACTTGTATCAACATCGCCACGCTTTCCGGGACTCTCCTGGGACAAGTCTTGTTCGGGTTTCTTGCGGACCTCAATGGTCGCAAGAAGATGTATGGAATTGAACTGGTCCTGCTCATAGGGTCTACCCTCGGAGTCGTCATGTGCTCCCAGGGATATAATGGAAACATGAGTATCTATGCATGGTTGATCTGGTGGAGGTTCATGGTCGGAGTAGGGGTAGGGGCTGATTACCCCCTCAGCGCAACGATAACAGCCGAGTCAGTCCTGTTTCTCCTCCCTCCCTGCTACTTCTTTGCACCTTGCTCTCCCTCCCCATGTCCCTCCGGGTGCTGCTGTTTACACGAAAAGGCTAGTCGACGGCGAGGCCCATTCACATGCTAATGCGCGTTACTGTCTCAAAGGTTTGCCCCTAGAAGACACCGAGCTCGGATGATGGCCACAGTCTTCTTCATGCAACCGCTAGGGCAGATTGCCGGGAACCTCGTCTCGCTGGTCGTGGTGAGTATCTCGCGTAGGTCAGACGCGGCGGCCACCGACCTTGCACAGTCCGTCGATACCATGTGGCGTTGGATCATCGGCATCGGCGTCGTTCCAGGCGTGGTGGCATTGTTATTCCGTTTTGCCATTCCAGAGACACCGCGATTTTTAGTCGACATCGAAGATGACCCGATTAAGGCCGAGTTTGACGCCACACAGCTGTTTGGCGAGGAATCGCTGACGACGCCGCTGACAGAGTTAGAGGCTGGTATGGGTGGCGTGGGTGATGGTGCTGCTGCCAGTGCGTGGTCAACAGCCGACGACGACAATATTCTAGACGAGTCCCACTCTCCCACCTCCAAATCATCGCTGGATATCCTGTTCCATCGAAAACAATCCTCGTGGGCTACGTCCGTGATGCCAATATCGCCGCGAACCGCCTCAACTGCAGCTTCAGCTGCAGCGGTGCAGCAAAGGTCAAAACAGGATTCCATCTCTGCTGCTACTGTATCTGGTGGTGGTGCTGGTGCGAGCGGATCACCACTGAACAACACCTTCACAAGCTCAAATGCCAATCCTCCTTCTCTCCCTTCAACGACATGGACGCTAACCAAGGGCGATATCAAACAATATTTCTGGACCGAAGGAAACTGGAGAACGTTGGTTGCGACGTCCGTATGCTGGCTACTTCTCGACTTTGGGTTCTACGGTATCGGACTTTCGAGCCCTCAATTCCTAGCCAAGACTTGGGGCTCATTGAATATCTCTGGCCCCAGTCCACCCTGGATGACGGACGACAACCCGGACACAGACGTATACGATACATTTTTCGCGACGTCGGTGCAGGCCCTTGTGATTCTCAACACGGGCAGCTTCGCCGGCGGATTACTAATGATCGCGACAGCCAGCCGGCTGAATAGAGTGAAATTGCAGAAATTTGGGTTTTTGGTCCTAGCGGCGCTGTTTATTGCTCTCGGAACAGTCTTTATCACGATTCAGCGCGAGGGCGCAGTCGCGATCGTGCTGTATGTTGTGGGCCAGTTGGCGTTTAATTTTGGTAAGACATTATCACTAGAACTGCACATGCATTTTTGCTGACTTGTTGCAGGCCCCAATTCAACCACCTACATTCTTCCAGCCGAACTGTTCCCTACCCGCTACCGGGCCACATGCCACGGCATAAGTGCGGCCTCGGGCAAGCTGGGCTCGATTCTGGTCCAAGTGTTTTCGGCATACTACAAATTCGGCTCGTCATCGCCTGGAGCCGATCAGACGAAGCGCTACGGCACCATTCTGGTCGTGTTCAGTGCGTGCATGTTCCTGGGCGCCGCGGTCACCCATTTCTGGATCCCCGAGGTGCAGAGGAAAGCTCCTAAGGATATGACTGCCACTACGAATGGAAGTAAAGCCTCCTCGTCGTCCTCCTCCGCCTCGTCCAGATCGATCACTAGTCCTGGGAGCGTTGCCAAGTCTGCTATTAGTGGTCGTACTTGTATGTCTTTGGAGGAAATAGCCTTGGGCAGATGGGGCACGAAGAGCGATGCTGTGTTGAGGGCCCGAAAGGGGAGAGGGGCTGAATTGGATAGAAGGAGCGGTATAAATTGATGTTTGTTGACTTTCAGCGGTTGATGGATGGATGGACGTGTGTATGATGATTTGTACCTATGGATGTACTGGACATAGATGTAGACTTATGAAGCGGATTATGGTTATACTGCAGGTGAGTTTCACCGTGCTGTTGGCAGTGTGGCTGAATAAGCATAGCACATTTTATATTCCACCTATATTCAAGTTCCAAGATAGCTTATTACAACTTCCTTTTCTTTCTGTAAGTTCCGCACGTGCTGCCAAACATTGTGGGAGACGGCTTCGCGCGAGCCGGACGTTGATCCTTCATGGCGGTTGGTACTAGTTCACTCTGAGATCCTGTGACTGCCTGCTAACTGGGGTCTGGAGCATTCCAACAGCTTGTTTCTTTTCACCCATCTGCTGCCACACTGCCAGTGATGGCTTTTGGATGGCAGTTCAGTCGGACCTGGGGAATTGAATCGAAGGCTGAATCGAAGCTGATTGACCTCTCACTACTGGCTCACTTTGACCTCGTCCTTCGGAGGGCTGATGATGACTGACTTCTCTCTACTTGCTCACTTTTACCTTGTCCTCTCTTCTCCTTCAGTTTGACCTCACGCGTTCCTTACTACCCTGGGCTGTGGTATTACTGCCTCCAGTTGGATCAAGCATGTGATACTACTACCACTGGCTATTTAATCCCTTTTCTTTCTCCTCTTCCTGCCTCTCTTCCTTCCCCTACTCCTCCACCTCTTCCTTCACTTCCTCACTCTCGAATTCATATTCGTCTTCCTCTACCGTCTACACCTTCAAGCATTGTATCAACTTCTTCTCCCCTGAACCTTCCCTCTGGATCTCCTTTTCCGGCATCGCGTCTCTGCGCCTCCGAGGCTCGGTAACGGAAGGTTGGTGTTACTGTTCCTACAATTCTAGCAGCAAGGTCTGTACAAAGTTCGACTTCTACCTTGGAAACACTGCCAGGCACTTGGTCTAAAATTCCGTCATCATGCCAAGGTTGTCTCCGGATGATACGGAAATGACAGGCATGCCTTCCGACGCACCTCCGTGTGGTCGGGCTACGGCTTGCAAACCTGCACAACTCCAATATCCTCCTTACCGCGAACCCTCGTTCGAGTTAGCAACTCAGACAGGCCTGAAGATTGCTCAAATGATTGCTGAGACTCTTGAGAAATCTTCCCAAAGTCCACCCAAAACCCTCTTGAAAGAAGCAAAAGAGCTGGCCAATTACCGACTCTCCACAGAACGGCTTGTCGGGTTCCTTGGACACTCAGGTCACGGCAAGAGCAGCACTATCAATTCTGTCTTGGGGAACGAGGATCTGGCAAAGACAGAAGCATGCGGGTCTGCTGTAACCCCATTCGCAGTTGAGTATCGTTTCCCAAAGCCCGAGCATAAATCACCATTCACTATGGAGTGCAATATGATGACTATGAGCGAAATTGGGGAATACCTTGGAAACTTACTTCGCGACTTTCGAAGGGTCGAATTCGCGGATGAGCAGGAGCGCATTTCCAACTTCGAGGACCTCCAAGCGGACAGTCGAGCTGCCCAGGACGTCTTCGAAGCCGCTTTTGACGGAATGACAGACTTCGACATTTCCTTGCTTGAGCATAAGGACAACGAAGAGAGCCGGAAGGCGGCAATAGAGACTCTGAAAAGTTACGCTGTACGTTTGGATTTCCCCGACGACATGGACGACAAAGGATTTTGGATTCAGGAAGCAAAGAATGCGGAGGAGTGTCAGCAGCAGCAGTCCATCCTCCAAGAACGCGGACTGTGGCCTTTTGTGAAGCAGTTGACGGTCTACGCAAACATCGACATTCTGAACCCCGGTCTTACCTTGGTTGACTTGCCGGGATCCCAAGACACAAACCTTGCCAGAGTAAGAGCTGCTCGAAAGGCGCAAGCAAAATGCGAGAGCCTTTGCATAGTAACCAACATCGGCAGAGCTGTCGACAATCCTGTGATTCAGCAGACTTTGGAAGGTTTGCGAGGAGCCACAGATGGCTTGGAGTCACCTTCTTGCGACATCACCTTGGTATGTACCCATTCAGGAGATCTGTCCAACAGAAGACCAATCGAAAAATTGGTCTCTGAGGCGGAATTGAGGAAAGCCAAAGCAGAGCTCCACCGCGTAACGGGCAGTCGCGGGGACTTCAAGAGCTCCGAGGCCTACACAAGGGCCTGTAAAAGTGCGGAGTTCAAGATCGATACGCTCTTGATCCAGAGCAGAAATGCGAAGGTTCGTACCGGTCTGCTTCGGAAATACCGCAACCTTTTCGGAGAGCAGGACGTGAAGGTGTTTTGCATTGACAACATGCTAGAAACTCAGGCAGGCGAAGACATCGATGGGGCGCTCAATGGCATACCACAGTTGCGTCAGCACCTCCGAGACCTTCCAGCCGAGGCCTTCTTCAAGGAGAAAGATTTCTTCATCTCCAACAAGATTCCAGCCCTGGTGGCTTCATTTCAGAATTGGGTGGAATCCAATCAGAGCATTAGCCCTGGGAGTATTGAACAATCCCCCTCCCTTCCCGATACGGATAGTCTCGAGCTAAGTTATATTCCCGCGGCATGGATCCCTAACACGCGCATGGTTTTCAACCAGAAAATTAAGAACATTATTCTATCCTCAAGCCCGACAATCACCTCGCAGTGTCTAGAAGCGGCGAGGCATTGGGAGTCTTGGAAGTCGGCCTCAGTCCTATCGTGGGTCAGGCGGCACGGCAATCATATCACCCAGGCGCGGGGATCCGTCAACTGGAACTGGGATTTACTATACCCCTTTGTCCAAGCTGTGGGCAAGAGATGGACAGAACTCAAGCATGACGTTGTCCCATCACTGGCGGACCTGAAAGCATCCATCTTGGGTGTATGGGAGGTATATGAGCTCAAGTGTCGCCAACTGAATGCGCCGCCAAACTTGCAGGCATCCTTGACTGGCAGAATCAATAACATAAGAAACGACCTGGACAGCGCCGAGCATGTGTGGCATAAAGGCCTGAAGCACATCAAGACTAGCTCTACCACACCCAACTGGCAGGGAGGCTCTTACATTGTCGACTGTATGTTGGAAACCTACGAGGAAGGTCGAACGTTCTCTGGTAAGTAAGCATGACATCCATTGACCAAAAACACTGGAGATTGACAAAAGGCGCAGGGAGAGGGTCTACAGCTCTACGTCATCAAGCTTTGCAGCAAAGAGTTTCTCACAGTGACTTTGTCGACGATTTTGTCGATCGAATATCCAAGGACTTTGAGGACCTGATGGCAAAGGTATCGACCAAAATCACAAAAGTACTTGAGACCGAACTGCAAGCTGTTCGAAGTGACATTGAAGTCATGCAGAAGAAGAAGATGAAGGAGACGGAGCCGACCGATTTCAAAACGAATCAGACCATGATCCAGGCGGAACTGACCAAAATCAAAGACGAGATCGACTATGAGGAACTGTCTGCAGATATCCAGAAGATGATTTGCCAAATGGACGAACTTGCTGCAACTGCGCGTGAAATGGCAAAGATACAGTATGGTTGAATCGCAGTTCTTGATTCTCTGGGACCGAAATTCAAGGGTTAAAGATTTGGGCTGCGACAAGCGGGCAACTGCAACGAACAAACTTTAGGCCTGAGCTTTGGAGCAGCAACAACAACAACAACAACAACAACAACGCAACATTTCTCAGTGTCAACAAAATAAACGGATGGTGTGGTAGAATGACTTTGCTGTGCTGGATCTGCTCCCTTGGTGACGGTCACAGCTGGGTGCAAAACCGACCATTGAGGAACTAGAAGGATTCACGCATTGGAGAGAGGGAAAAGGAGCTAGGGGGCTGATTGGGCAATAGCATGGCATCAGGGTGGCCTCAATTTGACGGTGGACTTGAGTCGAGACAAGACGACTTTGAATCCGCCGGACGATGTTGTGCTGGATACCTACCTTATGCACATGACATGAGCTTGAATTGAGAGCAATACAACGCGGCATGCCATATCTTCGGCGGACTGTACGGATAGAGAATAAAAGCGTAACAACCTAAGTATCTATCTTAGGATGTCTGGGATCCATAGACAGGACAGTGACTGCAGTGGAGAGATCAATGGCTTAAGAAGAGAGCCGAGTCCCCAATGGTTGATCTGGAACTACCCTAGCACTCGGCAAGCCCCCTTTTCTCGCGCAGCCTTGCAGTGGCTGACATGAGAGGATATGAAGGTAAGAGGCATCATCATCTTCTCCATACAGAATGAACTCGAGAGTCGAGTGCTCCCCCCAGGGAGATTCCTGGTACGGTACTCTAGTACATATACTGGTGGTATCCAGGTATGTGCCTTTATAGTCAGATGGAGAACAAGGTACATCACATGTATGTAGAAGGTACAGGCGTTGGATGACCACCAAATCTCCGTTCTTATAAGTCGGACTCTGATTCGGTTTCACATTTTTTTTCATATTTCTACAACCTGGCCCAGCTATTCACTGCATTTTGACTACACTGCAGGGCACCGCAGACAG
Source organism: Exophiala dermatitidis NIH/UT8656 (assembly GCF_000230625.1). Lineage (NCBI taxonomy): Eukaryota > Fungi > Ascomycota > Eurotiomycetes > Chaetothyriales > Herpotrichiellaceae > Exophiala > Exophiala dermatitidis. Next base: position 1,269,850 of record NW_008751646.1, on the reverse strand, counting down.
GGTATGATATATTCTGCCTCCCACTATCGCTTTTTGTTGTTTCAGTTTCATTTCCCAAGAGATCCAATTTTTTCGTGTGTCCTCATCCACATGCGCTCAGGTGTACAACCCTCCCTCCCCTTTTATCCTGTTCAACCTCTTGGCTAATAAAGTTATCCATCCAACTCATTGCTGATTCCACCAATAGTGACAGTCTTAATGACAGTAAACTCATCAATGCCATATTTGGATCCTTCACGACCGAACCCGCTCTCCTTGACACCACCGAACGGACTGGCGGGATCCGAGATGATTCCAGTATTGACACCGACCATGCCGACCTCAAGGGCCTCTGCGACTCGGTAAATGCGGCCAATGTCACGAGAATAAAAGTATCCGGCCAGACCGACAGGGGAGCTGTTCGCCAACTCGACGACTTCCTTCTCTGTTTCAAAGGGGAACAGTCCGGCAACAGGACCGAAAGTCTCTTCTTGGGCAATGGCCATGTCGTTAGTGACACCAGTCAAAACAGTAGGAGCGTAGAAGTTGGAGCCCAAGTCCGGCAGCTTCTGACCACCGACAATGACCTTGGCGCCCTTTTTCTTGGCGTCTTGGACGTGCGAATCGACTTTCTCGACGGCTCGGTCGTGGATGACGGGGCCGTGGGTGGTGCTGTCGTCGAAGCCATAGCCGACCTTGAAGTTCTTGACCTTTTCGGCGAACTTTTCGGCGAATTTGTCGTAGATGCCCTTTTGCACGTAGATGCGGTTCGCGCACACGCACGTCTGGCCGGAGCTGCGGAACTTGCAGGCAATGGCGCCGGCGACGGCGGCGTCGAGGTCGGCGCAGTCGTCAAAGACAATGAAGGGAGCGTTGCCGCCCAGTTCAAAAGATAGTTTCTTGAGTGTGCCGGAGGCTTGCTTCATCAGGAGTTTGCCGACGTTGGTCGAGCCGGTGAAGGAAACCTTTTTGATTCGTGGGTCTGTCGTCAACAGTTCGCCCACTTCGGCAGTGTGCTTCATCGCCGTCACAACGTTGACTACACCTTTGGGGATTCCGGCGCGACGAGCCAACTCGGCCAGAGCGTTGGCGGTGAAGGGCGTCTCGCCTGGCGACTTGGCCACGACGGTGCATCCGGCGGCCAAGGCAGGGCCGATTTTGCGCGTGATCATGGCCGCGGGGAAGTTCCATGGCGTAATGAATCCACACACTCCAATTGGTTGTTTGATGGTCAGAACTCGGTTTCCTGGTACGCTGGCCGGGATGGTGTCGCCATAGACGCGCGGTGCCTCTTCGCTGAACCATTGGAAAAACTTGGCCGCGTAGGCCACCTCCCCTTTTGCGTCGTTGTATGGTTTGCCGTTTTCCCAGGTGATCAATGTGGCCAGATCCTCGGCGTTCTCCTGCATCAACTCATACCATTTCATCAAGAGGCCTGCTCTTTCACGGGCCAGAAGCTTGCGAAATGCAGGGCCCGCTGCGACGGCTGCCTCAATGGCCTTTTCCGTGTCTTCCTTGGTGAACTCGGGACATGACCCGATCTTTTTCCCGGTAGCTGGGTCAAATACATCGAAGGTCTGCTTGGAGGCCGCGTCCACGAACTCGCCGTTGACGTAGGCTTTCGAGATCAGCAGAGAGGGGTCGTTGAGCTTCGGTACAGTATGCATCTTTGCTGTGGATATGATTCGGTACGAGGGGTGTGCTACTGCTCGAGTGTACGACGACGGCAGGCGAGGTCGACTTGATGACAGCAAGGTTCGAAGGTATGAGGCTGCCGGGGAAGCCATTGATGGTAGGTAGGTAGATATATAGCTTCGGTGACCGGGTAATATGTAATGTGATCACTGCAGAGGAGCGTTCGTTTACGTGGGGTAAAAATGATAGGTAATGATGCAGCTCGAACTTTTGGAGATGCGCGGGCGGTGCAGCCGGGGTTCCTTTCCGTGGCGAAAAACCGGCTCCTCTGTTTTGTTTGCTTAGCAGCTGGCAAACATTCAGGGAAGGATTTTGGTCCGCGGCCGACACGGTAAACGGGTGTAGCAGTACTTCTACTGTAAATACTGCTGCTCTTGTTGAAGGGCGCAATTGTAGTATTTGGACAATCCAGAAGGTGGAGCCCGATCAAGCCAAACGCGATCCTCCGTACCTTGGTACCAGCACGTCGGAAGAGATATGGTGGATCATTCGTGCTACAAGGCGCAATACGGCGCAGCATCAAATGGCTATACTGCATCTCTCCAGCATCAACCAGCAACAAACCACGCGTGGGAGGACTTCTTCCATGTCCCCATACGCCTAGGACAACAAACTTTCGCGCTGCAGGACGATTATGAGCTCTGGAGCGTAAATAAACCCAGAATATGCCCAAGCTCAATACAGTAGAAGCTGCCAATGCCCTGTCGGCGTCGGACTTTTTCGAAACTTACGACAAGCACACAGCCTTGTCACTAGACACGAACGCAGAATTGCAGATATGCAAGGGCGATGCTTCACACATCCCTGCACCGCTCTTTGAACAGTGCTTGAAGTTGATCGAACTGACCAGCGCGCAAGACTATCGTAACTCTGAGATGAAATGGTCAGTGTCTTCAAAGCGGAAGGAGATGAAGCTCCCGGACATGAGATACATCATCCTGGTCGAAAAGACAACTTCACAGCTTGCGGGCTTCATCTCTTTCATGATTACCTACGAGGACGGCTATGAGGTTGTCTACATCTATGAAATTCATTTCACCCCCGAATGGCAAGGGAGAGGGCTCGGAAGAGAGCTGATGAAAACAGTCGAAGATATCGGTCAGCGTGTCGGCGTTAGCAAGGCCATGTTGACTGTCTTCAAGGCGAACAGCCGAGCAGTCAGGTGGTACCACGACCTAGGATATCGAGAAGACGACTTCTCACCTGGTCCACGTGTTCTACGGAATGGCACGGTCAAAGAACCCAGTTACATCATCCTATCGAAACAGTTGAACGATTGATATCATTGTTTGCATGCATCTATATCTGGCGCACGGGTTTGCCCCTCATCTCAGGTCGCTCTATTTCGAATTCATCGCGCAAAACGGCATACAAGGTGTCTCCCACCAGAATGGTCAGTCCAAGACTCCATACGAGAGTAATGGCGTAGAAGAAATTGGCATTGCCCGATCCTGAATAAATCCACAAATGGTAAAATGCCGGACCGAGAAGGGTTGAATAAAGCAGCACCGATGCGGCAATGAAGGTATACCGAGTCACTTGAATGGTCAGCTGGAGAACTTACGAAAGAACGACGCGGCGATCAGACTTACGTGGTAGAATGTGCGAGTACATTGGGAGGAAGCCGAGATACAACGAGACGTCTGATATGCTGGGGTATGGCTTGAAAATGGCAAATAATCCCAAAAGACTGGTGATGACAAAAAGTGGCTGTCGTTGAAGTCGAAAACTCAATCCTCCAACATACCCCACGAGATGTAACCAGAACACGCCAATGAAAAAGTCCCGGAAGGAGTCGAATATCTCAATGAAGAAATACCACCAGAGTCCCACGTTTGGCGTAAGGTCGGTGACAGTCAGTTGTGCTCCATAGCAGGACGAGAGGAAGTCCCAGAATCCGTCAGTCAGAATAGGAGTGGTGAGGAGCAACGCTGCCAAAGCTCCTAGATACGATAGGATCGAAATAGTAGCGGAAATTGGTTGGTTTTTGTTTTGGAGAATCATGAGTATCGTCGGTGGCAAGAGTAGGCCCGGGTACATGGACAGATATGTGCCAATGGCCAGACTGAACATTGCTCGAATAGCATTGCCGGACTGTGCGTTTAGAACGGCTTGAATAATGGCTGCATTGGTGAAAATACTGGTGTTTTTGCCCAGGCAAGACAGTATAGTAAATGGGTTGAATAGATATGCTGCCGCTATTATCGAGCCATCCAGTTTCCGAAATCGAGGCGTGGGAATATGCAGGTCGTTGGCGATCTGTTGGAGAGACGCGGCGTTTATAAGGTCCAATGCAACAAAGACTAACGCCGACGGCAACGTCTCGAAGAGGACGAGGAGCAACGGTGCCTGATGAAAGACGCCACCATCATAGGGTGAGAGGCCATGCTGGTAGAGGAACAAGCCCTCTTGAAGTCGCTTGAAGCTGGATATTGGTGTTGAGATCTCGACCTGATTGCCCAAGAAGTCCGACAGATCCGGAAAGGCCACGAAGACAAGTAACCTTAGAAAGGCAGCGCCGGCATAGATCGCGACCGTCTTGCGATCCACTGATAATGCCATCCCTCCTTTGCGACAATCAGGTCGTGGCCTGGCTTGTTCTGAGCATTCGAGCGCGAAGAAAAGGGAGTGGAGGCTGACAGGTGTTTGATACAGATGTCAATTAATACACATGTTTGGTGTGTACCTAAATCGGTAAGACGCCCAATTGCTTAGTCATGTATTATGTGTCTTCTGGGCCCGTTGCGGAGCCGGCAAACCTGCCCCGATAATTGTGTCTCGAAACTTTTTCCTACCGCCGCATTCGCTTTTTTGTATGGCCTTGTAGAACTTTCATAGTTCAAGTTGTGCTTGTCCAGGATCCTCTTCTGAAGCATTAATCATGGCCAAACAGAAGAAGAAGGGTCAAGCCGGCCAGGCGAAGAACTATATCACCCGGACACAAGCCGTGCGCAAACTGCAAATCTCCCTCCCAGACTTTCGTCGGCTATGCATCTTCAAGGGCATCTATCCGCGTGAGCCACGGAATATCAAGAAGGCCAACAAGTCTGCTACGCATTCCACTACATTCTACTACACGAAAGACATCCAATATCTACTACATGAACCGCTTCTGCAAAAATTCCGAGAACAGAAGGCCCTCTCGAAAAAGATCGCAAGATCTCTCGGTCGCAATGAAGTCCAAGATGCGGTCAGGCTCGAGAAACAGGCCATGCCAAAGGTCAAACTCGATCATATAGTGCGTGAAAGATATCCAACTTTCGTCGATGCTCTGAGAGATCTCGATGATGCGCTCTCACTCTTGTTTCTTTTCGCAAACCTGCCATCAACCTCCGCCGTCCCTGCCAAGGTCATTGCTCGCTGCCAGCGCTTGACCCACGAATTCGAACACTACCTCATTTCCACCCACTCTCTCCGGAAATCCTTCTTGTCCATAAAAGGTATATATTACCAGGCAACAATTCAAGGGCAAGATATTATGTGGTTGGTGCCATACAAGTTTGTGCAAAGAATAACACAAGATGTGGACTACCGAATTATGGGCACGTTCGTGGAGTTCTATTGCACACTTTTGGGTTTTGTCAATTACAAGCTGTACACATCCATCGGGTTGGTGTACCCGCCCAAGTTTGATGTTGCGAGTGACGAACGGGGAGCCGAACTGGCAGCCTTCACGCTCCAGGGCCATCAAGTAGCGGGTGCAATTGCACCGAAAGAGGAGGAACAGAAAACCCTGACCAATGGCCATGGACCAGCCCAAAATCCGGAAGAGATTCAAGCCCAGATCGCCAAAATTGCCGAGCAGGATGTTGTGGAGGACGATACAAATCAGGATGAAGCTCCTGAGGAGCCGGCTGATGACGGAACCATCGACACTTTCAAACCAGCCGCACCTGAAGGCGATATCCTGCCCCAACCTGACGTGTCTGGGGATGAAGCTGCGAGTCTCTTTTCGAACTTCACTTTCTTCATCTCTCGCGAAGCCCCCCGTCATCCAATCGAGTTTCTACTACGAGCATTTGGATGTAAACGAATCGGATGGGATACGGTCCTCGGAGATGGTGCGTTCACTCATGATGAGACGGACCCCAGGATAACGCATCAGATTGTGGACCGACCTGCATTGGCCCAGCCATTACCTGCTTTGCAAGGTCAAACTGATAACAAGGATCAGACTCTCCAGGCTGTCAAGCCTGGCTTCATAATCCCAGGTCGGACTTACGTCCAGCCACAGTGGATCTGGGATTGCATCAACGAGGGCAAGTTGCTAAGGACGGACCTGTATGCGCCCGGAGCGACTCTGCCACCACATCTCAGTCCATGGGTCAGACCTACCAGCGGACAGTACGATCCTAGGGCGACTTTGGAGGAGCAGGAACCTGAAGGCGAAGCCGATCAAGATGTTGCCGAAGAAGAAGAAGAAGTAGAAGAAGGGTCTGACGATGAAGAAGATGAGTCTGACCAAGAGGAGGACGAGTCAGAAGATGAAGATGAGGAAGTCGATGCCGGTGATATGGATGTTGCAGGCTCAGAAGAAGAATCAGAAGAGGAAGATCAAGAAGTTGACGGCTTTGCTGGCTTTGGCGATGACGATGCAGCATCAGATGCATCATCTGAGCTGGACGAGGAAGCCCAACACCAAAAGGAGCTTGAAGCTGAAGCCCTGGGTAAACCCGTCCCTGTTGCCAAATCCAAAGAGGATGCTCAAAAGGCCAAGGCCCGCAAGGCTCGGGAGACGGCCCAGTCTAAGAAGGAGGAAGAGATTGAACGGCAAAAGATGATGATGAGCAACAAGAAGAGAAAGCTGTTCGAGAAAATGCAGTACTCCAACAACAAGCGTGATGTTGAGGCGGAGAAACTACGTGCGAAGCGAAGAAAGCTCGAGCGGGCAAAGGGCAAGGCCTAAGGATCTCTGGACCGCCAGCCTGTCAGTTCTTAGCAAGGCGTTGTGGGGACGTGGGAAATGGTATGGAAAAGTTCAGGATGCCAGATATGAGAATCAGGGACTGGAGTGACCACGTATCTCGGTGGATATCAAATTCCAGGCTTGTCAACGACATTTTCGATGTAGGTAAAATTTACTTCCTGTATACTGCCAGTGTGTAGAATGGTACCTAGGTACCTACGACGTAGTACTCGCTATATACTCGGCGGGCAGTATACTCTCCTGCCGCTTTACCGTGAGTCTAGTCACGTGCTTCGCGCAGCGTGGCCTGTAACCCAATCGAGAGCTTTTCGAAAGCTTGCGGTTGCAATTCTTCGAGATCTTAACCGACCAGACTCAAGTACACGAGACGAAACAACTTACTCTCGTTTTCACGGCCTGGAATGGCAGCTCGGCCCGCCATGCTGCGTCTCGCCAGACCTGTGGGTGCTTCCCTGCGCGGGCGAATGCTCGCGCAGGCTGTCTCGCAGGTATGCGAATAGTCCCCAATCCCCGTATAGAGCTCGCGCGACTAACTCCAGATGCACAGAGAAGGGCATTTACGGAGAGAAAAGAGTCAATCCTGAGCTCGGATCCGGCCTTTATGCCAGGATCGCAGAGTTCAGCCGCTCCCGTCAAGACAGAAGTTCCACTAGGTCCCGGAGGCCCTGGGAGTCCTGTTCCTCCAGCACCCAGTCCCGCGACACCTTCTTCCGCCTCGACGATACCTCCTGAGAGTGTGCCCCGGGCACCTCCCAGCCCATCCAAGGTGCAAACATCGCCTCCTACCAGTCCCTCTTCTGTGAGCCCGGCGGAGCCACCACCACCACCTCCCCCATCTCAGCCGCCCACTAAGCCAGCCCGGAAGCGATTCAGACGGCTTCGGGCCCTGTTTTATCTTCTCCTGCTCAGTGCCACTGCATACGGCGGTGCTGTCTTTTACGCCTTGAGAAACGACAATTTCCACGACTTCTTCACGGAATATGTACCTTTCGGAGAAGATGCAGTGTTGTATTTTGAGGAGCGGTCATTCCAGAAGAGGTTCCCTCACACCAGACATAATGTGGTTACTAGACTCCCACGCACGGAGAGACAGGAGGAAGGCAAAGTTACTACTATCCCACAGAAGTCAGGAATCTCCTGGCGCGTGGCCGAGGAAGAACCTGCCACAAGTGATGTTACACAGAAGGGCAAGCATATGAGTGCAGTGGATGCCAACAGTCCTAAACCGGGGCCCACCGATCCGAAGAATGATCCGGCGAGTGCAACAACAAAGGAGAAGAGTGCCGCTGTTGAAAGCGTAAAGAAGGATTCGGCTACTTCCCCAGCACCTAGTTCCAAGGAAGCATCACCGTCGTCAGAGAAGCCAGCCGCCCCATTGACCGAAACACCCGCCACTGGTGACTCACGTCCACCAGCAATCCCGCCAGTCACCTCGATCTCGCCATTAGAAGTCCCCAGTGCCGAGGAACCCGTGGTTCAAGAATTGGTCAAGATTGTCAACGACTTGATTACGGTGGTGAACTCGGATTCGCCGGACGCCGCTAACAAATACTCGGCTCCGATGGGCAAGGCGAAGGAGTCTCTGGAGGCAGTTGCCAAGAAGATTTCGCAACTCCGCGAGGAGGAACAGAAGGCAGCCGAGCAACGCATTGAAGAAGCCCACAAAGAGTTTGATGAAGGCGCCCGACAACTCCTGAAACGGATCGAGACTGCGCAAGCCGAAGACGATGCTCGGTACCGAGAAGAGTTTGAAGCCGAACGAGCCCGTCTCGCCCGGATCTACGAGGAGAGACTGAAGACTGAGGTCCAACGCACCCAGGAGTTGGCTGAACAGCGGTTGAAGAATGAACTCGCAGAGCAGGCCATCGAAATGAAACACGATTTCATCAAGCAGATCAAGGAACTGGTCGAGACCGAACGCGAAGGCCGCCTTGCGAAACTCCAGGACCTCAGCTCCAACGTCGAGAACCTCACCGAGTTGACTGCCAACTGGAACGGCGTGATCGACGCCAACCTTCAGACCCAGAAGTTGCAAGTCGCCGTTGATGCTGTTCGCGCAGCATTAGAGGAGACCTCGGCGTCGGAAGCCAAGCCGCGGGCCTTTGTCCGTGAACTCGCCGCCTTGAAACTCGTGGCCAACGGCGATCCGGTCGTCGAAGCCGCCATCGGCTCCATCAACCCGTCCGCTTACCAACGAGGAGTCCCGAGCCAACCACAGTTGATTGACCGGTTCCGCCGCGTCGCCAACGAGGTGCGCAAAGCCAGTCTACTGCCAGAAAACGCCGGCCTCGCCTCTCACGCTGCCAGTTTGTTGTTGTCTAAAGCGCTGTTCAAGAAGGAGGGCCATCCTACAGGTAATGACGTCGAGAGCGTCCTGACCCGCACGGAGACTTTGCTTGAAGAGGGTGATCTGGATGGCGCGGCCCGTGAGATGAACTCTCTGTCCGGCTGGGCTAAAGTCCTCAGCCGCGACTGGCTGGCTGATGTGCGGAAGGTTCTGGAAGTCAAGCAGGCGTTGGATGTCATTGAGATAGAGGCCAGATTACAGTGTTTGCGCGTGGAGTAGATTAAACCAAAAAAAGGACAAAGCAAAAAAGAAACAAGATATCAGTGAAGCGAGCGAGAAGTGTATCCTTTCCAATTCTTCCTCTTTGTATCTGCCTTTGGCTTTTTATCCTCTGTCCCGAGTCTCGTGGCGCACTGTAGCGGATATCAAAGGAAAATAAAAGACCAATAAGCGCCTCACTGCAGTCTTCCTTTCTCCTGGATCTACCGGCCGCGGAGGAATAGAGATTGATAATCCGGCATTCGCACATTCTGATATCTTTTGATTCTTTTGATCGCCATCTCCCCGAGCTCTTCCTTGGCCGCACGTCCTGCTTCGGTCAGTTGGCTCAAATCTGCGTTTGCTAGCATCTGTACAGTACAGATGACTCACGGTCAGCATGGAATCTACCGAGATTATTGCAGGGCGAGTAGGTCAGGTACATGCCGGAGAAATCACATGTCAAGAAATTCTGATAATTAGTGCTTCGATGTCGACGTGACTTACAATGTCTGAATTCCAGTCTTCCAATGCACGACTCAGTGCATGACGTTCAAGTTCGTCATACTCTGGGTGATCGTCCGCAAGAAGATATTGCGTGATGTGCCAGGTCCAAGTCCGATCTTGGTTTGTTGGCGGATGCGATTGCGGACTGGTGGTCGAATTTTCTGGGTCTGCGTCGTCGTCGTCGTCGTCGTCTAGATGCAGGAAAAGATCTACAGACGTACGAGCCTGTTAGAGAGGATCTCATTTCGTAGAGCTTGAGCTTAACCAGGAATATGGTTGGGTGCAACGGCAACGTGAATCTTTTCGCAAAGAAACACTTGTTATGATAGACCGGGGGGAAGGAAAGACTGACCATTAAGCTTATTATGTCTTTCAGAAGCTTCGGCTTCTGCGTGGCGGATCTGAGCCCAGAGCATGTCCGCTAGGTTCCACACGTCTGGTTCAACTGTCTGGTCAACTGTCTGGTCAACTGTCTGGTCAACTGTCTGGTCAACTGTCTGGTCAACTGTCTGGT
>NW_008751646.1:1184115-1259663 GCF_000230625.1 Exophiala dermatitidis NIH/UT8656 | reverse complement strand
TCAACTGTCTGGTCAACTGTCTGGTCAACTGTCTGGTCAACTGTCTGGTCAACTGTCTGGTCAACTGTCTGGTTTGAGGCTGATAAGTTTGACGACTGAGTGGCCGTTCCCGTTCGAGAGGCAGCAGATGGTGTCTGCATTACGCTTCCGTTTGACGCAACAGGGATCTGGTCCAGCGCTGCCGACCCGCCGGTATGCGCTTCTGGAGGTCCTAATACTTGCGATTCTGTTGCTTTTGCGGTTTCGTTTTCATCATTTGCCGCGGCAGCTGATTCTGTTTGTGTCCTTGAGCTCTCTGCTGTAACGTGTTCTGGTTCTGCGCCGGGGGGATGTGGAAGTTGTAGACGGGTCTCATGCTGCTGAGTTGCTGAATCTGATGGTTGCTTGGTTCGAAGCCTCCGCCTCCATCTGGACATGTATTCCTCTAGGATACAACACGCGCCATGGTCGGGTATGTGTTTCCGCCTATCCGGCTCAAAGCGAGCCACATAGTGCAGAGATGATAAGTCCAGCAAATGTTCGAAGCATTTGACATGGTAGTGGTCTGCCAAGATGTATCAGTACAGGAGGGCAAGCCACGACGACCACGCAACAAGATCTCCTGAGCTTTTTGAGCTGCGGAGTGGAGTAAAAGGGGTAGAAGGTATGTGTTTCAGTCGGGAAGATAAGATCCCTTACTTACCTGGACCTCTCGGATCCCAACTTCCCGGAGACACAGCGATCCTGTATTGGCCCGGGGCGATGCGATCGAAGCAGTGAGGGAGCCTGCATGCCGCTCCGTTGTGCGACTCGGGTGCTCTTTGAAGCAGAAATAGAGGGTAATGCTGCAGGTGGGCAACGCCAGCGTCGTCGAATGCTAATATGGGCTCGATGTGGCTTCGGAAGGCCTTGGCTGCGCTCTCAATGTCCTCCTGTCTTCGTGCTTCAGGAGAGAGTGCCTCTCGACGGGCCGATTCGGCCATCGAGCGGTCATAAACCGCTCGCCAATATTCACGTTCTCCATCAGAATCAATTTCATGGCCCACTTTCTTGGCAATTCTCTCTCTTCTGCGACGGTTGTGACTCTCTTTCAATCGCTGCCGTCGCTGTTCATGCTTTGCTTGCTGATCTGTAGTGGCTGGCTCACGTCGTGATGAATGAGGGGCAATAGTGGACGATAAAGTAGGAGTAGTCGTCGTCGTCAGCGAGGACAGCAGCTCCCCATTCCGAGTCCCGTCGATAAATTGTGTAACACCTTGAGCAGGGTTGAACGTAGTGTCAAGAGCAGTAGAAGAGGTCGAAGACGACTGCGTGCCAGATGATCTGTTGTGGCTGGCGTCGCTAGGGTCTTTGTCTTTGTCCCTGGTTCCCTTATTGTTTGTATCCCCACTGATGGAGGCCCGCGGCGTAGATCTGATATGAATCCCGTATACTCTGGGGTCAATGGCACGATAGTTCCCGCTCATGTTGTGTGGTTGTAATGTAGCCGTATCCTGACTGAACTTTGAGCGGTGGTAGCAAGATTGTGGACGACGAGACTTCTTCACTTGCAATAGAGCACGCGTCGGAGGAGCCGGCGGCTAAATAGGGGTTTCATGTTTGTAGCCTACCTGGTAGATGGCTGCCTTGAAGGCAGTAAACGAAGTATCAAAGTACAGCCACATTGGCTAGGCGTTTCAGTGGAATGCTGCAACCGCGTCTTGCAACAAGTTTGATACTTTGTCGTCTCCTTGTTAGTGGTAGTCAAACAGTCAATCGACTGAAGATATACTGAAGGTCCGCTGGAAGATCTGGCCCAAAAGTCGTATTCACTGTTCTAAAAGCAGTTTGACAATGTCCTGGACGACCATTTTACTCGATCGAGTTCCTGGCGTACGATCTAAGTACGAACTTTGTCTCACTGCAGGGGGAGTGCTGCTGTTGTGGGTAATGGTATCGTGCGTAAGAGTTTTAGAGTTGTACTGTAAAGAGGACGGGATGTAATGTTGCAGGAAGATATACTGTAGGCCCCCAGGCGTACAGGCGGCAGGTGCCACACTGCTCAGCCGAAATTATTTAGGCGAAGCTCAGGTTAAAGCCGCCTTCGCTCACCCACTAGGATCAACCCGTATACCAGTATGGCATTCAGGTTTTTTTGTTCTCGAGTAATACAGGGACACTGCACTGTAAGTAACGGAAGGAATAAAATGTATCAAGGAAACTAGAAGACAATGACATATATGATTGCTGTACTAGTAGATACTGTGTTGATGACGCTCGTGTGCTCGCTTGCTTGCTCGACTCATTCTGTGTGCGTGCGTGTTCTCAAAACCGTACCATACCATAAGGACAACCCGACCAAAACCGCTCCAGCCAGCACAGTAGTGACAAGATAGTGTGAAAAGAAAAGGAAATAGGGAATTTGTAGAAAAAGGTTGAAAAGATCATAAGGTCAAAATGTAGATGCCGTCCTCGCCCCTGGCCCAAGCCCTGCAGAGGGTACCTTGCCACAAACAAGGAACAGGCAGACAGACCACCAGGCCAACATAGCTCAATTTTTGATTATCCAGGCATGCATGCAGGCAAGCACATAGGGCGAATTTGAGAGCTTTCTGGCTCGCTCGGCCCTTGGGAAGCAAGTGCCGTTCATCAGGATTCCAGGGTACCGGTCCAGGCGATATACTCATCCATGTGCAGAAAGTGAGTGCAAGGCAACAGATTCGTTTCTTGTCATGGTACCATATAGCATAATTCCCGACGGAAGTTTCGGGTGGGGCCGGTGAGGCCCTCTCTGTTGTTGTTTATACCTCCCGGCAACCAGCCAGCCTGCCTGCCAGGTCTTGCCGGTCCTGTTCAGTATTTTTGGCCGAGTTATATGATCCACAGCAGCCATTTGACCACGGTGACAAAGCCTCTAGTGACGCCTAGGACCAACTGGATCAGCGACACGACAGCCCAGATGAACCACAACAGCCCGACGACGGTCCACTCGATACCGGCGAACCAGATGCGACGCACAAGCCTGATAGGACCCCTCCGTCTCCTGCGGAAAGCGGCATCGATAGAATCGTTCAACTCTTTGACGGCAAGCGTGCTTGTGGTCGTGAGTTTCATGCTCAACTCGCCAGCCTTGTCGGCAGCAAGCCGAACGCGGGGCGTCATGGTGTTTTCCACCATATCCTCGAGCGTTTGCAGCTGAGTATGCAGACCCGGGGCCATCGAGGAGGTAAACCAATTCAACTTGTCGCTAAAGGTCACAGAGTGCCTGTCCAGCTGTTTCATGATGCTCTGGGCGGCCACGATGTGCCGTTCGCGCTTCTTGATCCGGAACGGACTTTCGGCATGCACCGCCCGGTCTTCGGGCGTCAAACAGTCGACAATGTACTTGGGCAGCTCCATGTCCTCGTCCTCTGCGCGGCGGCCGATTTCCCTGGCTTTGACGGTAGAACTGTACAGCAAGGCTTCGGCACGGCTGATCTCCCGCCATGAGACTTCGCCAGAGGAAGACGACTCGGTACCACCTGGTTCCAGTGCTGACGTCTCGGGTCCTCTACTTCCCATTTGTGTTGCGAGATCTCCCGCAGATCTGCTGGCGCGTAGTGGCGGCATGTTGATAGCTGTGTTAAGCAACCCAGACGCATCGCGTGGCCTGCTGAGATCGAGGGCTCCTCCAAACCCGTAACTCTTTGCTCTGCTCAATCCGTCGGGCACAGTGGGTGTTTTTGCTCCTCCCGTGTCTATCTTTGGTAAAGGTATACGGTCGAGTCGTGGCGAATGTGATGCTGAGCGGTGCTCGGCAGCAAGGCGGGAGATGTGATCTTCTGTCTCGGCAGACAAAAGTGCCTGCTTCTTTTCTTGTTCTGCCTTGTCCTTTTGAAAAGGGGATGTGAAGCTCGGAAGGTTGGGGTTGTTGTATCGAGGCTGGCCGTTAGCTGGTGGGCTGGCCTTGGTTGTTGAGACTGGCGAAAGACGTTCGCTTTTTGTGCTCGAAATGGTTGATGACCGGGATCGTATCTTCGTCATTGGGCTCTTCGATACTGCACCATTTTGAGAAAGGTCTCTGTCCGAGTCGGAGCCCTTGTACGAACGAAGACTAGTCGTCGACGCCGTACCTTTGTGTCTATACGGTGATGGTGCATCACGTTTCCAGATAAATCCGCCTACTCGGGATACTTCGTTGCCCACTAGCTCTGCAATTCTGCCCCCTTTGAAAATCCCTCGGACCTTTGAATGGTCACTAGCACCCGTAGAACGGGTGCTAACCTTGCTAGTTGCATTCGACCACTGTTCATTGGATGGTTGCACCGTCAGTCGGTCTGTTTGTGTAGGCTGTAATGGGTTTGTAGAAGAAGGCCTCAGTCCCTGGGTCATCGGACTGGTTCCCCGCGAGTGGGAGTTGGCGCTTTCCGAATGCTTTTCCACATCGCTGCCCTGATATTGTGGAGTACTATTCGACGGAACATGAGCAAAATCAGTGCTACTGACTTGACTTCGATCTTTGTGATGTTTGCGGTGGAAGGGGTGTAATACGCTGGATCGGGCTTTTCCAGAGGGCGAGACGTTTCTGCTTGGTGGCGGTGAAAGATTAATGGCAATACTTGGCCATTCGACTCCGTTGGGTGAGTTGGGAGCAGTAGTCGTGTCATAATCGGTAGATGCACGAGGTAGCGCTTCATTTTCGAGGCTAGAGCGTCCCACTGGCTTTGATGAACCTCGCTGGGGGGATTCGTATCTATCCCGGGACCGAGTCAAGGGCGATGCTTTTATGAGACCATCCTTCCCGAAAAGCTTGTTAAGAGCAGTATGGTCGACTGAGGAACGTTTGGACGTCGGCGCGGACGACCCTTGACTTGTATCACCCTGAGACAGTTTGAATGCTTGTGGGGATTGATTAGGTAGGATGTGGTTGTTTTGGTCCTGCAACCCTTCAGCGCCCGAGGATTCAAGTCGTTTACGCCGGAGCCGCTTGCGTCCGCGTTCACCGATCCCTTCGGCCGCCGAGGACGACTCTGATGAGTCAGACTCGCTGCTGTCTTGGAACAACCTCCGGCGTAAGCGAGAGTGCTCTCTGGAACTGCTTGAGTCTTTGACTTGTAAGGCATCCTTGAGTTTGCCTCTTCGCCGACCGTGACGGGAATGCTTGTGTGCTTGGTGGGCGGAAGTAAATGTTGGCAGTTCAGGTAGAGCCGACGGCGGTGGATCCTGTGCTATATCGTTCTCTCGCTCTGGAGGAGGTGAAGGTTGTTGCAATGTGATTGGAACATCGACAGGCGTGGTGTTCCTCCAACCTGAAAATTTAAATTGTGTGTTCGGAGGATAAATCAGGTTGTTGTCACGGTCCAGAATTTTGGTTTTGTTCATGCCTTGCTCTAACCAGTACGCATCAGCTAGCAAATCGGCTGGATGCGTGACCCAATCTGATCGTGGCCGTATCGGCCGGGCATGAAATTGATCCGATATTCGAGCCGCCGGACCGCTGCTCCTTGCGTCGTTCGGCGAAGGACTAGATTCGTCTTTGTCCGGACTCTCATCATGTTGGTTGAAGGGAGGCAGGCGGACACACTCAACCGGATCATGTTGTGTTTCTGGATGACTTGAGGCCACAGCATCGACCCAGGCCCGCACCTTGGGCACGTCATGCCATCCCTCTGCTTCACTATCGATCGGTGTCTTCTCCCAAATGCGAAGCTTCCGGTTTCTGACATATTGCAGAGGATTGTATGCCTTTTGGAATGCTTCAGGTCCGGGGTATCGAGGCCGAGTTCCCGGTTTGCGAATCGGAGGCAAGTGCGGTAGCAAGCGACGGTGTTCGTAAGCAAGCTCGAAGTACTCTTTGGCCTTCTCGACTCGAGCGGCTGTAGCGGGTGAGATGTGCTCGGCAAATTCCATGTCGACATCTGAGTCCCCGCTTGGTCCTGCAGAAGCTGGTTCGGTGGGCGCTTTCTGTGTTTGTTCTCCTGGCGCATACGAAACGGTAGAAAATTCTTGCTGGGGCGACCCTGTCCGTGATGATCGTCGAGTCGATCCCAGAAATGGAGCAATGCTTCTGCCCTTGACAGGACTTCGGGGGCCTGTTGTCGAGGCTGTAGAGATAACACGACGGTCACCGTGCTCCGACGAGACATATCTTCTCCCAGAAGCCAGTCGACGTCTACCCTCGCTCAAACTAAGAGCCATGTTGACTATCTGTGCAGGATCATGATCATAGCCGACGTTGACCATTGATGACCGCAGTGTGACTTGGCTGTCGGAAACTGATGCCGCGCTTTCATCCACGCGAGTGTTCATCCAAGATGATGAAGGCGAAATGCGCCTGTCGGTCCCGGACCCAACGTCTGAACCGGCATGATTGTGCACCACTGGCTCGCGCCTCACCTCGCTAGACAAAGGCGAACTCTTGTACGCAGAACTGGCATGTCCCTCACCACGTTGCTTCCTCTTTGCGACTAGTAGTTCCGACCCTCCGCTTTCTCTCTTCGTCCTTGTATCCTCTCCGGATGGCGTAAGGGATGTGATCGAGAGCCTTTTGGGACTGACAACAGGCTCAAGTAAGAAGCCACCGGAACTGCGCGCGGAATGGCGCCGATGTGCCGCATTGTGTTTGTCCTTAACGTTTTCCTTGCCGAGAATATCCTGATCACTTCGTCTTGTACTCGCAACGGACGAGCGCCCGGCAAAAGGCGTCCTTTCTGGGTCTGCATTGTGGCTTCCCCCTCTATGGCCGCTAGAACCTGATGCTACAGAATCTGTTCTAGCAGCGCCCCCTCTTGACTCTTTGCTGATAGACTGGAAAGTAGGAAGAGACAGGTGCTGGCTCCGCGGGACGTCAGCACCTTCGTCGTTGGCATCCTGGCCATCTGAGAGTGTAGGAGTAGACATCCAGCCACCTGCCCATGAGCGCAGGTGTTTCGAAGGGCTATCGCAGCGTTCTGCGTAAGTGCAGCGATTGGATCATGGCAGCGGACAACGACCAAAAGCTGCGATGACACGGAGGCGAATTCGGGACGACAGATCGATCCGAAAGGACGTGGTATTGACAGCCGGGCACTGTCACTCTGCGTGGGCGGTGATATGTAGGAATTCGAGACAGCACTGCGATCGCTCCACTAGCCACAGTATACGGAGAGGGAGTTCTGTGGTTCTTGTTATTGCACTGTATATATCTCAATTCGATCACCGAAACCCAGGGGCTCAATGCGAAGTGTCAATGCTTTGATCGTCGGAGTTGAGGTGCAGGTCGGTTGGGCAGCGGAGGTGGATGGCAGAGGATTAACCCGTTTGTCAAAAGGCCCGGGGACCAGTTACGGCTGAATCTGGGGTTGGCAATAAATAATGTGGTCACCTGTCAGTCTGTGCCCGGCAGCCACTTTCATAGAAATACATATTCAAAGAACACCAGACTACAATCTGATGTCTCGATGCTTTCTATGCCGCCGTGACATTTGGCTACAGACACCATATACTTGTAGGTCTCACACTCACGCGTTGAACGCCTCCGCGGTCCGCATCGTCGTGTTGCACTATCTACCATTTGATTCGACTCCGGACTAAAAGCCGTCAAAAATCTTTTGCTGGCCACGCCCATAGTCGGTGGCAGCCTTCATGAGTCCTCTTCTAAGAGTCGTAATATGGCCAATTTGGCATGCTCGCTGGTCACCACCCTGTTGTGGCCGCCGTGTCGCACTCTCTCCCATCGCAAGTGTTTCTTTCCATCGATATCCTTCCATTCTTCGAGGTCCAGGTCACGAGCGAAACTGACCTCCCCTTCCGTCGCAACTTCCAGTACCCGGTCCCAGCTTGCTCTTCCTTCTCGCCAGGGGATCTCCCAGTCATCACGAGCGTGCATCATGACCAATTTCAGCTGAACCGCAGCGTCTTGCACCAACTCGACCAGTCTTCTGGTTGTCTCCCATTTATCCACAATCGTGGAAAGTAGCCATTGCTGCAGCCGAGGATACGCCAGCAATGGAGATAGCACAGGAGGCATAAACCCTCCAACTGAGTAAGAATCTAGCAAGGTGGGCAAGGAAGTGAAACTGGCATACAATACCAACGCCTTGAAGGGTGCTCTGCCTAGATTCAGAACCCACTCATGGTACGCAGCGGTGGCCACGAAAGTCCCCAACGACTGTCCAACAAGGATAATCTGAGAAGGATGCAGACGTTTAGCATCTGTGTCGCTGCCGCCACCAAGGCTTGCGGGTTGTCCGGTCAATGCAGATAACAGCGATATCGAGTCTCCAACCACTCCTTCCTCCGTTGGACTTCCTGTGCTCAGGCCGAATCCGCGGTAGTCAAAAGCGATAACATGAACGGGCTTCTGTGCCGTCGAGAGGGCCAGCATCTGCTGATACGTCACTGGTCGGTGAGTAGAGGCAATATGCGCGGCATTGCCGTGGAAGCTGACCACAGCAGTGGCGTCCGGGTCGTTGAGGAGCAGCTGAAGGCCAACACTATCTACAGCACTGGCATACGGCTGCATCCCAAAGGTACTCTGCGCTTTCAGTGCCTCTTCATGTTGGTGATATAGATGGAGAGGTAATATATGCCACGCAAAAAGCGTGACATTATCCGGGGTGGTGACAGTGAACGGCTGGACCTGATGATGTAGGAAGCCAAATTGCTCGACGTTGCTCAAATTCTGGAAGATGGTGGGATTGACGTTATGCGCGTATGTGGCATTTCGTTGTATGGTCGGATGGGTCAGAGCACCGAGTAGCAGTGCATACGCCAATCCACAGGCGGCCAGAGTCCAGTAGGCCTTGCGGAAGAAGCCTTGGAAAGCCATTATAATATATGAGATTGTGGCGAGGGCATTCACATAGTCATTCTAATATGTACAATCAAGGAGCGGAGCGTGCTAACAATGCAGAAACGAAGGTGAATTCAGATAATCTCAGACATAATAGTCTACAGCTTCCTCGAGGAAAGGAGCTCTGAATATAAGTAAACAATCCAGACACATACATGCCCTTCAGTTGGGGGTGGCACCACGAGGCTGCCATATGAGAAGCATTAACCAATCATTTCGCGTAGCGGGACATCCACCCCGAGTCGATCAACCTTCTCTTTCTCACTCGACCGCAGTGCACCTCCGACCTGAATATATATCGCCCCCGCAGAGAAACTCTCATACTATTAAACAGGACATTACATCGCATGCGGCATCGCTTGTGCAATCATGGCTGGCCCGACGCCACAGAAGCGGGTGTTGCCCCCTCGTGAGCGCCGAGATGCCACGGCCAAAAGAAGAGCATCTTCTCCTGTGCAAACCCCAGCGGCCACGTCGAGCGCCCGAAGACAATCCACGCCCACTCAGCCAGCCGAGTCTCGTCCAAAGCGTAAATACACCAAACGCTCCAGTCTTGTGAGAATCCAAACACCAAGTTCTCGCGCGTCGTCCACCCCTGCCGCCGTTGTCGAAGAAACCCTGCCCACCCGGTTGAACAGCAATGAACCGCTTCCTACTCTGAAAGACAAACAGGATCGCGACTTGAATCTCAACGAATATCAGTCGATCGCGGAAAGTGCTGTGCTCTCAGCCTCGCTTCATCGGTCACGGATGCAATGGCTAGTGGACGGAGTGTTTCAAAAGTATTGGGTGAAGCCCGTTAAGAGAAAGGGCGTTGTTGAAGCGCCACCAAACAACCCAGACGTCAAGTCCATGCAGAAGCTGGGGATTGCTACCATTACCATTGAGCCACATACCTTCGACGCAGTATTCTACACTGTTCGTGACCCAGCGGGCCCGCAACCTTATCAACGGCATGCCAACCAGCATACGACGAAACACATGATCCCACCCCAATCCCCGTACGGGGCTACTCCTCCTCCCATTGCTTTTCAACGTTCTGGAACGCATGCTGCTGCTCCAGCTCCGCCTTTCAACCATTCGCCAGCTGGACCAATAAAGGCATCAAGTCCTTCAACTCAACCAAAGCCTCATTTGCCGTCAACCCCATCTTACCCTAACACGCCATCGCAGCCTGCGACACCTCAGTTAAACCCTCAGCCTGCGACGCCTCAGCTGAACCACGGAACTCAACCATTGCCCGCCCGGACGGACCAACCTGGAGGGCCTATTGGTCCACCTGCTCCTGCAGCCGTCTCTGTCAAACAAGAGGAGGCTCCTCGGCCAGTGAGCGCCTCATTGCAATCAACACCATCGGTCCAACCTCCTCCACCTGCAGCGGGATCCACAAATGCGCCATCATCCGCAACAACTCCGACTCCGGGCCCCAGTCAGAAGCCGAGCCAGCCGCCCGGAGGGAAAGGGAGCACCACTGATCCTGTCATCCAAATGCTCGCGGCGCGTGCTGCATCAGATCATAAACTAAAGGAGTTGATGAAGATAGTAGCCACTTCAAAAGCGTCCGCAGAGCAGTTGAAAGAATTTCAGGCTCACATTGACGAATTCAATGAAGTGGTAAGAAAACAGGAGGCAGAGCGAGTCGCAAGGAATCAAGAACGGTCAAATACTGAACGCCCGTCGAATGCTCTCGTGCCTGCAGTCTCAGAAGCATCGAAGGAGGGAAAAGCTGTACCTGCACCTTCACCTTCGACACTTGCGCAGACTCCGAAACAGTCACCCGCGCCAACAGCAGCACAGTCATCAGTGCCCAAGCCAACCCATGGCCAGCAACGGCAGCCGCCTCCCTCGCCTGGACCGGCGGCCTTTCCTGGAGTGATTCATACGTTCACTCCGGCTCCGCAACGCCCTTCTGGACCTGGCGGTCCAATGGGTGGATTCATGGGATATCCCCCTCCACCCCGACCCGAGCCTATCGTCAAGCACATCGTAATGGAGTTGACTAGTATACCCGGCAGCGGCCAGTCTCCATGTCAGGACCGGTGGCTTTTCCCAGAACATGCCGTCCTCGAAATTCGGTATGGCGGCCTGGAGATGATCTGCTCATTCTTCGTGGAACGTAAGGGTTCTGAGATCCTGTCACGGCAGGGTGCGGGAGCTGCAGAAAACGAAAACAGTGCCATGCGCATGAAATGGAAGGCGGAGCAGGAATACTATCAACCAGTGACCATGACCGTCAAAGCAACTAACCATCGCACCATTGAGACAATCGCGCGAGCCGCCAAACCGTTACCACTTGTTCAAAGCTACATGAAAAATGTCATGGACAAGAAGGAACGCGCACCGACGGAATACTTGGCGTACCAACTGCCACGCGAAGGAAGCACGACGGCTGCCGAGGGATCGGAGCCTGCATTCGTCGATAGCGGCGTCGAACTTGGCAGCGAGTCCTGCTCAGAAGACGACGAATTGAAAGACGTGTATGGGATCTAAAGAGCCACCGGCATGGGTGATCGACGCCTCTAGTTTGCGTCGCTTGGATGAAGCCGGTGTGAGTGCTACTACCGGCCCCATGCATGTACTGCTTGCTACCCAAACGCTGGGTCCTGGTTCCGGGCGATGCCCATATCCAGTCCTCATCAAGCGCTGTGCAGAGTAGATAGTGATAGACATTAACGGTTTGACACATCGAGATGCGGTGCTTGTTACAGCAATGGCCTTCGCCCTGCTACAATGGCCGGATTCGAAATTAACGTCCGTGGGGCTACTACTAGAAGTAGACTAGCAGTGCCTATTTTACAGCCTTTACAGCCTATCTCACGTATTTTACACTACTTGGGGCAAAGACAACCAATAGTTATTGGGCTAGGTGTGCCACTTATACCGTATTGTAATGTGGCTAGTGTTCAATTAGTTACCAGAAAGACCAATCAGACGTCTTCAAAACCCCCACGGACGTTAATTTCGAATCCGGCCGTTGTAGATGCCTATCCAGGGCCTATGATTTTTATTTGCATGTGAAAATTGAGTGACCTTCTGCACGTGATTTGTGTTCTGCCTGCGTTGCGCTGCCTGCGAAAAGCTTGAAGCTCGTGGTGATAGACATCTTCTCTCGGCCTCTTGCAGCCTTTCACATCACTACCCAAGGAACCTTCGTATTAATAGAACACGGTGGAGATGCTCTGTCGAGTTACAGTGGTCTGAGGATTGTGAAACGTCCTGACTCGGAATTCGGGACACCACTCCTCCAGCACTCCAGCACGAGCCAGCACCCACACGACACACTACGAGCATTTCTCCTGCCGTTGAGTGGCCAGCAAGCCCTTGCATCCCCAGCAAAGCGGTCCCAGCTGACTCCATCAAAGCCACCCAAAGCCCCCAGATTCGATGGCCTCAGCAAGAATCGTTCGATGATGCTCGCAGCATGGCGGCGATCGGCTCTTTAGGCTTTCTCCAGGCTGCGGCCCCTTGCGCGACAGCCACCGCTTGACACTGCAGAACACCCAACCAATCGTCCAAGATACGAGGAAAGAGTGGGAACGCATCAAGCTCTGTGGCGCCGCCTCTTTCGTTTTTCATATGCCATTCTGTCATCTGTGTGCCGGTTATTGGTCCCGCTGCCGAGTCGGCCAACTCAATCCGGCCCATCTCCAACGACTTCTCATCGCCCGCCGGCGTCCTTCCGCTTCTTCAAAACTCAGATACGAAGAAGATTGCTACTAGCATCTCAGTACAAACATTCGGATCCCGGACCCTGTCGCCACTGCTATGCCTCTTCTTTGCGCATGTCTTTCACCGTTCATTCCACTCCTTTCATTGAATGCTCCGGTCCTTTGCCAAAGCCTACGCAGATAAAGTTCTTTCGGCCCGCCCAGATGGCTCTCTTTGCGAAACTGGCGACATGGCCTCCACTGGCGCAGGTAACGGTGGTTTCGCCAACACGAGAAAAGGTGAGTGCAGCCCCGTATTGGAAAGTGTCAGGTTATGGAATTTAGAAGCGGTCGCACGCGGCTGAATCAAAGACTGCCCCTCCCCCTTAATGACGACCCCCGCAAACTCGCCAGCACAAGTATCTTCCCCTCTAATATATTGTAGTTTAATTTCACCGTCGTTCTCGAGTCGTCAAAATCCCTACCTGAGAGACCATGGGAAGTCTCAATATGGTACGACCATGGCAGCTATTCCGGTTCCAAATCTCCCTGGCAAGCACTCGACCTACAACTTGTAGATCGCACGCCAGCGATTCTCTACGACGATACTCAAACGTCAAACTATCGCTATACGTTCTCTGGCGACCTCGAGAGTCCGTACGTATCCCCGGACAAGACTTACAAAGGCAGAAGAGTACCTTTCACTGTCCGGTATCGGATCGATTCAAACTCCGAATGGATGTGGGTTTACCACAACTTTGGCATCAGAGATGGCGAATTGATTCTACAACCTCCTATCGACCCAAACTTTCTCGGAGCATACCCTGTGGAAATCTTGGATGGCTGGATCATCCGCAAAACACCCAGTGACGCTCCTGAGGCTCGGCTTTACACCATTGAATCCTCCCAACCCATACCAAGGCCACAAGAAGGGAATGCGAAGCTCGAGTCGCTTGTGCTCGGTCGGGTCACTCAGACTTGCAGGTGGTTTGGTCTCGTAAGGATTTGGGAGCCATGGCTGGCTCCGAGGCATGGAGAGACGCAATTGCATTTAACAGAACCTGCTATCCTACTGTCCTTCCTTAGATCGGACGGTCTACACGTTGTGTTGTTGGCTGTCAACGGGGTGGATGACGTCCTCACACAGTTTCAGTCCACGCCAAACGGTGATATCGTGGTACAGGCTAGAAATGACGCGGAGAGAGACCAAAAATTCAAGGTCCTCGCAGCATCGGCGTGGAAATTCGAAATCGCCAATGCAGCCGTAATGTACGAGGCTCGTAAACTTGTCCGACAATCGGCGGCATACCAACAGGCAATTGAGCAACTCGAGCAACTGCCCAAAAGCATCAGAGCCGAGTCTATTGATTCCGATACCGTTTTGGTCAACCACTCAAAGCATGAAGCCACCACTACAGAAGATGCTCAGCCCTCGCCGCAATGGCTAGAATCGTGGTATGACAGCCTTGCATACTGCACCTGGAATTCGCTGGGCCAAGACCTTAATGCCGAAAAGATCATGAAAGGACTTGACTCACTTGCCAAGAACAAAATCTTTATATCCACCCTGATCATCGACGATAACTGGCAATCTCTGGACGGGACCCAAGGAGAAACAAATCAGTTTCACCGGGGCTGGAAGGAGTTTGAAGCGAATCCGCTGGGGTTTCCCGAGGGATTGAAGTCGGCCGTCTCCAAAATCCGCGAGACACATCCTGCAATTCGGGACATTGCTGTCTGGCATGCCTTGATGGGATACTGGGGCGGCATCTCACCGCATGGACAAATTGCAAAGAATTACAAGACCGTTGAAGTCAATCTCCGCGAGGGGACCCCCATGTCTGGTCGCAAGCTCGTCGTCCACCCGGACGACATCCACCGGCTTTTCGATGACTTTTATCGGTTCTTGTCAAATGCCGGGGTGACGGCTGTAAAGACAGATGTTCAATTTGCTCTCGACCTGTTGGCAGATACAGCCGATCGTCGGTCGTTCACCACCACTTACCAATCTGCTTGGACACAAGCTCATCTCCGGCACCTTGCAGGCAAGGCCATTTCATGCATGTCGATGATTCCCCAAATCCTCTACCACAGCTACCTCCCTACGACCACTCCACGAATAATGCTACGAAACAGTGACGATTTCTTTCCCGACGTGCCGACCTCTCATGCCTGGCATGTTTTCGTGAATGCACACAATGCATTGTTTGTACAGCATCTCAATGTCCTGCCGGACTGGGATATGTTTCAGTCCAGCCATCCATACAGTGGGTTTCATGCTGCCGCACGCTGTTTGTCCGGTGGTCCGATTTACATTACCGACACTCCTGGCGAGCACGATGTGGATCTGATACATCAGATGACCGCTCTGAATCCTCGAGGGCAGACAGTTATTCTCCGGCCAAGTTGCGTCGGCAAGACCATGGGTGTCTATGACAAATACGACGAAAAGGGAGTGCTCAAGATTGGCGCGTATGATGGCAAAGGAGACGTAGGGTGTGGATTGCTGGGTGTGTTCAATCTGGCCGAGTCAGACACTAGTTTTATTCTGCCCATTACAAAGTTCCCCGGCGTCAATGCGCCAGCTCCAGCTGCAGACGGCAGTTTGAAGAACAACAAGAAATGGATCGTTCGATCACATATCTCCAAACGAATAACCTCGCCCATCTGTCCCTCGGACCCCGTTCGACCAGACAGTTTGTTGCAATGTACCCTGCCAATTCGCGGTTATGACATCTGGACGGCCACACCTTGTCGCCGATTTTTGCTTGCGAGGTCTGAGTCCGAGACCGAGTCTGGTGGCGAACTTGAACTCTCTGTTCTTGGCCTCATCGGCAAACTCAGCGGCGGCTGTGCCATTATCGAATCGACCTTTAACATGGTCGAATCAGATTCGGAGTCGGGAGTAGCACAATCTGAGTCGGCGTCTGCGTCTGGCTCTCGATTAAGAATCCACATCCAACTAAAAGCCCTCGGCGTACTGGGAATCTGGTTATCAGACGTCCAATCCAAGTCCCGCAAGGTGGAGGATATGATGGTCTTGATTCAGGGAAAACCCGTGCCAGAACATGTGGTCAAGCTCAGCACGGAGGGAATTGCACCGGACGAGCAAAGCGGTGTTGTGGAAATTGATGTTGGTGCGGCCTGGCTGGAAATGGAACTCGAGCCGGGTTGGAGCAATGAAGTGGGAGTCGATGTTTTTCTGCGGTGATAGATGGACTAATGACTGATAGCTAGTATCTGGTCGTTTCTGTCTTTTTGTTATCGTCCTAGAGCCTAGAACAGGATGACGAATTGAATGGCATTGCGAAGAAAGAAAGATATGCTTTCTAAACGGGGTGGTGGCTACTGGCCAGCAAGTCATGAAGGAAGCAAGGGATCGAAAGTCGAGGATCGAGGAGGATGAATTAAAGAAAGACCTAGCTGAGAGCAGAACCGGTTACAGCAGCTACAGCGTGTCTACATGTACCTTGCTGACGATGGTACCTGAGCGTATCTGGCGTGCAATGACAGACAATAGAATAAGAAAATACAGACTCCCGAGACCAGACCAGAGAAAGGCAGCACAAAAGATCAACAAGAGAGAGGACTTTAGACCGACAGACAGACATACCTCGGTCCTCATCGTCTGCTTTGCTTTCTTGTACAGTGCAGTATACATAGTTAGGACCCTCGTTCTCTTGAGTCTTCTACCATGGCACGTATTAAGATAGATAGCTCACTGCCAACCTAGGCATAAACGACTACAACGTCAACTACAACAAGACCGATGATCGATCAAGGAACTGATTTGATTGATTGATTGATTGACTTAACAGTCAACTCTCTTTGTATCTTGCAAGCAACCAGTCCGATCCCAATCCACTTCCAAGTGTTGAGGTGGCTAGGATAGGACCAAACAAAATGCGGCGACAAACTAACAGACTGACAGCGAGTAACTGACTAACGGACCACATCTTCTCTTTCCTTTCTATTTCGACTCGTCGTAAAAGCCTTCCTTTTCAAGTCGTCTTCTGGCCTCTTCGAGCGCCCATGTTTGTATCCTAGAGAGAAAAGAGAATGTTAGCCAGAGACAAATCATAAATGGTCAGTTGCGTTGGGCCACAAGAAGAAAAAAATAGCAGATGGCACCAGCAGTACTGTAACACCAACAGCAACAATATCCCACAACAAAGTACCAGGGTGCTGATGATGAATCAATCAAAGCAAGGCAGACGTAGCAGGAATATGACAACCGAAATACACCAAACCGCTGCACGTTCACCTCTTCGGTTTGGCGAACTGGCAGGTCTTTCCCATTTCAAGACACTCAACCTCAGAAAACCAAAGTAAAATGAAACCCAGGTAGGCGATGTTCGAAAGCAGGAGGGGAGAGCGCAATTGCAAGTGCAAAAAAGACTAGGGGTGCCACATACGAAGTATCTTCCTTCATAGTATAGGCCGCCACAGCAACCACCCAAGCCGCGACAAAGAACCACGCGAACGGCTCCCACCCCTCCTTTTCATATTTATCTCCCGGTCTCTCGCCCCAAAGCCAACCACCAGGGGGATCGTAGTGGTCTTCGTGTCCGTGATGGGCACCATGATCGCCGTGGTCGTCGTGCTTGGCTGCAGCAGCGGTCGCGGAATGCGTGCTGGCCATACGAACAACTTGTGACGACGCCAACAAAGATTTGCGCGTCGACGACATCACTGCTGTGCTGCGGATCGGAATGGAGGATTGGGCGCGGACCGCATGGACGGGTATGCGTGTGGTTGTGGTCAGAGCTGCTGCCACGCCGCGGCTTGCGGAAGGGATGCGGTGGAACATTGTTACTTGCAATTGAGTAGAGTTGCCCCGGTGGACTACTTGATCTGATGGGTGACGAGACGAGACGCCCCTGCTAGGTACGTCTGGGAGAGAGAGCGCGATCCGTTTATCGATCGATCGTCGTGGTCGCGGTATCTGGTTCAAGTTCCCGCTGACCGAACGCCCGGGTAAACGATTAAGGTAGTGTTGCCTCGATGAGTCGACTGTAAATGTCCGTCTCGGGCAGACTTGTCAACTGAGATTGAGCAGCGACGGGGTCCAGTCGACTGCAGTGCGGTGCGGCGTGTTGGAACGGTTTCAAGCCTGAGGTCAAACTGCGGTGACTGTAGTGACTTGAAGTCGGAGGTCGAGTTGAGTTGCTAGTGCCAAGACATTTTGGGGAGCTCGATAGCACTGCAGTCGTTGACGGTTGACACTGACCCGCGGCCAAAAGACGGGAGCATTGGAATGGACTAAAATAGTTTGGTAATACACCCCAAATATTCAAATTGTGCCCGCAGACACGATTACAAAGAGGTCAAATGACACATCTGACATCGTCTTTGGCATTCTTGTACCACTGTAGAGCACAACATCCACTTGAATCAGCACGCCGTACCTCTCCCCTATATTGTACTGTACATCCCCCGAGCAACTTAGAACCAGCCAGTTCTGGGTTGCTAGGTCTGCTCATCGCATCAAAGCACGCATAGGCCTATTCTGAGACAGTAGCACTACTTCAATATATTTGTTGTCAGTATCGATGAACTGCAATGCCATCCGCAGTTCTTACAATTGGACGACTTCCTATGAATCATAATACAACCAGCACGACTTGATGCAATTTCATGGGTCGTAGTGGTCAGAGAATAAACACCTGATCTAATGCAACGTATTTGCATTTCGTGGCTTGCGCCCAGGCAACATGTTCCGCCTGGCGGCTGTGTCCCAGATTATCTGTCTGTCTGCTATGTCTTGGACGTTGTGTGTGTACCGAAAGAGAACGAAACATGGACAAACCCCTCCGGCCTCGACTCTAATGTAAAGAGTCTCATTGCTTTCCAGCAGTCAACACCCACCAAGACGAAAAGAATCATAAAAACATTCAAGATGCAGCCCTGACCGCCGCGCGTTTCCAGTATTAGTACCAGGCTTTTGGCTCCTTCTCCGTCCGTTTTTGTATTTCCAACGTGCTCCGAGCCGCAATCCAGAAAAATGCTGCAGTGCACTGGAAAGACGCCGTCCCATGCAACACGCTCTTCAAGTTCCCAAGAACCAAAGGTCTTGATTTGTTCATAACGCCGTCCCATCGTACTGTACATACCAGTGAGAGAGAAAGGAAAAAGGCCCAAAACTCCTAGCCTTGATCGTTAAACCGCCTCCACGACCTTGGTCAAATTCAACGGTTGTTGAACCTCATGATCACTGCCGCCTGTAGACGCCCCGTCCAAGTAGCT
This sequence comes from Exophiala dermatitidis NIH/UT8656, assembly GCF_000230625.1. Taxonomy (NCBI): domain Eukaryota; kingdom Fungi; phylum Ascomycota; class Eurotiomycetes; order Chaetothyriales; family Herpotrichiellaceae; genus Exophiala; species Exophiala dermatitidis. The sequence goes on along the minus strand of NW_008751646.1, from coordinate 1,241,000 downwards.
GTTGGCACTCCTACTCTTGGGCAAATGAGGTTTTCTTAATGCCGGACTCGGTGAGGAGCCTGGCGGATCGAAGATTTGCCGGAAAACAAGATCCTGAACTTGAACCGCGTTTGTTGGCACCTCCGGACTGAATGATACTCCCTCCGCTTTGCGCACAATTTCTTTCAATGCCCGTGTAATAACTCCCGCCCTCACGACAAGGTTTCGTAGATCTTGCGTGTCGAATGGCAGCTTCTCCCTCGGATGGACGTACCTCTCCGCCGGCGAAGATTCTACACCATTTCGACTTTGTTGTATCGTCTGTAGGAAGGTCTTCGTCTGTAGGCTCTCGCCTCGCGGCCGGCCACAAGGAGGAGTTGCAGGACTGGAGATCGAGCGTCGATTATTACTCACTCGGACTCCCTCACTGTTCTTTCCAACATCCTCATCCACCTCTCGCTTGGGCGGAGGAGTTTCTTCACCAAAAATGTCCGAAGAGCCTGGCGAGGACGGGCGGGGTCCTGTCTCCTCGTCCTCATTTACCGTGGCAAGATCAATGATACTTCCGGCGTCCTCCCACAACTGCCTAGAATGGCTCTCCAATAGACCAAGTGCCGCACCTCTCGCACGAAGTCGTCGAAGTTCTTCAACCAATAGCATAAACTCCCTGACTTGGCCGAATTGTATGTGAACGCTTTGCTGTCGCTCTATGATCGATTGAGGCACCTTGACACTCCGGACAGACTCGTGCTTTGCAGCCTTCTCTTCCATGACATTCTGAGTCATGCCTTCGCCTTCGTCTGCGTCGTCAAATTCAAAATCGTCACTCCATTCCTCACTCACAGGTTTGCTGCCCAGAGCCCAGGTGCCGAACTTGGTTGCCGATGTCGCCAACTCGCTGTCTGCCAGGCTGTCTCTATTGACCGGGACGCTCTGGCTGCGGAGATGCATTGCTGCATTACTTTTGCGTCCAGACGGCCGGCTCCTGTGGGCATTGTTGCCTTGTTTACTATGGACAGTCTTTGGTCGGGGGCTGACTCCGTTAGAATGATCGCTGCCCCCAGCGTGACTTTCCGCCCAGTCGAAGATGGATGATCTTTTGTTGGACCGTGGTTCCTCAAAATCGTCCTCGCCAATCTGGTCGAAAGAAAGTGGGACCGGACTTGGAAGGGGAATCGTGGTTGACACTGGATCGCCCTGAACAGAATCCGGGGACCATTCGATATTGTCATCTTCATCCAAGTCCATCATCCGGGGGAGTTCTGGTTCTTCATGGTGGCTTCGGGGGTACGGGCGCACCGATGGAGGAGATGACGCCAAAATGGGGTCATTACGAGGTCCTTTTCTCGGCACGGGTGTTGAAACAGCATCGTCCCCCTCCAACAAGGGCTCTCTAACCGGGGTAGATGCCTGATCCGGGCTAACGTCTCGGGTGCGGACATGACCTGCAAGACCGCTGATGCCAATGCCAATGCCGGCGTTTTCAGTTTCTTCCTCCGCATCCACGGCGAGGGGGCCAAAATCAGTCAAAGTAGTGCGTTGCATCATATCTTCCAAGGCCGAATCCTCGGTATGTTGCTGATCCACCGAAGCCTCATCAAAAATGGTCTCTATTTTAGGTGGACGGAACCCAGAATGACTGCTCGCTGTGGCTCGAGTGGCCAAGGAATCGTACGCAGTGTCACTCTGAAAGTCCATGGAATCGTCATCGGTGAAAACCCTCGGATCGTTGTCCGAACTGGTTGTGGTTGGGTCCGAAGGAGCAACAGATATTCTTTTTGGAACTGTAAATCGATGATGAGAAGCACCATATACCGGAGGACTGGAGGTGAAAGCAGGGGTTCCCGGGGGTAGGTCAACCTCAAAAGCAGACACGTTCGACAGCGGGGAGAGACTCGAGAACGCCGTCGGGGGAACCATACTCCCATAAGCTTCATCTTTGTTGACTCGGACGATTGGGTCTGTAAAGTGTCGTTGAGCAGCACCCTTTCGGACAGACGCCAGTGTTCGACGCATCTTATGCCTGCGGTTGGTTTGCGCCAGTGGCAAGTCAGCGGGTCCAGGCCGATCATCCTCAAGATCTGGGGCTTCTCGACGCTCCACCGAGCCACCTTTGAGAAGGGTAGGAGGACTGCTCAGGGACATGGAGATAGTGCGAGGCAAAGACTCGCGAGCCCCTCCAGATGAATGTCTTTTCCTAGCATAACCCGACTCGAAGAAAGGCCTCCACAGCGGGGGCTGCGTAACGTAGCTGGCAGGCCTCGCAGGTATGGCAGATTCCGTTGTGAGTGGTCTGGTGTAGGGTAAACCAGAAAGAGTAGCAGATCGCTGGTGGCTGGTGGCTGGTCGTCTTAACAATGCTGGAGGCTTGCCCTCGGACTGAAGAAGCCTGCCCGACGAGGAGCGTTTAACTAACTTGTTTGGCTGTTCCAATTCATTGATCGAAGGCCTCCAAGCAGCCGGAGACTCATCTAGTCTGGAAGACGAAGAGGCTGGACTACCATGGCTCCCTCGGGATATGCTTGATATCCTTCTTAGCCACGACGACGATGGTCTCTGTTCCCTCATGTCGGAGCCTTCCTTGTCTGATGTCCACGGTCTCGGTATGCCATGACGGCTCATGGAACTTTCGCGGGACTCGGTGCCGATACTTGCGGTGGTGGAAGTGGCCGAGGTACGGATTGTTTTCCTTCGGAAGATGGAGGACGACAGTCGACGTTCAGATCTGTCGGTCACTGCTGGAGGGGTGCTGACAGAATGAGAGGATGGAGGAGTTGGAACCCGTTGAGACTCAGCAGTAAAAGGGGAGCGTGCGGTAGCATTGGACCCAGGAGCCTTCCGCTTGCCAGGCTTGATGAGGTACGAATCTCCGTCAGAAGTCCCCAAAGACAAGCCTGCGGCTGCAATCGCGACAGTGCCGACGGCACATAGCTAGACAGGTTAGCGATGTGAACAGGACAAACAGAGTTGCAATCCAAGAGGGGTTATGTACCGTGGCAATATGCTCTTGATTATGCTCCATTATGCTTTGTAGGCCAGATGCCCTCGAGGCGTCGCAGCCCAGATTCGCTGGTTGCTGTTGAGATGGGACGGCCTCATGGCGGGTTGACCATTAGGTCCAGAAGGGTTCTCGAGGGCGGCAGAATGCTCGTTTGGCAGTGTGGCTGTTCTAGAAGACGTGCATGTGTAAGGGATATGGTTGTTTTCTTCCGAACGAACGCAGACGCGGCGGCACCTAGATCGGGCGGGAGAAGGGCCTGAGACGCGACGCAGCGAGGCGGGATGTAAAAGGCAGGTGGAGCTCACGGATTCACGGAGACTTCCCAGCTAACAAAAAGAACGAGACACAAGTCACGGGAAAGGACAAAATGAACAGTCGTGAAGAAGGACGAGCAGGTCTGCAAAAGAGTGGTGAAAATGCAGAAGCAATCTCAGCTTGATGGAGGTGGGAACCTGAAGTTGTTTTAGAGCAGGAGGAGTTGTTAAACCGCACGGGCAGCACCAGTGGTGGTTCATGTCAAGTCCCTTATTATTACTGTATGGGTTACTTAGTACTAGCAGTACCTTACTTTAGGCTTTGGGGCAGTGAGATGCCAGTGAGATGAGCACAAGAATGGGCCATATGGGGTCACAGCGCGCAGCTGTAGATTGTGGATCGATGCCTGTAAGGCAGGACTACGGGCAGCGGAGGTGCATAACATACAGTAGTGCGACCGGTAAAATCAGAGCTACACCTGGTACCTAGCACCGAGCATCCAGCGCCCACAGTAGGTGCTGCATCTACCCAGGTACTAGCACCCAGCATCACCGCCTTACAGTACATGCGGCGGCTACTCGTCGTGGGCAAACAACAGGGCAATCGCCGGGTACCTGGGGCTGCAGCCTCTGCACGACAAGCGACTGGCCTGAGCGGCAACCACTCGCAACAACACCACGCCCGCTTGAATGCGACAGGCGGCCAGCGCATGACGGTGTCCATTAGTTCTTGTTGATCTACTACGTACATTATTGAACTGCTGCGGTCACCACTACCACGGCCAGTGCTACACCATGGTTGTGCCAGCAGCCAGCATACTACTGTCCTAGAAGCATAACCGATACCTTTATTGTGATTGTTATCATGATGATAGACAGGGCCCTACTCTGCACGGTGGTATGGAAGATTAAAAAACGCTCACCCTTCCGTACTCGATCAGGCCCATTGTCCTGACACCCTCCACTTGCCGTGTCCAGCTGTCCACACTCGGCAGCTGTGGTCCTTCACCTACTGCTTCGGTGGTAAGCAACCTCAAAAAGAGGACTAGTTGACTCCGTTTGCCTAGCTTCTGCCAGCTTAAGCACCTGCTGGCAGCCATATCAGCGAGAAGAGGGTTGGGTCATCCTGTCAAATTCTTATTGCCTGGCAGGACATGATGTATCTCTGGCATCTAGGGATCCCCGCCCGGCGTTCCACCCCAGCACAGGTCCATGTCCGTAATTATTTATTATTGAAAAAGACGACAGCATCTGGACACGAAGCTGGGATCTGACCTTGACGCCCAGGTCCAGAAGCAACTGGAACTACAACGGCAACTGCAAGTTCGGGTGGAACTGGAACCTATTTACTGCGGGCCACCGCCTCACAAATCATTCTACGGCCAGGTACAGATATTGTGGCTACAATGTCACCCTTATTTCAAGGCTGTGTACCTCTTGGAGCCTGACGTCTGCTCAACCAGACGTCGTGCTACCCGTTGTTACAACTCCAGCAGCCCCGGATGGCTTGTGCAAGGCCAGCAATGGATTCAACGTTCCAGGCATATTCATCCCTTTATCGACTCTCTACATCAACATGGAAATGAGTGAACCAGGGTTGATGGACGGCCAACGCCTTTTTTTAGCCCACAGCCCTTTTCTTTACTATAAGCGCCTAGCGATGCCCGGTAATGGTCACCAGCGGATGTACTATCATGCCGATCACAAGAGACTTGAAAGATGCAGAGAAAAAGGTCCCCAGTCGCTGCAAATCGCCTTCAGGCAACGGGTTACGACGCTGTTTGTAACCATTCATCTCGATGAACGCCTTGTTCTCGCAAACAGAATCACCAAGCTGCAAAGCACGCTCAATAATGCCAAAGGGTTTGTCTCAAGAGCAGGTGAGCCTGGCATTGCCAGTACCAGGGTCATCCCAGTCAATTCATTTCGGGAGGGCTTCTGTTGGGCTCAGAGAACTCAAACTGGATCGCATCATCGCACACTGAACGCAAGATAGCGATGATCGGCCTCGTCAGTGTTACGTTCAGCTTGTGCCCCGCTGGTCATGTAGTAGACTACTATTAATTTGTCGGCTAGTAGAAGCAGGTGGCTTGCGGTGAGCTGCTTCGTATGCACCAAACAGCAGAGCTTCCGAAGTTTGCGAACCGAAGCTGAAAAAGAGGGCGGCGTATGCAGCAGAGCTGGCAAGCTTGCGTTAGTTTCTGACGAGACGCGAGGTAAACCTGGAAAGGCAGCCGGACTGTACGTAAAGAGCTGTTGAAACCGGATGAGCAGCCCAGGCGAAAAGAAGCTTACAAACAGAGAAACGGATGCTCACGCTGTCGACTCTCTCTTCATACGACCGTTTACAGTGATACTGTTCAGCCCCTCGCTAGCAGCGTCCAATATCTCCACATGAAAACGCCGCATGCCAACAACAGCATCAAGTAAATCAAGTTTTGCAACAAACCCGTCCGCCATCCGGCAAGTCGCGTGTTTGTTTTTTCCGGACGCGAAAAAGGCGATGCAGTGGAGGCAGGCGGGGATGATAACAGCTCGCTTGAGATAGACTGTAAGCCGATTGGCGCTGAGTGACCGTGGGACCAACCAGTGGATACACATCGTTTAGAAGACGTTTGCGGAAGCCGTGCAGCGCCTTTCAATGGTGGGATGGTCGGCAAAAAAGGGGATCGTCGTAACGCCACGATCCACGCCGAGGCGTGGATGACGAGAGGTTGACGGCACGCAAATTGACCTGATTCCCTCCGCCCAAACTCAGATCTCGCGTCGCGTGTTTTAGTCTGGCCTCTAGCGTCAGTCAGCCGCCCAGGGTCGGTCGGTCGGTAGTTCAAGTTGTTGATGCGGCCACGGTCGGCGGTGAGCACATGTATCCTTCTGCTGGCCAGCCTGCCGTCCACGTCTCTTCCTTTGGTCTTGATCTGACAAGTCAGAACACATATGTACTTGCTGTGTACATGAGGGCTGGATCCCGCGGCGGCGAGTGGCAAGTAAACAACAAGGCGGCGTTCGTGTTGTACATATCACACACATCAGCCTCGGACGGCGTGACACTTGTCAGACAAGGCCCGCTGCGTCCTGGGGAAGGTAGTGGCCGCTGATTGACGGTCTTGCTGTCTAGATGATGCAGTGCAAGCGCCACAGGAGGCAAAAGCGCGAGCACCAATCCCTGTGTGATGAGATATGTCTTGTACTGTAGGTGTGGGATGTTGGATCTAACTTGCACCACGGTCGACCTGCCAGTAGCCAGACTGGCGGTTCCTGCTTAGGCCCAATCACTTCAACTCTGACAGCTCCAAGATGTCACAACGCTATTGCCTCTTGAGCATGGGGTGGTCTTCGAGACAGCTCCAATACACGAGCCACATGTGTTTTCCACCGCTCGCTTGTACGTTGAAAGGCAAATGTTGAGCCGTTTTGAGTGGAGGAACGGGCGAGAACAACATCAGGGACCAAATGTTGCACGGAACATGGTATCAACCATGCTCGCTCGTGAAGCCTCCAGGATCCTGACCGCATATGCTGCGAGGTGTATGCAAGTGGAAAAGCGGAGAGTCTGCGGCGTCCGTCTCAAGGAACCCCTCGACTTGTCTAGTCTACGCGGCGGCAGTCAGGATCAATGATTCCGCTCATTCTGCGGGAGAAACGCTATCGGCGTTGCGGCACAGAACCTTGAACCGGCTAGCAGGGGCACTGTTCGAAAAAGCGAGGGTCCTTATATGCCTTCCTTTTTTGTACATGATGCTGTTCGTCGAGACAGTAGGATGGAATATTGCATCATCCAGGTTATATCAGCACCTCACTGTACCGGATCGCCGATTAGCTGGTGATCCAGAGTCTTGTGGTAACGGTTATATTTCTAATATATACATCCCAACCTACCCCATTCAACACCGACTGTTCTGGAGTCCCGGAGAGCGAAAGCCGTAGTCCGAGTCTGATAGGAAACGTCGTCATTTCAAACACGGCCTCGAGCATATCCGTGCTGCCCCAGCCCGTGCATAGAGGTACATGTAGGCAGGCATATATAGCGAGGAGCTCCCTGTATCCCTTGCATTCCAGTCCGTAAACACCGTTGCCATGTGGGGAAGCAAGGACTCGAACAGCACTAGAATATGCGTCAATTCCCTTTTTTTGCTGCTCCCTATGTAGGAAAGCTGTCGGGCCTAGGAAGCTGACTCGGTTCAGACGATATAGGTCCCTGTTACGGTCCCTTATGGCAACATGGTAGGCATGCTCTTGGGCAGTTGCACCATTATCGGACACACTGGGACACGTGGAAAACGTTTTGATTTGGCACGCTTCTTGGGTTGTGTTAGTACTGGCCAACACTTCAACAGTAAGGGTACAAGCAATTTCCAAGCTCAGGGATGCAGCATGGAGGATGAAGGAAGTGACGAGCAGTGTCGATGGAAAACGTTGGAGTTGAAATGCCTGCAAGATGCCCCTCCCCAAAGCGGAATGGTGCCGTCCGCCGCCAAGACTCGCGAGGCAACTTCGCGCCTGGGATCGAAAGTTCAAGTTTAACTCGACCCGGAAGTTGTTTCGCTGTTTTCGTGATTGCATGCCAGTGGCAGTACAAATTCTGACTGCATAGGTACGACGAAGGAACAGTTTGTTCAACCATCAACCGCATCGGCAGGAAACCTGTTCGACAAAACCTAGAATTCGTCCGTCCGTGACTGCAGATATCACATCCGTCTGGACCCAACGAACCGCCAGAAGGAATCCCGTCATCAGGACAACTATACCTTCACAGGGTTCGACCAAGGGGCATCACATCTAGTCCTCGTCGCTTGCCTCCTGGCCTGACAGAGATCTTTGCTCTTGTTGCCGCAGCTGAGGCTCAACGGCTGATCGTTCTGTTAAATTCTGGCGGTGTTTTCTGCCAGGACCAAGAGATTGCAGTTTGAGAGAGAGTTTCCTTGCCACCTCATCACGCTCTCTTCCAGATCAAGATTGGACGTGGGCCTTTTCATCACGAGCGGACTACTATTCGCCTTTTGAGCTGTACTCAGTCTCTATCCGGTTCTGTCATATCAAATCCAATTTCTGCAGTGGGTTGTGGATTCTAAGCGATTATCTGACTCTCCTCGTCTGAGACCGCTCCCAGTGTTACACCACTCCTTTGAAGGCCAGAATTCAGATACCTGTTCCAATGGAGGCTGAAATCCAGGCTCAGATACCTCATATTGACCCTGTTCTATCGGAATACTCGGTGGGATATCTCAACCATGCGTCCAAGCAGTATTTCTCAGAGGAGGATCCTTCTGGCCTGCCTCCACAGGCAGAAGCTCTGGAAACCATAACCTCCCTTCTTGTGTCCGCCTCGGGAGACTTCTCTGAACAGAATGAAGCCTCGATCCGGAATCTGGTCGAAAAGTTCATCGCTAGATTGAATGACGCCAATGGTGTCGACCCTGAACGGAAGCAGATGCCCTTTGCTGCCAAAAAGCTTGAACAGACCATTCAAGTAAGCTCACAACGGAACATTTCCTCCACCTTAGGATTGACCAGTGGTGCTATTGACCTCGAGGCTGCCAATGCTCGAAAGGTGGAATCCAAGGTGGACAAGAAAAAGCTCGAGAAGGCCGAACGGAAAATCCGTGCCAAACAAGACAAAAAGATTATGAAAAATGTTGAGTACGAAGCTTCGCGGCTGCTGGATCAACCGGACAGCACTCAGTCTTACGAAGAGTTCTTCATGGCTGTCAACCCACTTCAACTTGGCTCAGATTCTCAATCAAAGAGCAAGGACATCAAGGTTGACGGCATTGACATATCAATCTCCGGTAAACGAATTCTCACCGATGCATCACTGACCCTCGCGTACGGTCGACGGTATGGTCTTGTTGGTCGGAACGGTATTGGTAAATCCACGCTGCTGCGTGCTTTGAGTCGGCGTGAGGTGGCCATTCCAACACACATATCCATTCTCCATGTTGAACAAGAGATCCTGGGGGACGATACGCCAGCTTTGCAGGCCGTACTTGACGCCGATGTTTGGCGGAAACATTTGCTTGCCGAGCAGGAGAAGATCACCAAACAACTTGCGGCGTTGGAGGCAGAGAGGTCGAAGATGGCAGATACATCGAAAGATGCAGCTCGCCTCGACCATGAAAAAGACGGATTGGATACGACGTTGGGGGATATTCAAGCCAAACTCAGTGAAATGGAATCGGACAAGGCTGAATCTCGTGCTGCCAGTATCTTGGCCGGTCTGGGATTCTCGACAGAGCGTCAACAATATCCCACCAAGACCTTCTCTGGCGGTTGGAGAATGAGACTGGCGCTGGCGAGAGCCTTGTTTTGTGAACCAGACCTGCTACTCCTCGATGAACCTTCTAACATGTTGGATGTACCCTCAATCACCTTTTTGGCCAACTACTTGCAAACATATCCCAGCACTGTGTTGGTCGTGTCCCACGATCGCGCTTTCCTCAACGAGGTTGCAACAGACATCATACATCAACACTCGGAGAGGCTGGACTACTACAAGGGAGCCAACTTCGATTCATTCTACGCCACCAAGGAAGAACGGAGGAAGAATGCCAAACGGGAGTACGAAAACCAAATGGCCCAACGAGCTCACCTTCAAGCCTTCATCGACAAATTCAGATATAATGCCGCCAAATCATCTGAGGCCCAGTCTCGCATCAAGAAGCTGGAAAAAATGCCTGTGCTGGAACCTCCGGAGGCAGAGTATACAGTGCAATTCAAATTTCCTGACGTTGAAAAACTGTCACCCCCGATTATCCAGATGTCCAATGTGGCCTTCGGTTACATCAAAGACAAACCCCTTTTGCGCAACGTTGACTTGGATGTCCAGCTGGACTCCAGAATTGGTATTGTCGGACCTAATGGAGCGGGTAAGACGACGGTGTTAAAGCTGCTTATTGGGCAACTTCAGCCTACGTCTGGAATGATAACACAACATCCCCGCCTTCGTATTGGGTTCTTTGCTCAACACCATGTGGATGCACTTGACATGAATACCTCTGCGGTTGGTTTCATGCAAAAGAACTACCCGGGCAAAACAGACGAAGAATATCGCCGTCATCTCGGAGCTTTTGGCATTACTGGGATGACGGGCCTGCAGAAACTCGAATTACTGTCTGGAGGTCAAAAGTCCAGGGTCGCATTCGCCTGTCTGTCATTGACCAACCCCCATATCCTTGTGCTTGATGAACCGTCCAATCATTTGGATATTGAGGCAATGGATGCACTGTCAGACGCCCTGCAAAAGTTCCAGGGAGGTGTTTTGATGGTCAGTCACGACGTGACCATGCTGCAAAATGTGTGCAACAGCCTGTGGGTCTGTGACAAGGGAACAGTTGAGAAATTCCCTGGCGATGTGAATGCCTACAAGAAGAAGATCACTGCGCAGGCCAACGAGGCTGGAGTTGTCCAAGCCCATTGAGCTGCTATACCAATCTGTCAGTGTCCAAGTAACTACAAATGTATGTAGGAATCAAAACTTGATAATTATGACACAACGTAAAGCATGACTTTGGGCACCACCTTGACGTGACACGCACTACCATGCATTTCTTTCTTTCTAATCCCCTCCCATGTCGTAGTCTCACCGGGAAATGGCCGGCTTCCCCTGTCCTTTCTACAATTACCAGACTAAGTAGAAATACCGTAGAAGTGAATGAAGTTGGGCCTGGCTGTAGTGATTGGCGGCCCGGATATAGCGGCGATATTTCAGACAACGGCGGATCAAGCGGCGGCAGGATGAGACGGCACGGGACATTTCAACGGTCCAAACAACCTGGTCAGATCGACGCCTCAGCTCCATGTCCATTTCCCACTGGCATCTCCCATCTCCACCAGGCCAAGGCCAGAAGATGAGATCATTGATCCATTGATTGCGACGGCTCCATTGTTGTCCAAGTTGGTTGCTTGGTCTCTTGGTCGCTTGGTTTTGGACCTGCTTCGGTATCTCTGCTTTAAGTCTGAGGACCATACCTTGTCTTCAGTCATGCCTTCCGCGTCAGTCTTCTATCGCAGGAGGAGCTCCGAGCCTCACCTTGCTCATCCACCTTGAAGAGCCAACCGGACCTCCTCCCTGCAGTTTGGTGCTGACAGAAACCATGTTCCGATCTACTGTAGTCGCGATCTTTGTCGCGATCCTTCCTTCACTGTCCCTCGCCAAGTCGTCCGCAAGCTGCGGTCCAACCCCTTCTGGTGCCATCCGACCTTCTGTCGCGTCTGGCTTCCAGGTACAAGTGGTCGCGACAGGTCTCTCAAAGCCTCGTGGCATTCTCCTCGACCAAGCGGGAAATCTCCTGGTGGTGGAATCAGGAAGAGGCGTTGTTTCGGCCCATACACTGAAAGAACATGGCGGTTGTGTATCTGTGGGAAAGTCATCCGACGTGACTGCTGCTTTGCATGTATGTACTGCTGTGCCCATGAATCCTGCATTGCTATTGACACAGTACAGCTCAACCACGGGATAGAGATGTCCAGGGATGGCAAGACTCTCTACGCCTCCTCTGCTCAAGATGTCTATTCCTGGGCTTATGACAGCTCAGCCAGGACCGTTTCGGACCGTGCCAATCTGGTGACCAACATGTCCGGTACCGATCACACAACTAGGACACTCCTGCTTTCTGAGAAGGCTCCGGGGCTACTGGTGGTGACAAGGGGAAGCACCTCCAATATAGATATAGCTGCTGCAAGTCTGGATTCGGGCCATTCCCAGGTCAAGGCTTTCAACTTGACCAATCGAACAAACACAGCGTACGACTTTTCCGCCGATGGCCTTCGGCTCGGCTGGGGGCTGAGGAACGATGTTGGAATAGCAGAGCATCCGACCAGTGGAGGGATCTGGTCAGTCGAGAATTCTGCGGACCAACTCACACGGATGGGCGTGGACATCCATGAAGACAACCCTGCTGAGGAGTTGAATTTCCTCGGTTATCTGGATGGCACGGAATATGCTCCTCAAGGGGGCAACTTTGGCTACCCTTGGTGTTTTTCTGCCTGGAATGTCAACGACCTGCCGGATAATGGGAATCTGTCGGTGGGCAGTCAGTATGCCGTTGATGCCAGTCCGGATTCCAACAACCAGAACAAAACGGACGACTATTGCTCAGACCAAGTGCCTGCCAGACTGGTTTTCCAGGCCCACATGGCCCCATTGGATATCAAGTTCAACAACAGTGGACAGGAAGCGTGGATTACCTTCCACGGTAGCTGGGATCGGACTGACCCGGTTGGATACAAATTGTCCGTTGTGCCCTTCGACAAGAATGGCGAGCCTGCGGATGAGCTGCAAAGTACCACTGCCGCTCGGGATGTTCTCGTCAACGAGGACAACTCGAAGTGCCCGGACAACTGTTTCCGCCCGGTGGCCATGGCCTTTGATTCCCAGGGTCGCATTTACCTCTCTTCAGATGCCTCTGGGGAGATATACCTGATAACAAAAGCATCAGGTGCGAGTATTCCGGGTTCGCCCACGTCAACAGCATCATCATCATCTTCCGCGAGCGCTACTAACCTTGCCAGCAGTGTCAGAATACCCGTCCTCAATGAACTCGGGATTCTGTCCTGTTTGGTTGCGCTGATTCGGTTGATATTATAGCTGTCACAAGCATGGCATTACGAAAGCATTTTGGCATTTTGGAGGGTTCCGGTTCTAGCAAGCGTGTTAGCGAAGGAGTACCTGGTATGCGGGCTGCGTGTTGGGAGTTGTACCATTAGTGCGACCAAATGTCGATTGTCACTCAGCCTCAGTGTCCACACTTCACTTCGAGATCAGCCCTGGTCTTGCGTCTTGTTTCCCCTCGCCTCTGAGATCGAATTCATCCTTTTTGCGATTTCGTGAGCAGCCTTTCTGACGGTCAGCCGCACTGTGTTCTGGCTCTTCCACGGTCACTGTTGCTGTTGCTGACGGCTTCCGACGCCGCACTTGATTAATCCGCAGCCTGCGATGTCGCACTCAGATGCTTTCTCTTCTCTTTCTGACCTTGATTCTGATCTATCTGACCCACCAGACGATTTGGACGAAATTGTCTTCTCTCCTGACGCAGAGAGCATGGATAGCTCAGAGTCCTTTCTCAAGAGGAGATCGACTGCTTCGCCCAGCCTCGAGGACTCTGACAGCGATGCCACTGACAGAGGCCATAGTCAAGACTCCCATTCGACTCCTTATGGCTCCAGCAAGCTTGAAGAACTTCCCAACGAGGTTCGTCGTACACAGTAGTATCTTGTGTCGCTCATGCTGACAACTCCAGGTTCTGAACAAAATAGTCGCATACCTTCCCGATGACCATGATTTTGTCAATCTGATGAGCACGAGCAGCAGTTTCGCCGCCGCCCTTGCTCCAAAGGAATCTGCAGTGTGGAAAGAGAGGTTTCTTTCTCTCTACGATCAGGCCTACGTGACCAGCCCTGAGGAATACGCCTGGGCGTATAAACTGCGGCGTCTTGTTCTCAAGAATTTCAAGCCGTTTACGAATCCAAAGGACGAACGCCTGCTTGTCCAACTGTGTGTATTGAAAGATATGATCATAGGTGAGTGATCTCATGCTTTTGTGGAATTCTATGCTCACATATTCCTCCCTTCAGAGGCATTTCTTCCGGTCCACGCTCATCTTGCCTCCCCACTGGCCTCTCGCAATCTTGCGGCTCTTTCATCGCCTGCAACCTCGCCGTACATGGTTACTTTCTTGTCCAGCTTCTTGTTCCCCAAAGTCGGTAGCCGATATGGTCAGCCTGATCCCCTCTTCGACGCCGTGCAACTCGTCCTTTCATATCTCATACTGTCTCCTGACTCGAAGATTGCTCATGTTGTGCCCTCCTCGAGAGACAACTATGACATAACCGTCGTCTATAACTGGGGCAAATCGTTCAGTACTCTGTTCCGGCGTGTCCCGGAGAAGGCTGGTTTGCAATCAGGTCGATTGAGGAGGAATAACATGTTTCCCAATCTCAAATCCCGGAGACTCATTACTGCCCCCAAGGTCAAATACGAATTGGACACCCACGCACTCCTTCACATTCGAAACTTCTGGCATCGGCACCTGATTGAAAGTGGGGGACAAGCAAGCTTGACTCAGGTCCAGATGGGAGTGTTTGGAGAAAACACATATGCGAAAATGGCAAAAGACCTCAGACGTGCAGGCATCACACCCAAAGCGTGGGACAAGCAATTGCAAGATGGACTACCAGATATTGCGACAAAATGGTACGGCCATTGGAGTTGCTTACATCCCTGGCCCAAGAAGAAACAAGCTCTGGAGGAAATGCAGACTTGTGCTGAAGACTGGGAAACTGCGGATCCTTTGAAACTCGACTTGTGTACCACCACTGACAATGAGGAGTTTGGATACTGGCCACCCATTTTCCAGGCGATCCCTGCCTTCGCCAAGTCCATCCCCGAATCTGCCTCTTGTTTGTATTTGCGAGGTGTGGCCCCTTTTGTCCAGCTTTCTTCATCGCGCGCCAACAAGAAAGTCACTGGTAATTCTCGATCAACGTTGACAGTACCTCTCCACAAGTACCATCCATTTCTTGCCCTTCGTGTGCGCGGCCTCATCCATACTATCCCAAGTCAACCTAACGACGATGGGATTCCTGGCTGGAATCGAATCGTCATGGTTTTGTATAAACCATCAAAGAGATACCTGATTGAGGTCCTGGAGAATGCCGAGGAAGAGTACGGTGACCCATTCGCGACTGTTGCGACAAATCAAGCGGGACAAGGTCAAGGTGCTGCAACGGCAATCATGGACCCGGCGGAAATTGAGCGTGCGCTCGAGTTGTACCTAAGACACAAACTGATCACGAATCCATCATGGCGGAATCCGGAGCGCATGAATCGCGAAGTCATTGAAGAAATCGAAGAGCTGTTCCGCCTCGGCGAGTATTTGGACTGGGACGACATTGACTACGCTTATGCATACGAAGGAGTTGTTTTGCCCGGTGGCAAGATCATGATGGGTCGCTGGTGGAGATGTGGCATGGTTGGAGAAGATGATGCCATGGAATTGGACGAAGAAGGGATGCCTGTTGGGGAGCCGGAGCAGAATCAAGGTCCAACTGCACCGATGAACAACGACAGCAGCGGTAGCAGCAGTGACGACAATCTTGACGCCGGCGCTGGCAATTCTGGTCAACCAAGTCAGGGACAATCATCTCAAGAATCTCAGGCTACAAATACAGCTCCTACTGGGTCACAGATGGATGAGGATGTCGACATGATGGATGCTGGTACGGATGGATTGGCAACTGGTGGAACCGCCAGCAATGCGAGCAGCCAGTCTAGCACTTCGACCAATGCCAGCAACAACGACAACACTAGCAATGCTGGGAATGCCAATGCCAATCCCAATGCCAATCCCAATGCCAATCCTAATGCCAATCTCAATGTGCGCCCTCACCGACTGCTGGAACGAGGACCCTTTGTCTTTTGGTGCTGAGCTGAAGAAGTGGTTGAGATGGGTGGTGTCGAGGAGAGCGGATGGTGGGAGTGGGAAGGCTGGTGAAGGAATGGTTGGCCTTCAAGTTGTTGGAGTAAGCAAACAAAAAGTTACGGCCAGTGGTGGTCTTTGAGGCTTTCCAGGTTCGAGATTTGTTCATCAGCTGCCAGCGCATTGCCAGTGGCACGATGGGATGAGAAAGCCAGATGAGCAGATGATGCCTCGAAAGGACGGGCTGCTATGCCTATGCTACCAGGAGTATGACGCTTTTGCGTCCTTTTACTGTTTGAGATCAGAATAATCCCGTGAGCACTCATAAAAGCATTGATTCATTGATTCATTAATTCATTAGTAACTCAGTCACGATTAATTCGTTTCTTCGTTTCCATTGAGAAAACGATCAAGTTCCAAACCTGAAGGGGTGGTAGGGTAGGGGCAGTAGGGTTAATGTAGTACGTGAGAAGGAAACGTTTGTGTTCCTCGATTCATGTCGTGCACAGTAGGTATATATTCAACTATATGGATATAAATATATGTATCGCGGACAGCAAGACACCCTGACACCCGGACACCGGACATACGCTACAAAGTTACTGTTTTTCGCTTCGAAGGGGAGGTAGAGTCCTCGGCCACCTTTTATCACCAAGTCAAGTCCTTCTTGCAGGTAGTTTCGTCAACAGCCCGCTGTGCTGCGAGGAGGAAACATATTCCTTGATTCTAAGATCACTACCCAGCCCGCACCCCAACCCCCTTCCCCCATTGTCAATTGAAGCATATTTCATAGATGCAGAAGATAGCACTGTATCCAATCTACGTTCGTTGCTGTTGATACTAGACCCGCGGCAGCCACCTTCTGCCATGGCAAGTACAAGCAGTGGTGTAAGGTAGCTTGTCAACGCAACCCGGGCTGTGTATCGTATATATTACCGACATTTGTGTATTGCTTGCTCATTGCCTCGCGGAACAAGAACTTCGAGGACTCGGCTCAAGGTGAAGAAATGGGTGGAAAGCTTTCCCTGTGGCTGGTTTCAAGTGGTGTTCCCGTCATTGACCCCTCGATCACCATGTTACCTTTCACGACACGCTTCATCTCCCTCTGTCAATCTATCCTAGATGCTCTGAAGTCTCTCCAGAAGATACTATATCCTCGCCGACAAACTTATTGTCGCAAACCCTGTCAGCCATTCGCATTCGCCTGAGGTTCCCTTTCGAGTCTTGTTCGTATTCGAATCGTCGGTATGCTTCGATGACGGAATTGGAATCCACGTGAAGACAACGCTTGGTATATTGTATCGTATTGTATTTCTTCATCATTGACATTGTCACTCACTCACTCTCCGGTCATCCACGACATCCTCATCCCAGTCCCTCAGGCATCCCTCATCCCTCGGCCATTATTGCCGACCGATCTAAAGCTGATGCGACGTTATGTTATATCTCCACCGGTGTGAGCGTAAACATTGATAAACAATGTCTACCTATGCTCTCATCTCAGCATCCCCCGCCGCCGCACCCGCCCACGCATCACCCGGCACAAACCTTCTAGCAAGCCCCGCCGTCTCATCAACATGTCCAAACTCACTTGCCGAAACCATTCTCTCAAGACCAGCTCCGTCATCAATAATACCATCTCCACCACTAGGTATCGCACCAGACATGGACAACTCCTCGACGCGTGCTGCCCCTGGACGAGGACTCTGTTGATCAGGATACCATTTGCCGCCGGGGTGGAGGGCGTCACCCGTTTGATTTTGTTGCGGCTGCATTGCAGGTGCAATGTAATTATCGTCGTCAAAGCCATAAGTGGTGAATGGTGAACGGTGCAGAGGATGCTGATGTTGGGTGTCAGTGTCGTGTGCCGCTACGTCGGGGGCGTAGACGGCGTCCATGTCTGGGAATTGGAAATGAGAGGTCAGGTCTTGGTCCTGTTGAGTAGTAGATGTTTGTTGGGTCTGTTGTTGCTGTGCTGTATTGTGTAGTGTTTGAGAGCTGGAGCTGACGGTTTGCAGATCATTATTTTGAACCTCGACTTCCCTGTCCCGAATGCGACGCATCAGATCGAGAAATTGTGAGTTTTGAAACTTCGAGCTCGTGTCGTGTTGTACGCTGTTGAGTAGGAGGCCTGCTGTGCGTGCTAGTTCGTCGGCATCGCGGCGGTCTTCTTCTGGACTTTTTTGGGAGTCGGCCTTTTGGTCGCGGTATTGGATGGCGTCGGAGCCGATTTTGATGGGTTGCTCGGATTCGGGCTGTTGTAGTTGGGAGTCCAGTTGGTCGATGGAGGCAGGCTGTTGGGTTTGTTGTTGTTGGTCCATCTCCTGTGCGTGCGCGATCACTTCTGCGAATGCGGCTTCGTAGTCCACATCTGATAGTTGGGCATGCTGTTGCTCCATGGTCATGGATGCCCCCGAGACGGCATAGCCTTGTTGTTGCTGGTCTGATAAAGTTCCACCATATACCCCCACTCCCGCCATATGTGACTGATACATAGACTGCTGAGAGTAATTATAATTACCCCCCATCATCATGGAAGAAGCGGATTGACCGCCGAACGAATCCAAAATCGGTCCTGGATCTCGTACCGCTTGTTTCCCCTGCGCCACCGGTGACGATCGCTGCCTCACAAATTCATTCTGCCATCCTCCCAACGTCGTCGATCTGACCAGCGGAGCTTCTGCTCGAAACTGTCCTGCAGGCATAGGAATGGGTGACTGTGAGTGTGACTGTGGTTCCGTTAGGCTCAGTCTCTTGAAGTCGGCGGCCCATCCTGCAACGGGACCTTGTGGATGGAACACTGGTCCCTGCTGTTGTGGCTGAGGATGTTGGAATTGAAACGGGCTAGGAGCGGCATTTTCAAAGGCGTGGAAGTCGGCGTCAACAGCGCCAGCCCGAGGATCAGATGTACGAAATCCCTGGAGTTGAACAACTCTGTCAGTAGGTGTACGATAAAGTCAAAAGTCTGGGGTGAACAAGTTACCTGGCTGGGAGATTGTCTGTGTCCGACTAGACGGTCTTGTTGAAGCGTACGGTCGACTTGGCTGTGCTTTTGGAGATTTTGAAGCGGGTTCGCAGGACCGCAGAGGGCGTCTGCCATTTTGAGTTGTTTGTGCCCGATCGACTCAGTCGGGTTGGACTGTATGGTGAGGCGAGCGTGGAGACGGAGGAGGAGACGACTCCCTGCGGCGAGAGATGGATTAGATCTGTTGCCAACAGTATAGATTGTGTGTCGTAATAAGACACCGTCTTTCGGTGTCAAGAGTGATGGTGGGATCTCCAAAACTGCATTATTCGATGGGTGAATATTCCCCAGATTCAACAGGCGGGAGGCTGTGCTGCCAGTGCCTGCGAAATGTGGGATGCCTTTGTCATGCGATCTGGATTTCAAGTTGGATTTCCGTTGCGTGCCGAGGCAGCTCGGTGGTGACAGGCAACCCCGGAGAAACGTCTAGCCGATCTGATAAGATAAGAAAAGTTATGGTCAGGCTGCAGCCTTGTGCTATAGCGGCCCTACCTAAGTGCAATGACAGCAAAGTTCGAGAGGCGCAGACAAAGCTGGAAGGATCAAGAGAAGTTTACAAGAGTTTGCAGCTGTGATATTCAGGGCTTTATAGCCGACTCATCCTTGCAACAATATTATACATTATTAGTCGTAGTGGTATATCCGCCTGCCAACGCCAAAATGAAGCCTGCTCCAAGGAGTGACCGTGCACTAGAAATACAATGTAGAAGGCGCCCAACGAATGACGCCTCATCCTGTAGCCAACCGAGATCCCCAAAATGGGAGTGATCACGCGAACCTGCGCGTAGGACCTCTTGCAGGTAGAAAGACCATATTCATATGTCGTAAGATAGGCCAGCCAGGATGAACTGTAGGAGACTTGAGAGAGGCTCCGACAGAGACTATCCACGTCATCCATATCTCGGCTTTGAAATTGGACGAATCCGTGCTGGAGCTGCTGCAGAGGTTATTCGTTCCGACAGCAACCAGGGCGTTGATGCTGCGCCAGCACAACCGGGCGCTGGATCGGTATTGAACCACGTTGGTGCTGGACATGCGGCTGAACCATCCGAGCTCGATGGTGGGAAAACGGTTGGGGCCGGCCTCGAGTCGCCTTGCCTCTGGCTTGAACCTCTCTTGAGGGAGAGGATCCTGCTTGCCGGTTCCTCTTGTCGTGAAGTACGTATGCTGGTCACGCGCGATTGGAATTGTCACATCGCATGGTTAGACCAAAGTCGTATGAGAGAGTTGACCCCGGTTCGGACTTTCTGCCGATCAATTCGGCGATGTAAGAGTGATGGTAAAGGTGTGACATCCCCCTGTTCAATCAAGTCGCGAATCTGCCAAGTTGGATATCATGTTCGATTCTCCGCCGTCGGCACTCCTCGACACGGGACCAATCAATATCGCCCAGTCTCCCCAGAGCTCGACAGCCATCGCAATCGTTGTAGTCACTCAAACAGCACCAGATATGGCACGCGGGGCAGATATCGTGGACCCGCTTGTGCCAGTTGCCGTCATGGAAATTCCAGCCTGTCTTCTGGATCCAGAAGTTGCTGATTTCACAACCAGCCACCGTGCTCCAGTAGTCCTCCCGCAGAGGTCTGTTGGTCAGGCAGTGGTTGCAAAGGCGGAGATTGGACGGCATCCATGGTTTCAGTTGGGCCATCAGATCTGGAACATCGAATACCCGTCTCGGCAGGAAACCTGCATATTTTGGTGAGACTGTCGACAACGACAGATGGACATCCCGGGCCACAACAGCCATTCGCTTGCAAGTCAGGGCTAGGGCAATCTGCGAAGGAGCATGGTCGACACTGTCGTAGATGGTGAGGAGAATCTCATACGGCATATTAAGCAGTATGGAGTCACCATCGTACTCTTCTTCTGCGGCATTACCGAGAATCTGTGATTCACTGTTAGAGAGCCTTTCGACGGGGTCGAGGCTATAGACCGAACCGTACCTTGTCCGAGACGATGAAGCGAGGAGACAGTTTTCTTTCGAAATCATGACTGGTCGCTTTGCATTTAAGAACTTTCCTCGGAGGCGGCGGAGGGGGCATCCATAGATCAGGCTTTGGTGCCATCCCAATGCCAGCCGGGAAGCCGGTCCACATGGGCATAACTGCTGCGGCCATGGTGTTGATCTCGGGTGAGGCAATTGTATTTGGATCTTTGTCTGTATCTTGTTCTTGATGTTGCTGTCTTCTCACGATGGAGGACGTGCGGACGTGTACGGTATATATTGATTCAGTGACCACCGGTCACGGAGTCATCTAATCTGGAACGGGAATCATCAATCCGAAAATCAAGCGGGACCAGGGCACACCAAGGAAAGTCCGAAGGGTGGGAACCAAGATAAAGTAGGGAGATGGCAGTGCCAGGAGAAATGTTACGTAGATAGGTCCTGGACCGGGTTCTGACGAGATTGGGAGAGATAAGGGGGTCCATGCACCAACATTCGGTCATGATGGTGAAGCCCTGTACAGTGACCCTGATGTTCTGGGCGCCGACGCTGGCAGCGTCATGGATGAGCGCCGACTTCCGCTTTAGTAGAGTCTAGACCCAAAATAGGAGGATTGGAGCCACTATCTCGGGAGCATCCGTGGCTGCCGAATCTTCACCGAACATCGAGCCACAGGGCGCTCTAACCACATCCGCCGTCACCTGATGGCCAGTGAGGCATTACTTTTTTTCGACTGCTGCCACCACCAATTGTCGCAGTCTATCTCGATCTGGATCGTTTGCTTTTCGTGCTCCAGACGCATGTGCAAAGCACCGGCCAGTACTACAACTACAATTTTCACACTCACGACTCGGTGGGCCAGCTCCCTACGCCTGTCTCTCAATGGCTGATCCACAGCTTCTTGTTCTGTGCATCAACGGTCAGCTCATCAGCCAACAACATGCCAGTGTGGATCTACACTCTGTGAAATGTACACTTGGTGGTGGTCTTTCACAGTCGGAAATCCCATCTGACACGTACCACAACTGAGGAACCCTACTACCACTAGTATAACATTTTCCGAAGTGGATCGAGCTGGACCTTTGAACCGGAAAGTTCCAGGGCGCTTTTCCCGATGCCTACCGATAATCGCACCTTGTGTACCTTTTATATTCGTATCGGTTGAGTCATTTATCTCGTCGCAGACAGTAAACTTCTCCCCCAACTGAAACTTGCCAACAGCGTTTCCTCAACGCCCACGTTGCTGGCCCGTTCGCCAAGTCATTCGTCGGGTTGAGTGAAACCTAATCTTCTCATCGGGGTGAACTGCCCGAGCCTTTCGGAGTTTGCCAGCCGGTAGTGCCCTCGCTGTATGGTTTCAAGTCTTGGTCAATGTTCTGCTGAGTCATTAGTCTTACGTCTGCTAAAAACGATCATTCTAGAGGACAAGAAGGTGTGCTGTAACTTGAGATTTGATGCCACTCCCACTGACGTCCCGCCTGCGTTAGACAAAGTAATGAACAGATTGAACTTGAAGTGTGGCAAGATTTTCCCTTCGGGCTGTCTTAATTCGGGTTGGAACAGGCGTTTATGTCGATGTCTCGATGCTGACCAACCACAGCTGTCATCTCTAGAGCTGTGGTGCAACCAGACTGCCTACACTGCTGTCAATTGGAGAAAAGGTATATATTCGGTATCAAAACTTGGTGAAAGCGCTGCCGTTCGTTTATATCTCTCCCATACTTATATTCTGGATGTGTGGTAATCAATACCCAAACCCGGGTGCAAACGTGTCCAGCGTCAACCAGCTGTTTCAAAGCACTGTTGATATACGTGGTTTGGCTCCGATGGTTTGCTCTGGTCGAAGGCCCTAAGGTAGCAGGTGCGAGATCTCAGCCAAGTGCCAGGATTTGTATCATAGCGGACTCGTTCGGCTTCGCTAAGAGGTATGCATCTGTATCGAGCAACGGGATACGGGCCGAATGAGAATTGGGGGTTAGGGCAAGTGCTTCAGGGGCCTCTTGACGTGAAAAGATGAGAAGAATACGTGTGCCAGCCGGAAGGCAGGGGGAAGTGAAGTAAGTCTCTGGTTCGGGCAGAAAGCGTGAAGCCTTGGATCTTCGAGCCATGGAAGGACAGCGCTTGTGGCGCACCGAGCCTTGGAGTATTGGAACACTGCCATCGAGGCGGTGAGACGAGGCCGCAGATTGTCTCAGCAGCACGAAATTCCAAGGGTTAGGTCGGGACCTAGGTAGGTAGTAGGGCAGGAACAAGCTGCAACGAGCGACACGGGCGACACGATCGGAGGAGGTGACGGCGGCTGCGTTGGCAGGGTTGCTACTTCCACTGGCAGTGCAGCGAGTGATGCGGCTCAACAGGCAGGGGCTGGGACTTTCCGTCTGGTCCGACTCGACTTTGGACTTTGGACTTCTGCGGCCACACTGGCACTGGCAGCACTGAGCCAACGTCGCCGAGTCGATGCACCGCATGCCACGTCGCATCCCAACCTCGTGAATTGGATACATTGCATCTTGCAACCGCGCCTTCTTGAAATCCTGCTCCCCGGCACTACAGCACTCTATCCCCTCATCGTCGTGTGAGCATGTTTTTCACATGACAGCACCCCTGCCAACATCAACAATGCCACGTCGATGTGTCTGCTGTTGCAAATGGACCTAGGGGAAGAGGAGGTCGTTTCGATGTTCGTTCCGATGTGTAAAGATGACAGGAATATCTGTCTTTCGAAAGACGGGGACGGATTGGTGCAGGAAACGGACAAGGTCAGGCCAAATCATCACAAAGAGCGTCCAGCAATCCTTGCATATCAGCTTATGCCGCTAGCTGCCCGGAGACCCATTTCTGTCACTTCCGCGGATCGGAACTCAACATCCTTATTGCTAGTACTCCGCTACTACCAGGTAACCTCTGGGCGGCTATTCTATATCACCAAGTTCATGTCACCATTTCGACCAACAAACATCCAGTTCCATGCCTCCAGTTTCAGAGAGGAGCACGACCGGCAAGATCTCTTTGCCTTAGTGCAGCCACCTCAAGCAATCTATCTCCTTTCCATTCAAGAGCTCCGGGTCACATCCGATGTTTACACCCTTGTCAGCCACATGATGATGGTTCAATTGCAGGGGGTGGTCACTATAGGCGAACAGGTCTTTTGACAATCGCAGCAAGTGGACGTGTGAATGAGCTACAATTCGGCATTTCCTTCCAAAAGATCCAGATGCCAGTCGGTGAAACTGTGCTAAACAGTTAAAGTACAACGGTACCTTCCAGTCACCCAGAATATCAAGGCTCTGGAAGCGCCATAGGGAAGAACGGAGAATGAGGTTTCGGTCTATACGGTACAGGTGGCTGCCATGACCTGTTGAAAAATTGTCACACCCTCCCGGATGGCGGTCCGCCGCCGCCCTGTTCGACTAGCGGACCATTTGCAGCGTGACGATACAGTACCTGTTGGGTTCGGAGATGCAGTCTTGCCCATCCGTTCACCGTAGACTCAAAGGGCGGACTCCAAGATCAGATCGCATTTCGTTCTCAGTCTGTCTGTTGGCCTCGTCCATTCCTTTTCTGGACTGCTACGGCTCGCTCGCACGCCACTCAGCTGAAGAAAGTACGCACAGCCAGCAACATGTAGCAGTAGCGCTGCCCCACCCACGGCACGCTGGCAGTGCATCCGAGCTTTGCTGGTCCTCTGGTCGCGTCGGTGTGCTCTCTTCGACTACACAAGTGCGTCTAGCCTTCGGAAAACGGTCGTAGTCCTACGAACATGCCAGGACACGACCACGCCTTTTGTGCTGATCAAACTACTTGCTGAGATGCGTAGCACATAGTGAGGAGGTATATAAACAAGAGACGACGACGGTTGGGAGCAATGGCTCTTTACTTCCTGAAAGACAAGCCTCGCAGTAACTCACTGGCAATCTGACACCCCAGGGACCCGGGACCGTGACCGAGAAACTCCAAAGGCACTCGCAGTCACCATGCCTGTCGAATCTGCTAACCGGACTGCCAACATAGGGGTGCGGCGGCGGCCGATGCGGTAAGTATATCACCCTCACCAGTCTCGTCATCTTCACATCGCCTCCTTGTTCTCACTGACCTGATCCTTCTGTAGCGTCTTGATCCGGCTCTCAAACGAGGCTCTCAACAGGCTTCCGCGCGAGCGAGAGTCGATATTGACATGGCTTCGCACAGACTCTGTGGCAGACAGATTTCTGAGAAATTCCAACAATGTCACCCACTGCCAGCTGGCCCCGAATGCCAATGGTCAGGCTGAAGCAGAAGCAGTGGCAAAGTTAGTGCAACAATTGGAACTGTATATGGACTCAATCACCGATTGGAACGTTATCTTTGCCGATCTTGTTGGTAATGGCGAGTCATCGGTATCCCGCCATGTCGATGTCAGTATCGACATCGAAACTATGTTGTTGAACCTCTCCCTCCTCCACGACGCTGACAAAATACAAGACTTCCGATGTATCGGCTCGATCATGGAGTGGAGCAACACAGGACATTGATAGGTGGATCCAAAGTCAGAGAAATGCAAAGGCGAGGGAGGAAAAACACAAAAAGAGGGGAGAAAAAAAGAGAAAAAAGATGAAAGAAACATTCCACGCATGTATCCTACTGTGTTCATTTTCCATCAGTGGCGCTGGTTGGAGTGGTCGGTCAATAATCAGTCGTTATCATCACATCATAACTGACAACAAAATCATCAGGGGCCGCTCATTAATAGAGGTCTTGCACCAAATCATCACCACAGTCAGTCGTCGTCATCGTCATATCATGATCATCATATCCGTTCAATCATTTCGGATTTGTTCTTCTTGCCAGGTCGAGTCATCAACTCAAACATGAATCGAATATTTGAACTGAATAGTTTGTCAATCAATCAATTTTTTCGAGGGTTTGTTTTCATTTCCAATCATCCAATCTTCTTCTCGATCCTCTTGAACAATTTCCCCACGCCCTTTTCGATCCTCTCGGCCTGCGAAGGTTTGCTCGACGAAGACCTTGACGGCTTGGAGTGATGATGAGTATGATGTTCTTGTTCCGTCGGTCTATAGACCTGCTGATGGATGTCGTATGGGTTGGTATTGGAATGTGGCGGTGATTGGCCTGAGTAATGGTAGTTCGAGTATCCGCCCACAGGGGGAGGCGGTGGCGGCTGCTGACCAACATGATGGCCAGGTTGTGCGTGTCCGCCGGCAGCCAAATAGTCGGGATATTGAGGCTGGACATGTTGTAAGGGTTTGTGAGCACCGTCGAGCGAGTTGTAAAACTGTGACCCGGGAGTCTGGACGGGTGATGATGATTGGTGTGGTTGACTGGCACCGAAAATGTGGGCATTGGGGTCTTGGTTTGGAAGTCCGTAGTGGTGGTGGCTGCTGCTGGCGACCGATGTCCGTGGTGAAGTGGGATGTTGTTGTTGTTGTTGAGAAGAAGAAAAAGACGCTGCCGGAGAAGATGTCATGCCTGCTGCTGCTTGAGGTGGGCCAAATGATGGTGCAGTGGCATGTGGTTGAGGTGGAGATGCTGCTGGAGCGAGCAGGGAAGGAGTATGTTGTGGAGGAAGGCTCACAGCTGCTGATGCATGAGAAGGTCCGAATGAGGGCGGTTGTGGAGATGGTGCTCCGTATTGGTTCACATTGTAGAGGTTTGGGTTTGCTTGTGGTGGTGGTGAGAAAGTACCGGCAGCAGCACCTTGAGGATGGGTGCCGATGTGAGGTGGAAAAGGCGCATGTGTTTGACTCTGGCCTTGGTAAGTCTGCGGGTAGCCACCGGCGGCAGCAGCAGCAGCAGCAGCACTAGGAATGCCAGGCATGCCATCGTGCTTTGCGGCCGCTGCAAGGCCTGTTCCGTCCATTCCATCGACGGGAGGAGGAGTGTCCTCGCGATGGGCGATGGGTTCTGGTGCGGCGGGTGCGGCTGGGTTGTATGCTAGCGGAGTGAAGTTTGTGTTGGTCGATGGTGGTTGTGGTTGAGCTTGAGCCGCCTTGGTTACTGACGGGGCTCGTTGTTGGACGTTTTGTGAGTTTGCAGTACTAGTACCAGGACTGGGGGAGATTGAAGGGCCTGATGTGACTTGCGCATGAGCTGTCGGTCCTTGAGGTAGTGTTGAAGCTGGAGACGGTGACTGAGCCTGAACATGAGGCTGGGCCGCGGCCTCGGTTGTTCGAAGATTCGTCGGAGAACTTGGGGTCTGTTCATGACGGTCACGGTGGTTGTCATCTTTATGATATGCTGGATCGGAAATAGCGAGATGTTCCAGGTTCTGCACAACAGGACTGACCATGTCATGATGAGTTGACTGGTCCTCATAATGCGTCTGCAACTTCTGAGATTCATGTTGCGGTTCGGGTTCAAGTTCCTCGGACGAGTCAACTTCAAGTTGCTGAGGCTGCAACAGTCTCTTAAAGATATCAACGACCAATTTCGCGTCTTCTTGGACCCAGAAGTAAAAGTCCACGGTATGGACCCGATACTTGTTTAAACCTGGATCTCTTGGATCGGCGCTAGGAAGACGCCATTCATCCGGATCCCTTTTTGGATGTGCAGAGGATGGGGATGTTGTACCCGGTGGGGAGGAAACCAACCCGTCGACAACAAGCGTCACCTTTGTCGGAAAGGTGTGCGAGTTGATGATCTTGACGTTATCTAGGAATCCATTGAATGCGGCTTGGTCTGGGGTTCCAGGGTGCAAGGCGACTTCGATTCGACTGGTTTGTCGGGTGGAATTGTAGTAGATGTAGAAGTAGGAGGCTTTGTCGAAGCGGTGGAGGAATGGGCGACGGGTGGGTGCGTCGAAGTAGACGTGGACGTCGGCGTATCTGGGTAAGATAGGTGGTCAGTAGACTGGATCGTAGGTGTGGTGTTCTTGTTGCAGCCCCCGTGTCGTCCGACTTACACGGTGATTAACGTCTCCTCTCCTGGAAATGGTGGCATGGTGACTGTTGATGAGCTGAAGGCGGTCAGCCTAACACTGCCGCACTGGCATCAGCGGTGAAGCGCATGCGACGTCCTAACAGTGGGCGAGTGCAGGTGGCATTATGGTACGGCTGAAGTTCCACTCTTGTATCTCTCGATTCACTGTGTACCCGTACTGGTCAGAGTGGGAGTAATTGTAGTGTTCGCTGATTTGGGTGTACTTGAAGGTGGACAACAGGCGGCCTCGGCGGCTACACAAGGCTGATGATGAAACATGAAGTCCAACTCCGGGGCGGGCGGACGATCGTGGCGGGGCGGAATGTGCAGCCAGTCAGCTTGCTCACCCCAGCCATCATTGGCAGCACAACTTGAACCTCTACGCCGCCTCTGCGACTCTTCTTCATACGGACAGAGCGGACAAACAGCTCCGTGTCAGGTTTTTGTAATTTGTATTCCTTGTTTCGTATGTCTATCCGCGCATCGCCACTACTACCGACAGCCAGCCGTCTGCATAACACCCCCATCGCACCAGGTCCTCCAACGACGCGTTCATTGGTATAGGAGCCCCATGCAATAACGGTGTGGCAAGGATGGGAGTACGTCGAGACGGGAAAAGACTAGGTATCAATTGGTGCAACGCTGTGCCCAACGTCTGAGCCTGTCCTGCTCCACCACCACTAGCCGCCCGTAACCCAGCAGCCGTGCTAGTACTCTGGCTGCTCGCGATTGCCAGGGTGGGAGGAATACTCGATTGTATTACTTTGACCTGTCCCTTTGTCGGATCCTGATCAGCTGGAGAAGGCAGGTAAACCCGTAGAGGGATGTTTCTCAACTGCCCCGGCGCCGGCATCAAACTGGCATGGATTTTGGCAAAGGTGGACAAGTCGTTGTCTTGGGTCGATGTCCATAGAGCCCTACTTTCCTGTGCTCCCAGAGTCATGATGGGCTTCGCGGTCCCCGACCTTAGAAAGTCTGCTTCCTTTACCGAATTGATGAAGGAGTCGTGCAAAACGACCGGCGTTGCAGCCATCATGCTGGCCTTTTCGGGGTCAGGGGGGTTGAAATGTAACGTCAGTTTGAACGGTAACGACGTGTTAGAGTTATCCGTCCCGGTACCAGCATCGGCATCTTTCGTTGACAAGATGTATATGTCATAGAGTAGACCCAATGGCAGATGCCATTTTAGAGGAACCCCGTCATATGTGAAGTATCCGGAGTAAGGAGAAATGGTTTCCGGGTCGACAATGAGTGATGGTGAGAAGAAAGCATGTAGCCTTGGAAGCAGTAAGGGCAGATATGACAGGCGCGGATACGCAATCTAGCAGCAATAGTTGCACCGCTGGTTAGCAACCTATATAAAAACTGGAAAGGATGCACGGTGGTGGGAGTGTGTGGATTGATCTAGATTGTAACCAAAAACCTACCAGATAGGGATCTGCTTCGTCAAACGAGCGACATTCTGAAGACGCCAGCCTGATCTCCAGCGGCAGACGCGCTTCCCAAATTGTCCGCTGCAGCGTCTGCAAGGACTCCTGAGCCATGCTATATCAAGAAGGGAGAGGCGTCTGGGGGACCCGGCAGGAGAAATGGGTTCGAGGTCAGGATCACTGGCGTGATAAGTAACCAGTCCAGGTCCCGTAAGCTGGAGAACTTGAACGCTCCATCAGTCAGACATCATGTATAGCCTCGAGATACACATGGGGTACTTGTGCCTGATGTCTATCAAGAAGTCAAGGGGATGTCTACAACACGCGAGGACTGTATGCTCTCCGCTGTGAGAGGAAACTGACTAAACAATTAGTCAGCCATCGGTCATGCCGCTCCCCTTGCCTGCGCAAGGCTGAGCCGTCTCAGTTCCTTTGTCACGGTTCCTACAATGTACCTAGGTGGTTCTTTCTAAGCCTTCATTGCGAGCATCGTACTGTCTGAATTTTCCGTCCCGAATCATCACATACTGATGCAAGAGCCAATTTTCCTATCAATTTCTTATCATCCACCAAGGGACGGCATCACCAGCTGAGTTCATCTCAAGTTACTCATATCCTTTCATTGGCTGCAGCAAAGGCCATGCTCATCATTTGCGCCGTGCGATAACCAGAATCAGACGTGCCGGCAAGAGTGTGACGGTGAGGGCTGTGGTTTTCGGGCTCTGCAAACCTTGAACGTCGCATCTCGAGTATTGACGCCTGATCGAGTATGGCGCGCGAGTGTGGACTTCGAATACGTGGGGAGCCAGCCCACAAACTTATTAGTTCCTCAGGGTCTTCGCGAAAGTAACCCGATCGGGCGAATTCCACGAGGTGGACGGTTCAACATTATTCCTCCGCCGACTACTACGACAATTACCACTGGCCAAGTAGTAGCTGTCAGCTACTCCGCCTCCATTGCAGTTACTGGCGAGGCTGTGCTTTGTTACACCGTGCACAGCCGTTCCTCATTCTCAGGAGCCTATACTGTGACGATGATTGGAACTCAATGCGTAGAACCATACAAACACGGTAGGGGCACTGTGGGGGGTCTGCTAACAACTTCAGCTCAAGATTGTGTATATATATGTCTATCGTTCACTTTCTCTTTCATCAGAAATCCCTCCATAATCAACACATCTACCCACAGCGCCTAAGCAGCACTTATTTGCACAGATATCAACCACTATCAGAGGAACCCAGACCAGACTAGAAAGAATACAACACTACATCCTATCAGCTCACACACCTGCAACCAAATCACATTACTTCACATCACATCAGTTTACCTCTAACCCAACACCCTCGAGTATCTCTCTCTCAACCATGGGTCGCAGACAACGAAACAACTACGCTTATGCCAGTGGTCCAGTTCTGTACCAACCAGCTGCGCTTGACCAAGCAGGAGTAGGACTGGATGGAGCTCAGTATCGCTCAAAGGATATACTCGTCAACAGCAATGGGGTGCAGCCAGTGGGCAACAACGCATCATACAGTCCTGTCTATTACTACGGCTGTCCCTGCGGCCGTCGCCGGTGTCGAAGATCTTGCGGTATGGTGGTTGCAGCAGGACCCGCAGCACCACTACCACCAGCAGCCGGACCTCTGGCGGTGATGGCAGAACGAAGGGGAGGACGACGATGCGCTTGTGGTCGTGGCCGTGGCCGTGGCCGGGGTAAAGGGTATGGCCCAATCTCACTCCTCGTTGATGGTGTCGTCGGATTGGCCAAGTTGTGCGCCGATAAGAGCAGTCAGAAAGACAAGAAAAATGAGAAAGACGTGGTCGAGCCAGTTAGAGACCGGGAAAATGTTGAAGAGCGTGAAGAAAAGGGCGAATGCCAGCACGACCACGATGATTACGATGACGAATATGAGGATGACCATGAACGCGAACACCTCCGACAGTATCAGTACCACCCATCGGAAACGCACACCCACGTCTGCGACGAGGATGGATATGCTGATGCTGAGCTGCCTTCGTATCAGGCTGCGGTGGGGAAGTCGCAGAAGAATCCGAGCTATTGATTGGCATGATATCTGGGGAGAGAGTTGACGGAGGAAGGAATCTGCATGGGGGGTAGCTTTTCAATGTGAGTGTAATAAAAAGGGAGCAGGAGCACCGAGGCGCAAGTGGATTCATTTGTTGTAAAAGGGAGAACGGGCGTTTCTATGGATGACAGACCGTGGGAATCGGGTTCAATGTACTGGCTAGCGGCGTGCTTGATCGAAATCGTGTACCTACTAAGCTGTGATGACTTTTCTTTTCTTTTGATCGTCTCCTTTCTATTGCCTTTTAAATGTAATGGATAGCCCCAATCGTGTGGTCCTTTTGAAGCGTGGTCTGGGTGTTCAACAATTGTACAACTCTTCTTTCCGACTCTTCGCTTCCCTTCATTTCGTAGAGAGTAGAACGACTCCTCATCCTGTCGTTCATTGGAAATGCACTCTTTGATGGAAATGATAAGCTAGCTCCGGCCAGGCGGTCTTCCAGAACAAATCTAGAGCGTCCACGCAGCATATGGAATTGAGGAAGTCCGTCCGGGTTAAAAGCAGCATCCCTAGCTGTCTCGCGATGCTAGATTTCTTCCCCAGGACCCGAGCTTGCTGGTAAGTGTCGAAAAGTCCGATAGTTTTATCCCAGTCCGGTAGGACAATGCAACATCGTCGTCAATTCCCCATGATCATCCCAAGTAAGAGACACCACCCAGGACCAGGACAATCAGAAACACAGTCGCCGCGGACCATGGCATGCCTGAGAGAGACTCTGGGACTCAAGATCGATTTCAATATTGTGCACCAGTGGACCCCTCAGTCCTCTCGACCAAGTCACCAACACCTAACCTCTGTCCGATCTTGACCTTGATCATTTTTTCCTTCTTGGGTCCTCCCTCACCATTCGCCTGGCCATCAGCGGTGTCTCCTTTCTTCCCAGCCGACCCCACAGCATCACCCTCGTCCTTTTCTTCATCGTCATCATCTTCCGGGACATCCTTAATCTGCAGCCCCTTCAAATCCATCTTCATCGCATATGCATCCTCTCCGTCGGCATAGTACTTGCTCTCGACCTTTTCGACCTCAAACCCCAGAGTGTCTCGGTACAAATGCAGCGCGGCGACATTGGATACGCGCACATGCAGACTGACATAGTTGGCGTTGAAGACCTCGGCCATGGCCCGTTGACTCATGCGCATCAGTTTCTCCGCGATCCCTAGACGTCGGTGTGTCCGCATCAC
This sequence comes from Exophiala dermatitidis NIH/UT8656, assembly GCF_000230625.1. NCBI lineage: Eukaryota > Fungi > Ascomycota > Eurotiomycetes > Chaetothyriales > Herpotrichiellaceae > Exophiala > Exophiala dermatitidis. Next base: position 1,208,760 of record NW_008751646.1, on the reverse strand, counting down.
GGACAGACTGGTAATATGACCGTGTGCCACGCCGTCCGTGGGCTCTTCTTCCATCTTGGCCAGCACATAGCCCACGACTTTGGGGTATTTCGGCAGCTTACCGCCGGGTCCACGGACTACGGCGACAAAAGAAAGCTGTGGCCATGTCAGGGCGTGGTATAGGTAGTATTTGAGGAAGTAGTTCTCCGGCAGATTCGTCAGGTTGCATTGTTGGATCGAGGGGAGGAGTGAGATGTGCGATGGGTAGGATGAGACTGGGACTATGTCGACCATTTTGTCGGCGGATCAGTTCACAGAGACGGAGAGAATTGCTTGTTTGATGGTGCTCGCAGTGTCTGGGTGTTGCGTTGTACAATATTGTAGGGGAGAGCTGCTTGTGCTGGTGATTCGAAGTCGAGGCTGGAAAATGCGGGCGGTAAAACTGCGGCAGATTATTTGGGCGGATTGAAGTTGTTCCATTGGATTTTGGGAGCCTCGTCGAGGGCTGTTTGCACACTCGTTATATTTTAGACTGAGCTACACGGTACCCGTATTTGGATTGTGATTCAAGTTCTCTGCGACTAGAATTAGGTTCAAAAGTCTATGTTGGATTGGTTGTTTCTACATCATCCAGATCGCCGTCTTTATACTCCGTCTATGCTATCGACATCTTCATACCGCCGTTGGCACAGATCACACTTCCTGTCGTCCATCCGCTTTCCTCTGAGCAAAGCATGCCAACGACACCTGCAATCTCGTCTGTGAAGGCTGGTCTCTTTCCGCCCATTCCGTTGATAACGATATTGTCGTACTCCTTCGGGTCGATCCCTGAACGAGCCCTGACCTCGTCGTCCCCGGCGTAATTCATCAGCGGAGCACTGTCGACGTACTTCTGGTTGACTTTCCAAAACTTCTCCCCTGCCTGGCTGTACATGTCTCCCCAGACCGGTCCGGGGTTCACGGCGTTGACGGTACAGTTCTCGGCGAGTTCTCGTGCCCAGACTCGTGTCATGGCTTCGACAGCCGCCTTGGTCCCTGCATATATCGATTGAGATTCGCAACCGATGGATGCCGACACACTTGACACGTTGACGATCCGGCCCGACCGGTCAGTTGGTAGGTAGGGTTGACAGGCTTGGACGAGCAACAACGGCGCCAACACATTGACGTTGTATTGTTTGTGGAATTGTGTCTCCTCGATCGGTCCCAGCTCCGGATCATTAAGCAATTTGTTGCCTGCGATCCCTGCATTGTTGATGATGATGTCTATTTGAAACGCCCCTGTCCTTGGATGCGAGAAGTGATTCTTTGCCGTGGCTAGGATGAGAGGCGCACTCCGTGTAGGGTCGGATAGGTCGGCTTGCACCGGTACACAGAGAATGCCATATTCACTCGCCAGTTCCGAGCAGAAGGCATTGGTCGGTTCGGTCGAAGAGTCGGATGTGTAGACTAGAAGCAACGAGCATCCCTTGGACGCGAGGTTTCGGGCTATAGCCGCTCCAATGCCTGGCAAGCTGTTAGGAAAATAGAACCAAGTGTCCAGGCAGTTGTCGCATACCTCTGGAACCGCCCGTGATGATGCCAAACTTGCCCTCATGTGGCCGATAAGCCACGTCTCTGGGCACAGTTCGGGAGGAGAATGTCCGCTTGGGTCTTTCTGGCAGAGACATTGTGTGAGAATGGGCTATACGGAAGGTAGACGCGGTGCACAGGCAGAGGGGGTTTTACATGTCTTTTATCCGCCAGGTAGCCACATCACTCAAGTGTCGAAGTGGGATTGTTGGTGGAGCGACGCGGGGGAACACGTCCGCGATCGCCGCGATTGAGCGATAAAGTCGGCGCCTTGCAGTGCGATATTCGATACTCTGGCCAAACATGGCCCGGAATTGCGCTGTGTTATTTTCTGAATGAGAGGACACCTTCACCACTATATCCATTGGCATTGACTCCGTTCTTTGTTACCAATTGGAACGTTTTTGTTTTCTTGTTTCTGTTTTTATCTATCACAAGCCAGCGCCGTTCATGGATTTCCTCAAATCAGCCGTTGCATCTGCCATTGCAAAGTCGAGTTCGTTTCCAGTGACTATCGGCGATCGGGTTGATCTGGGAGATTCAATTTGGTCTTTACATAATGGTGTCAAGAAGGTAACATGTCTTCCTCTTCAGGTGTCTGTCTATTTCTGACCTGCCCAAGGACGATCATACCCCCTGTTCCCTCTTCACCTTCGAGATCAACACCAACAAGTCAAGACAACCCTTAGCGAAGAATGCTGCGCGGAAGCTGCGAACTTTACGACATCCCGGCGTGATACGGGTGATCGATGTAATCGAAAATGAAACCCATATCTATATTATCACGGAAAAAGTCACACCCCTGAACTGGCACCTGAAGCGCAAAAGTTTGAGCGAGGAAACGATAAAATGGGGGCTGTACAGCGTTTCTTCTACACTGAAGTTTATCAACAACGACGCTTCTTCGGTCCACGGTGCAGTCCGAGCATCTTCAATATTCACCAGCGAAAGTGGAGAATGGAAACTCGGGGGGTTTGAAGTGCTCAGCTCGATGAATGATGACGACGCCATCATCTACACATACGGAAGTTTACTACCAGATTCCAACCGGTACGCGCCTCCGGAAGTTATCAATGGCGGCTGGTCCGCTATCAAGAAGAATCCGCTTGGTGCACCCGACGCATACGGCTTGGGAATCCTGATTTTCGAGGCATTTAATGGGACGTTCCTAGGGAGCGATCAGCTGCCACAACCCAGAAGCGTACCGGCGAACATGGTTCAGGCTTATCGAAGACTGGTTAACCCAAACCCGAAATTGCGATCGAGTGCCGGTCAATTTGTGGATCTGGGAAAGAAAGCAGGAGGGTTCTTTGAGACGCCCCTGATTCACATTACAGAGGGTGCTGATAGTTTGGGACTCAAGAGTGAGGAGGAAAGAGACGAATTTCTAGGGTAAGATGCTGCTGATGCTGCTGCATATTTTGTTAGACGAGGCTAACCGAAACAGGGAGCTAGATGCCCTTACTGATGATTTCCCGGAAGACTTTTTCAAGATGAAAATCCTTCCAGAACTGCTCAAGTCGGTCGAGTTCGGTGGTGGCGGCCCCAGCGTCTTCGGGGCCATCATGAAGATTGGTTTGAAGCTGTCCGACGAAGAGTTTGAATCTCGGCTTGCCCCTGTGATTCTTCGACTCTTCAACAGCCAGGACCGAGCGATGAGGGTGTGCTTACTTGACAATCTACCGTTAATGGTTGACCGAATTCCACAGAAAGACATCAACAACAAAATCTGGCCGGCCATGACCACAGGGTTTACCGACACAGCTCCGATAGTCCGGGAACAGACCGTAAAGGGTGTCCTTTCGGTGATCTCGAAACTATCTGACCGAATCGTCAATGGAGAGTTACTTCGTTTCCTTGCCAAAACAGCCAACGACGAACAGCCTGGAATCAGGACGAATACCACAATTTGTCTGGGGAAGATCGCCAGAAATCTCGGGGTGGGCTCACGGTCGAAGGTGTTGATTGCAGCTTTCTCCCGAGCCCTCAGGGATCCATTCGTGCATGCTCGTAATGCAGCATTGATGGCTTTGAACGCGACTGTCGATGTCTTCAGTGATGAAGATTGTGCAACTAGAATCCTTCCGGCGGTTTGTATCAGTCTCATCGACAAGGAGAAGCTAGTTCGCGATCAAGCTAATAAGACCTTGGACACGTATCTGCAAAGAGTGCGGAAATATGCATCAACCATGCCTGATACCGCGCTCCCACCTGAGGGTGCAACAGCCGCTACGACTTCAGCGGCCCCAGCCAGGATAGGGAACCAAAACGACACAAGTTGGGCCGGTTGGGCCATCTCTTCATTCACCAACAAAATGGCTGGAGCGAGAGGTGAAATGTCCGCCAGCAATGGAGCCCCGATCCAACAAACGCAGTCACTTCCTACGTCTGGCCGAGAGACACCGGTCGTCAATACTGTGTCCGCAAAGCCGGCAGTCAGTTCCCCTGGGCCGTCTGCCACTTACACAGCGAGAAGCTCGACTTCACAACCACCCGAGTCGGAGGACGTATTTGCAGATGATGATGCAATGGATGCCTGGGGAACCATGGACGATGATGGTGACAACTTCTTTGATGCGTCTTCTTCAAATAAAGCAGTGAAGTCATCTACAGCTGCTCCTGCGGCTGCCTTTGATGATGGCGGAGAGCCAGATTTTGCTGGCTGGCTCGCTGCACAATCGAAAGCGAAGGCGCATAAACCGTTGCCCAAGGGTCTCAACAAGCCGACTGGTGCAGCTGGCACGTTGAACGCGAGACCTTCTGTTCCAGCCAGGAGTGTTTCTGCTGGCCCTGGTACCTCAAATGTCAAACGGTCTACTGTTACTGCCGCGAGGTCCACTACACCTATGACTGCGAAGAAGCCAGTCATAAAAGAGGTGCCAAAGCCCAAGCAACCCGACATGAATGATGATGACTGGGGTGATGCTTGGGATTGAAATTTTTCGCCATCTGTTACAAAATTTTATTGTTCGTCCATCTGAAAAGCGCAAAAGCGATATTCGACACCATTCAGAGCAAGCGAGGAGTACCTTTATCAAAATCTTTCACTGGAGCCATCCCAAGGTTAGCTACCTCCTCGGGTCTATGTGTCATATTTCCCTTCCTCACATGAACGTCATGTATATGCAGAGGAGGTGGTCTCTTTTTGTCTGACTGTTGTCAAGGTCTGTTTGCCAACAGTTACTGCCTAGCAAACATGGATTCCAAGCGACTTGCATTTCTACAATCAAAGCCTAATATCAGCACTGCCAATGTCACCGACAAACAAAGCTCAAAGGAACAAGGCGAATTCGCTGGTTAGGAGTCAAACCCCTATTTGAAGAACATCTGTGCATCTCTACAAGCTCCTCCTCTACAGACACAATAGCCGAACTCAAGACTGTGCAGGAAAACGTCCCCTGGCGTAACACTGGATAGGACTGAGACACACTACAGGCCATTTCAGTGGCATGCAGTTGGCCATGTCTTGCAGGGAGACTGAGACCGGCCGGGTGGAAAAGTACATCAGCGAAGCCAACCAACAAGCAGATATGGTCGAACCAGCATCTTATGCGCAGAAGCCATCAAGGCCGCAGTCGTTGCGGGACCCCAGCCCACTGACTTGCATTTTGCCGGACGTTTCACGAAATATGTGTCGTTACCAAACGCTACAAAGGCTTTCCATTGCCAAAGCCAAGCAAGAACTGGAAGTGAAAATGACAACGTTGGCATTGGAACCAATGTCGAAGTCGGGGCCGATGTTTGAACCAAACAAACGCCATCTCAAAGTCAATCGCGATCTTCAGTCACCTACAGGGCTTGATCCCAACAGAAAGCGCAAACGGAATCGCAATCGACGAAAGTTGAAACACAATAACGACGACCACAATTGCAACCGGAGAAGTACCCAAGGTTGACTTCCTTGAGGACATGTCTAGCTAGGGGCACAGATCTCGATGTCAAGATCGACATGAGCGAGCATGACCAGCAGCAAGTCGCTTGACAGCAATACCCGTTACCGTATGGCCAGAATCGGCGAGTTACGATTATGGACCAGTATCCTTTGCCACAAGAAATATGTTCATGGACATGACACTCCGACGGAGACGAAGTCAGTCGTCGTCAATGTCGAAATCGTGGGAGAACGAAGCACAAACTCGAAGGTCAGAAGGTTGAAATATCATTGTGGTTCGCATCGATCTAGTATCGTACGGTACTAATAGGAGGGTCTATCATTTTGAATCCTCGCACTGGCAGCACAGCAATCTAAATACGTCCGCGTCATTGCCAACACTGTCAAGCGCAATATTTCTCGAACATACATGCAATGGCTCTTTCGAGTTTATCGTGGTTAATGAAAACCTCCCCCGGGCCACAGGGCTGAATACTGATACAATCCATATCCAGCCAGTTTGGTTTTGAATATTCAGGGTCAATCATTGGGATTCCCCTCTAGCCGGATATCGTCCGATGGAAGTGGTTTGTTGTTTATGCTTGTGCTGAGTCGGATCAGGTCAGATCATCAATTCTTTATGTCCCATAACATCATTTTGCGTAGACTGCAACTTGAAGAGCGGCAGGGCAAGCAGCCTCATCTATTGTTCCTTTCCAATCGGGGTTCCTCTATTCGTCAGCTCAGTCTGAACTGTGAATGGCAGCGCTGCGCTGCCAGCAGTAGTAATACCGTAGTCCCGTCTATTTTATTCTATTTTATCCTCCCATCAGCAACCATCTCCCTCATAACCTCAATAGTCTTTTCCACGGCCATTTTTGCGATTTTCCACTCCTTTTGTCGTTTCTCTTCCAATTCTTCAGCCGTTTTGCACTCCGGATGTAACCACTCAAACGTATATGTCATGTACAAATCCGTGTCACCCCCGGCACCCTGACTGATGACGTTTTGCACTTTGCTCCCGTCGTCCTGGTGGAATTCGACCTTCATGGGCTCGTATGCGATGCATTTCTCCCGCACGCGTCGATTGCCGTCGCGGAAGATGACTTCGCGGACGGTGATGGGGTGGCCGTGCTCGGTTTCAGAGGTCGAGATCACGTCCGTGGAGATGATGGCGCCGCCGACGAAGTCTTGGCCAGCGCGGATTTTTAATTGGAGGCCTTGCCAGATTTGAGGGTAGGTGAGGACATGGGAGGCAGAGGGCGGGTTGATGGGGGCGGTGTAGGCTATGTTGTTGGATGGTGTTGGCGCCATCTCAGGAAACCGAAGGCTACCGGATGTAGAGGGGATTGGAGGTGTGGATGTGTAGGGCTGATGGTGGGCAGTTTGATAGCGAGTGCGACCGGTACAACGGCCAAACCTGGTGTCGATACGAACGATGGACGAGGGCGTGGAGGTAGCAATCAGTTCAACTTGGCCACTCAATGGAGGGTAGGTCGCTAGATTCGGTAGGCAACAGGCTATTCAATTCGAAGTTGTGAGGCTTGAACTGATGGATTGTTGTCCCGTTGAATCTCAGAGACAGGTGGTGTAATAGGGAGTAGACTTTGTATGCTGGACAGAGCGCAACTTGATGAGAACAATGTACATTGTCGGCTTCGCGGAGTGGGATGATGTTGATGGTGGAAGTTGGGGAAACACCCCGCCTTAGGTAAGCAGGGGTATTCGTAGGTATTTTCACACACAACTTCAACGTGAACCTGGTGCAAAGACGTACAGTGTATAAAAGACGACAGCCTGGGTACCTCCCTAGGCACCTAATCTCCATTACCTACCTAAGGTATGTACCGCACTGGACATACTCTGTCTGCGAGGGCCCTTCCACTGTATGGCGCAGACATCAACGTGGCCATGAACCCCCTGGTCGTTGCTTACATTGTACATCCTGCTTCACATACCCAAGGCCGATGTCACGCCATCAAGTCATGTTCAGGACCAGAGACGCGAGCAGCCAATGAAGCTGTGACAAGGCCGCTGTTGCCACTGATAGGGTTCGAAGCATGTACATTCTAAGGCGTGAAGCCTGGTGGATGTTGTATGTCAGCAATGGAAGCCACTCACGCACTGGCGTCGTCCAAATACGCCCTGACCAATCAACAATGGCGAGGCAGGACCCCCGCCCCGCTGAGCTGCTGATATAACGACCATGTCCCCAGAAAACACTCGTCCCCAATGCCATTGTCGTTGACATACCAATATCCTAGTATACATCGTCAATACAATGGAGAGTAGGGTGAGATGACTGGATTCAGCGGCAACAAATTTCATATCTTGCCAAGACAATCCTGCAACCGTTTAGGGTTCCGCGAGTGAACGCTGCTTGGGCTTGTTTCTCCAGCCTACCTTGGTGTACTGCTGAGGCTATTTCAAAACTGCGTCAATGAGCTGAGCCGTCATGGCGGACTGCTGCACACAGGAGAAAGCAAAACGAACTCGCAAAAGTCACAATAAAGTCAGGACGGGATGCTTGACTTGCAAGTATGGCCGATGCTGAATCGCTCCCCCGACATCCCGCTAACAAGATGCAGAATACGGAGGAAAAAGTGCGACGAAGAAAAGCCTTACTGCCGTCGATGTACAAGCACAGGCCGGAAGTGCGACGGCTATCCAAATCTCAGTCCTTCTCAAAACTCAGACGACTCACCTGTCGCCTCTGAGCCAGCGACGAAACGTCTAAAGACAAACCCCGATAAAGGAACCACCTCATTCACACTCTCTAAACCACGAAATGCATCCCCATCATTCGAGCTCATCCCCCCTCCTTCCACCGTCATCTTTCAATCCGACAATGATTTCTTTTGCTTCGATTTCTTCCGAATCCGCACCGGCCCCGAGTTTGCCGCTTACTTTGACAGCTCTATCTGGCGATCATATATTCTCCGAGCATGTTTCGAGTACCCCACAGTCCTACTCGCAGCGGCGGCGGTCGGTGCCGTTCACCGAAGATACCAACTAGGTATCTCTCGAGAGGCATTTGAATACTGCGACATTTCAGACAAACTGTACCGACGAGCGCTCAAAAGTCTGTCGGACGACATAGCTTCAGGACATCCCAACGCCGCAGAACTCAACATGCTCACTCTGAAGCTCTTTTGCATCTACGAGACGTTCCAGGGGAATTATGACGTTGCACAGATGTATCTGGCCTCCGGACTGAAAGGATTACTGAGCAAAAACATGCACACCACCTACAAAGACACGCAGTACCGGCCGGTCAATGTATCGTACGAAAGCCTGAGAAGACTGTTTTTGAAACTAGAACTCGAATCTGTACGGTTATTCGCCGGACCGGCCACCATTCTCAGCGATCCGGAGGCCCAGGCCCTGACACCGGTCTCGACTTCAACCCCTTCATCTCCAGACTGGTCTCCTCCTTTGGTCCCGGATCCTAATCCCTATCCAATCCCATCTAATTTCACATCACTCTCCGAGGCACGCGACGTTTTATTCACCGAGACCAAGTGGATTTGGCAGACATGGACACTGTTGGAACAGGGTGCACTGACAGGGTCCGGCTTCAGTCGACACCAAGTCCATATCTCGCGTCTGCTCCAATGGTCCATGGCTTTTGCAGAGTACAGTAAAAACGAGATGAACCGCGGCAAGTCGCCGGACGGCCGCGCCTCTCAACTGCTCAAAGCGTACCGAGAGGCAGCATACCTGTTGCTCTTGACACAGATGGCACTCCACGAGCCGGAGACCGGTGCGGTGATTGTCCCTCTTTGCGATCCTCCCGAGTTGTGCGACTGTCATCGATCGTGCAGGACGTATGCTGAGCGCAGAGAAGCTCTGAATGCCCATTTTGCCCGGATCCTCGTGCTCAGCGAGAGTATCCTCAACCGCGACTCGCTTTTTGCTTATGACGAACACTCGATCAGTATGGACAGCGGGATCGGCCCACCAGTGTATCTCGGAACGCAGTGTCGGTCCACCAAGGTGCGGCACCAGGTGACGGCGCTTTTGGAAAAGAGTGAAATCCAGTCGAGGGTATGGGACACGTTGGGTGTCTACGCTGTTGCCGAGAAGTTGTCGAGTATTGAAGAACATGCCGTCGTTCAGTGCGGGGCCGTTCCGCACGAACTCGAGCCCAAATGGGTCGACATCACTCTGTTTTTGGATGAACGGCGGCTCTTGTTGCGGTATTGCACGCCGGATATGGACGGCCAGGGGGGGAAGATGAGAGGGACAGGTCTTGTGAGTCCGAGGTATGGTGGCTACAGTGGGGCTGGAGGATTGATATGGACTCAAGAATGGGCGTCTTTTTGACAAGGCAGCCACTACAAAAGGGTGTTGATGTGTGTGCACAGGTATGGTCATCCTGGATCTGGGTTTCACCAGCAGGGTGTTGTATTGAATAGCTGGTTCGAGGGAAAGGGGCAAAGATTGAATGGCCAGAGACGGTCATAGGCGTATGAGGAGGCGTAGGGTACCTTGATGTATGTCACTCATCGACCCTAATATAATGATGAGCCATTGCAGGGCAACACGCTGCAACAGAAAAACACATGCTGTTCTTTCCGTCCGATCCATGCGGTCTATGCTGTCTATTCAATTATGCATCTGAACCCATTTCATCGAACCATGAAGCGCATCCACCACCGCCACTTGATCAAGAGGTTACATGATTTCTCTTTCCAAATGCCCAAATCTTCCAGGAGATCTAGTTCGCCGCACAGGAGTAGGGGAGTGATCATTATCTCTCCGCGACTCAGCGAGCACACGGTGGTTCTGGTCCTGATCCTCGCCCTGACTCAAACGACCATCCGCGGCGGCGGCCTGCTTTTCCGACATTTTCTTGCTCTTCCTCTCAGCCCTCCTCCGCCCCGTACAACAACAAACACCACAACACGTCCCGATCTGCATAAGAAACCCCAACAAATTCAGCCCCGTCCCAATCCACATAAACACCAACATCGGCACACCCAAATACGCACGAATATTCAAATCCGCCGCCCCCGAGAATTTATTCCGAAAGATAACAAACATGATGGTAGCGATCAACGATGCCGCAGCCGTGAACAACAGGGCGGCAAACGCCACAATCGTAATAGGCAATTGTCGAAAAAACACACGTCGTGCACGATGTTCCCAGCGCGGATGTTTCGAGAACCCCAGCGGCGCGAGGAAAATACATAGAAACGTCAAGACCGTGCCGACTAGGAAACATGAGAACATCCAGAAACTCGCCTTGCGTACTAGATCTAGGATGTTGACGACCTCGGTGGGTAGCGTGATTGATGCACCCGCGAGTAACTCGGACAGGATGATTTCCACGGGATTGAACCAGTAGAGTGTTTTTGTGCGTGAGCAGTGCGTGATTCCTTCGCCGTTGTAGCCTTCGCAGAAATTCCAGAGTCCGACTTGGTAGAAATCGTGCAATCCGATGGACTGGGCGATCGAGTTGATGAAGAGCGCGTTGGGGACGGACGAGGGGATGATGTTGGCGAGCGAGATTTTGAGGAAGTAGGTCGATCGGATGACGGGCTTGTTGTTGATGTTGCCGATTTCCACGAGGATGAGGAAGACGAGGGAGATTAGGTAGATTAGGGCTGTGAATAGGCGGAGAGCTGTTGGCCTTCGATGGAATGAGGATAGAGGTGGTGAGGAAGCGGTGGTTGTGAACGGGTCGTCATTTTGGTGTTTGGGGTCGGTGTTGGGACGGGAAGACCGTGGAAAGAGCCCCATGTTGAAGCAGTGAAAAGGGGATAAATAGCTGGTGTTGGTGCTGCCACTGCTATCCTTGTATTGTTTGATCTTTTCGATATGGTTGTTGTTGCATTTAATGGTGTTGCGTGGGCGGCATGACTGAATAATCAATTGTGGTATACAATTGTATGTCCAGACCGGTGATTTCGACGGAGAGAGTGGAAGTGGCCGAGGCTTCCGCAGGATCGTGGTTCAAGACACGCAGGCACAGAATCATATACGATGAGCCGATATTCAGGGATGATTATTGTATGTTGTTTTCAGTTTGATGCTGTCAATGAATGAAAATAGGTTTTTGTTCTTGTGTCATTGACTGTGGCTGATGATGGGGCCATTACATCAACGGCGCCTGTCGAATGAACAACACTGACCACCGGGTGTTGGCCGGGGATGTTGAATCGTGCCCCATGGACCCTACAAAAGCCCCTTTTTATTATACTAACGGTTTCTCATGTCTCAGGCCCTGAAGCAAGGCTAGTTGGCCATGAAATTCGGATTCTGGCGGATTATTGCCCAACTTGAACGCCTCGTTGCTAGTTGTAGACCCCGGCCGGTCAGATCGCAGCCTTGTCTCCCAAACGAGATTGTGCTCCTCACATGGTGCCCTCCATTTGTCCAAGCCATCGAACCCAACACGGACGATGTACAATGTTTCCCCAAGATACATGTAGGCCCAGATGTAAGCTGGCACGGTGCTCTTTCGTTGATGCCTAGACTCGAGCTGTACTATGTACTTTCGCCGTTATTACAGCACTTTTGCACATGTTTTTGGCCGTCGTCGACGCGTCATTCAGGGCCCACTGTGACCCACTTGGGTTTTCCCCAAATCCGCGGTCGAGGCTGAGTCCGCTAGACTAGATTAGGACTAGAGGGCGTTACTGTCTCTCCTGTCATTGACGTCGTGCTGATACAGACTTTTTGCTGTTCACTCTCACCACAGTCTCTGCGTCTCCATCACTTTCATTTTGTACTTTGTAACATGGTTGACACCCGGTGTGCTTGGGCCTTCTGGTGGTTTTGTTTTGCGATTGTTATATATTCGCTGTATGTGGTTTGGTCCACCACCTGGAGTCGACGCCAATCAATTGAGCAACTTCAATCCTAGTCACCGAGAGCATCACCGCCATGCACATAACTCGTTTGTTTCTTATTGCCAGCCTTGCCCTCACTGCATCCGCTGCCCAATCGACTGATTCCTCGGGCACCGAATCAGCCACCACCACTGCGGCAGACTATGCCACCACAGGAACCAGCTATGCCGACGACAGCAGCACCATCACCCTCCCGACCACCATCGACTACGCGACCATGACCGACGTTTCCTCCGCCATGGCGACGGGCAACAACACAGCAGCAGAGTCGGCCTCAACGTCAACGTCGGACAACAGTACCTCCTCGTCCTCACCCACGCAGACATTGCTGGTAGGCACTGCAAAGACGACGACTGCTCTTAATGGGACGAGCACGACGAATGCCACGACATCCAGCACTACGACATCAGCGCGTCCCACCAACACGGTGCCTTGCAACGGGTATCCCGAATTCTGTCAGCGGAAATTCAGCAACATCACCTACGTCGCCGCCCACAACAGTCCTTTTATCCGCGGGGGGAATCTAGCCGCCAACCAGATGCTGGATGTTGAGACCCAATTGAACGACGGGGTTCGAATGTGTAAGAACATATTTCCCTTCATCGCCCAGCATACCTTCTCTTCCCCCAATCTTGAATCAAACACACGAGATGCTAACTACCTTCTTTGCTACAGTACAATTCCAAGCCCACCTAGTCAACGGAACCATGTACCTCTGCCACACATCATGCGACCTCCTCAACGCCGGCACATTGGAATCCTATCTAACAACAGTAACCAAATGGCTCCGCGCGCACCCGCACGACGTGATCACCATTCTAATGGGCAACTACGACGTCGTGGACCCTTTCAACTTCACATCTCCCGTAACTCAGTCCGGCCTCATCGATTTCGTCTACACGCCACCCACAGTTCCCATGTCACTAGACTCGTGGCCCACACTGGCCGAATTGATTCTGACCAACAAACGCGCCGTCGTCATGCTCGACTACAACGCCAACCAAACCGCGATTCCCTGGCTGTTGGACGAATTCTCAAACATGTGGGAGACGCCCTTTTCACCGACCGATCGGGACTTCCCATGCACCGCCCAACGTCCGCCTGATCGATCGCGCGACCAAAGGCTCGACAGAATGTACATGGCCAACCACAACCTAAATCTTCAAGTCTCCCTGGCAGGAATCAGCTTACTCGTGCCGTTTTTCACGCTTCTCAACGAGACCAATGCTGTCACGGGGTATGGTTCGGCCGGACGAGCGGTCACGAATTGTACGGAAATGTGGGACCGGCCGCCGAATTACTTGTTGGTCGATTATTATAATATTGGAAATTTCAACGGGAGTGTGTTTCAGGTCGCGGCGGATGCTAATAATGTCACATATAACAAGGATTCCTGCTGTGGTACGGCGGGGACTTCCGGTGGTGTACCTGCGAGAGGAGTGGATTTAAGGAACTTGGGGGTAGCTTTGGTGGTTGGTGCAGTGGCTTGTTGGTTGCTGTAGATGCTGCATGTAGTTGGGTACTAGAACCTTGCGAAAGGAATGTTTTGTTTCAATATTGATGGTTGAGTGATTGGAGTCGTCGATAGATGGGAATTGGTTATATTACTAGTAGTTACGATTATGATTGTGACTGGGGAATGCTGCTGACTCAGGTTATATGTGTTTGGTGGTTCTTTGTTTGCCTACTACCCGGTAATCATGCGTATGATATCTCGTCCCTTCTCACCGAGAATAAGTATTAAGTAAGATAGCTTAGGTTAGTATAGTAGTATACCTATGTATGGGCTATGTGTAACGAGCAGAAGCAACTGTTTACCTGGTAGATCATGTCATATTAGGTATGTATTCGGTAGCTTGGACAAGTTCGATAGAGGCCAAAAGACAAACCCAAGAAATGAATGGAGGGAGGGATTATATAATGCGAGGCAGATCTAAACGTGAATGGAAGAGAGAACTCAATTGTTTTTCGTCGTTTCAGTGGTGGAATCATCACTGAGATTGATGTAATGTATTGTATTGAAATTAGAAAGTCATTCTATATCAGTGCAGCATGCTCGAGCTCGACTGGACCAAGCACTAACTGATTAATAGCTGCTCGTTGAGTAAGTGGCAGGACCGTGACCTCTATGAGCAGACCAATCTGCATGTCTGTCTCGACATCTCTCATTGCGTTGGTGTGGTATCAAGTCCTCAAGGTGGTGCTAGCCCGGTGGGGACGGCGGTGGTGATTACTGGAGGTGTTGTAGTCGTGGTTGTACTGGTTGTAGTTGTGGTCGTGGTCGTGGTCTCTGAGGTGGTAGTGGTTGTAGTTGTAGTCGTAGTCGTAGTGTCTGAGCTGGTACTGGTGGTGGTGGTCGGTGTCGTGCTTGTCGTAGGCGAATCGAAAGAAGTCTGATCGTCACCGATAGTGGAGCTGGTAGTGGCCGCGGCTGGTGGCGGTTGGGGCCCTAGTTCGGTCGTCGTGGTTGTGGTTGTGGATGCCGAAGTGGTTGATGTCTCTGCTGTCGTTGTTGACGTCTCGGCCGGAGTAGTGGATGTCTCTGCGGAAGTAGTTGACGTATCTGCCGTAGTTGTCGATGTGGCAATGCCAGAGGTGGTAGAGGATTGACTAGGAGTACTCGTCGTGCCGCTCTTAGATTGCCCCACGATGACTGCCTCCAATGTAATCGGCACCGCATCAGCAGGGCGATAGTTGGCAATGGCCAGGTACGGGAAGCCCACTTGTGTTGCTAACAGAGTATACCCGTAGACACTGCACGCTAGAATAGGTCGACCGACTCCAGATTCCGGGCAATATAACCCGCAGGAAGGACTCTGAAAGCCCAGATTGTTCATAGTAGACTGAGGGGCGAAAAGAAAACTTGCGGCGCCTGAGCCACCGCTGGGAACCGCGGCGATGTTGCCGTCGGTCAGGTCAATGAGTCGGCCTTGGTCATCGAACGTGAACAGTGTGCCGGATGATGACGGGGAGTCAAACCCGACATAGTCGAATGGGTACGATGGCGTCCCGCTGGGCACAACGACCGCGACACTGCCGTCGGGAAAGGCGGAGCTGCCGGAGCTTACGAGTGAGAAGGTCGGGTGAGCACCGCCGGCGTTGCAAGGTGTTGCTGGTGTCGTGGTGGTGGTGGTGCTGGTAGATGTAGTGGTTGCAAGCGTGGTGCTCGGGGTTACTGAAGTAGTTGTCGGCAAGCTGGTAGTCGTCGTCGACAAATAGGCTGAAGTGGATGTGACCTGACTGTTCGTAGTGCTGGTAGAAGACGAATTTCCATAGGACAAAGTTGAACTTGATCCACTACTAGTAGACCCCAAAACAGAAGAAGTTGTGGTTGTGGGCGTTGCAGTCGTAGATCCCAAGGTTGTAGTCGTGGAGCTTGTGAGGGTGGATTCGGCGGTCGTTGTTGTGCTGGTCGAAGTCGATTGAGGCTCTGTACCTTGGACTGCATCTCCGAGAGCAGCACTATCCCAGCTGCTGTAGTCGTTGAGCGCCCCGTCGGTATATCTAACCCGTACGTCGGTTAGGAGTCTGCAGTTGGCTGATGTGCACTGAGTATTGGACGAGAAAGTAATGGCCACGCAGTCGGCAGCATTGTCGCACATCTGCAGACAATCATCAAAGCTGTCAGCATTCCAGCCCTGGGACGGGAGATAGCTTGCGTCGTTGACTGGATCGGTCGAGAGGCCGCCCGACCAGAATTCATGGCAGTAGACAGTGTACTCTGCTTCGTATAGACCGGTGCCTGTCACTTCGGTTCCACAATACGCCGGGTTTGCACCCGTCTTGCAACCTGGATAACGAGTGGTGTCCGTTGGGGCGGGCAGCCCTGGCGAGGTTGCTGATTGAACGTCAGTGACTGTGAGTGTGAAGTCCGGCTTGGTGAGGTGAGTTGTAGTGGTTACAATGCTGGTTGTCGTGGTTGTTGTCAAGGTTGTCGAGGTTGTCGTCGCATCCGGGGTTGTCACCACGAGGGAAGATGTAGAAGTAGTAGAGGTAGCAGACGACAACTTCCTCACCCTCAATTTGATAGAGCTGGCTGCTCCGTTGAATTGGTAGTAAACTATACCACCGGCACTGCCACTGAAGCTTGCCGCAGGGCTGGAACCTACCGCAGGCATTTGGAGGTAGCCATCGGAATCCACAATCCAGCGGTTATAAACTGGGTCTGTCGAGAGACTGGAGACAACGGTCAACGCTTGAGGCGTGGTAACGTACACCGAGTCTGTCGGCGCTACAAGCCAACCTCCTGTGCCGTTCCTTGTGGTGACCTGACCAATACTCATGGTGAACACTGCCCCGTAATTACAGATTCGAGGCTCATCCTGGTAGCTGCCACAGAAGGCAACATAGTACGTGGAGCTTAGACCTTCGACCTCGATTTGGAAGACTCCATCCACGGTGTTGCTCTCATCGGCGACAGGTGGCGGAAGTGAATATTGAGTCACTGTAACAGCATCGCATCCATCAGGGAGAACTCCGTCCCAGTAGGTATAGATCTGGCCGTTGGTCAGGGTGCAGAATTGTGCATTACCGAAAGTGACGGCACCGGTTTGGGAATCGATGTTCCAACCCATGAAATATTTAGGAGCGTATGTCTGATCATCACTGACTCGTCGAACCGGCCCGGCCACATTCTGGCTGTCAGTGCCAACATATCCAGACTTTCCGCTGAAGCCGAGAATATGGCTGCCGGAACTCAGCTTTAGTGGCCATGCCAGGGACTCGTCGGTCACCACGATGGCGTTTGTGCCTGAAAATCCCATAAAGGTAGTGGCTCGTTTATGTCTTCTGGTAGGATCGTTACTTGTCAAAGCGATGTAGAAACTGCCATCACCAGTTACCGCAGTTGGCGCTGGGTCTGGTGTAAGTTCAGGGAGGGTAGAAGTTGACGTCGTCGCCGTTGTAGATATCGAAGAGGACGTTCGAGTCGAAGTAGTGAAACTCGAGGGTGCTGATGACGTTTGCGAGGTGATACTAGAGCTGGATGTAGTTGATATCACTGTAGTTGTCTGGGTTGGGGTCGTCAGAGCCGTTGAACTAGATGACTGAGATACAGTGGACGTCGAGGCGGAACTGGGGGTAGCGGCCGAAGTAGACGTCGAGGCAGAAGTGTGCGTCAAGCCAGTAGTGGACGTGGAAGACGAAATGGACGTTGAAGCTGAGGTGGCACTGGAGGTCGAACTCAAAGAAGTTGGCGTGACAAGAATGGTGGTGCTGGACCAGAGCGAGGTGATTTGGGTGGTCAATGCTGCGCCACTCTGTGAGGAGGTTGTATGATCTTCAAACGGCAAACTCGAGGTCGCGATCGAGGTCTGGGTCGAAAACGAAGAGCTGGAAACGGCAGAAAGGCTGCTGCCCCATGAACTGCGGGCTGTTGTACTGCTGGTTGACCGTGAGCTTCGCCGCCGGGTGGTTGTATGATCTGCTGGCAGCCGGCTAGTGATGGATGTGGAGGTCGAAACCGAGGAAGCGGGATCAGAAGAACTGCTGCTGCTCTGGTGAATTGGTCCTATTGTTCTGTCTTTTGATGTTGGGCTACTCTGTTGGGCAGTGGTATGATGTCCAGGCACCCAGCGCGAGGATGAAGTCAGACCAGGATTTACTCCTGAGCTGCTCAAATCCCAATCCAACCAGTCTTTGCCCGGTGAAAGGCTTTCGGTGGGACCGGCACTAGGGGCTGACAACACAGAAGAGGTGGCCCAGTCTTCCCAGCTGCCAAAATCGCTCTGGGAAAGGGCATCATTGGTCGGAGCAGGGCGATAGGAGGGGTGTCCCGGATGTCCAAGATCACTGTTGGTCGGAGCAGGACGATTGGAAAGATGTCCTGGATGTCCTATGTCACAATGTGGTGGCAGTGTGCTCCTTGGACACACTACATGAGTGCGAGTGGTCGTGACTGTCACGGTCACATCCTCTTCTGTAAAGGCTGAAACTCGACCGACCGCAAGGGCAGCGCATAAGGCTGTCACAATGAACATCTTGCAAGAGACTCTTGTACAGTGGAGAGCACCACGTGCCAGATCAAATGCAGACAACCAAGGGGCTCGAGCGTACGGATAGCAGCCGCAGGGCCAAAGCAGGGATCAAGTGTCGAAACCTACCTGTTCCCATGAGACGAGGTACTCACAATATAAGTTTGGTGCTGCCGACAAACATCTTCACGCCAAAAACACCACGCCGGCGTCGCCGTGAAGGTCAATTCCAAGAGAACTTTCGTTATAAAGCACCGCATTTGTGGCTGGCGCAATCAGGCCTGGACTCCCATGTAAAGGGAAAGGCTCAGATATAAAATTCATAGTGTCATTGTCTGAGGAAATTGAGAGTCCACAGCCCCGGAATCGGAATAAGCTAGAGCACGTCAAACGTTGGCACCATGCTGGATATGGCATCGCTGCCGCAAATAGTTTGTAGATATGGTAAACACATGGCGTCGACCCCCTGAGCTGATGAGCCTGATCTGGCCTCAGCCGCAGAAGCGATAAAAATCTCTTTGAGGCAAGGCGTGTCCATTCGCCGTCTGTCAGTGCACGTTCTTTGGGTCTGTAGTCTCTCTAGCCCCAAAATGTAAGCGAAGTGCTTGTCGAGCAGATATAACAATGGGTAAAAACTTCAGGCGGGGATACAACCGCTTTTTCTCTGGCCGTGAAGCACGATCCAAAAGCTCAACGCCATTCCCGGTGTTCTTGGGCATCCGATGTTGCATCCCGAAGAGAAAGAGCTGATGGAGGGCATACTAAATTCAGCCCAGTGCAAATCTGCCTTCGTTGGCCTCTAAGGAAACTTTGGTCGAGCTCTCCGGAAGGACAAATGTCCGTGAAGCACATCCAGTACGTGTAAGATACGCTGGAGAAGGACAAAACTCTAGTGAGGACCGTATTAGTAGGCGGGTCTGCTGCCGTCGTCAAGTACTTTTCGACGATGTACCGTTGTCGATGGGGAATATTGAATCTGTATTGTGGGTCTATCAGACCAACCCTCAGACCCTTCCCGAGCAGATTTCGACATCGCTATGCTGCGGTTCTTCTCATCTGGTGGGTTAAAGCCAGGAGAGCTCCGCTTCGGTTCAGATCGATACCTCGGCAGGGTGTGACCGTCAGTCCAATGGGTACAATCGGATGCTCAGTAGCCTAAGACTCCCAATTCCGGAGGCTGTAATAAAGCTCTTCTGAGGTCTGCCAGGCGGAAGCCGCCTGAGTGTCTGTGCTGTGCCTCTCACAGTACTTTTGAATTTTAGAAAAAAAGTAATGGAATTAAAGTGTCGGCAGCGGTTCGGCCCACGATTTGAGTGCCAAGACTGTGATTTGACAACCGACAACTTGAACAGACACTGGCAACAGTCAACGCCCTCGGGCCACGTCCAGTCATTCGAGTTCAAGTTGGATACAAATGTTTTGCTAACTAGATTCTCAAATGTTCCATTGGCCTCCCATCTCGTGTGTATCCGTGGTCGACAGAGTGCAGAGCAATGCTGAAGGCCGCCTTGGGCATCAAAGCTCGCGAGGGATGCGGCTGACATGAGCAGCACGTTACCAAAAGATGCAAGGCGGGCTTGCGCCTATCAGGCGGAACTCCTCACGACTTGGTGACTAGGCTGCCTCTCGCTTCGACGATCGTGTGAGGCTGAGGGCGCGATAGCACCGTCCACACGGCGGGGTGAATTCGCCCGTGCAACATGCTGGCACACAGCACACTACGCCATCAGCCTCACAAACTCGAACTCTAGCAGGTAGGTCATGTTGCTGTCCAGCCTGGCGAGTGCCGTTTTGGCCTTCGTTCAACCTCCAACTGAAACTTAAACCTCATCATGCGATTTGCATATTTCCGTAGAAAGCCAGACACTTGGTGCAGGCTCTGAGCATACAACAATGGCGGAGACGAAAAAACACAGAGCGATTCACTGGAAGGCGCCCGTTTTGATGATGTTGCCAGCGACAGCAGGCATCGGGCTTGCTCTTGGACAGCACTTTTACTACCAGCATCTCAACGGCAGAGCTACTGACGGCTCCGAAACAAAGTATTCACAATCTATCACCACAGGTATAGGTACGGGAATGGCTTTCCTGGTCCGGTCATTCTTGGTTCTAGCCATGGGCACTGCCTACGCTCAGCTGTTTTGGCTGCAGCTGAGGCATAAACGGGTCACGTTCACCGAGATTGACTCGCTCTTCACGGTCTTGACGAGCTTGATGGATCTGCTTCGCTGGAGGATCTGGGTTCACCATCCACTGTTAGCCATCGTGGCTCTGCTGGCATGGTAAGAAAACACCATTCTGTCTATGCTTCCCGCAGCATTCTAACCGGAACAGGCTGCTTCCTTTAACAGCTGTGGTGGCACCTACGGCGTTGACAACACATTGGTCGGAGCACTCTCGGGAGACATATATAACAGCAAACGTGCCTGTCCCTGACTTCAACCGTAGTTCTTATGCAATCTTGGGCGCTTCGATGACAAGTGCCTACTACAACTGGAGGGGTTCACAATACACACTGAACAGGCTCACACTTGCAACTGCTACAGGAGGCCAGGTCCTACCCGGACCGGTTCCTGCTGTCAATTCATCATACACGGTCAATTTCTACGGTCCCTCTCTTCAGTGCCAGCCTCCGCCTGCTGACTTCAACCAAAGCTTCCAAACCCTCATCAAAGGCTTGGAACAGGGCAAGCTTCTCTACCAGCAAATTCTCTATCTTTCCTGGCGACCCAATGCCACTGATAATTTGCCTTGGTTAGAAACGTTGCTTGAGGACGGCTTTGCAGAAAGCGGTGGCTCTCTTATCGGGCCTGCTGATCAACCCGCGACATTATACTTCGCATTCGGCCAGCCACATTCGCTCGCCCTGCTTGAATGCACCATGATGAACGCATCGTATGTCGTGGACATCTCGAACTCGGATGGCATCCAGACCCAACAGGTGCGTGAGGTAGCTTCTCACGGGGCCATTACCACGATCGCCGGGTACCAGACTGCTGCCGATGATACTATGCGTAAAATAATGGCATATCAGTCAATATTGGCATCCTTTTTTGGCATCCTACAAGGAAGCATCAGACATCCTCAGTCAGCCGACACCAATACCTGGTCAACTGACACGACACAGATCATGGCGACTTCGCTCGGGCTGACAGATGAGCTTTACCCCATCCTCACCGAGTCTGACGAATTGACCGACTACACGGCAGTGGCCGAGCCTGATGTAGCAGCAAGTGGAAAGCCATTCGCTCGATCTGCGGAAGAGTTGTTCCAGAATATCACTTTGAGTCTGATGGCTTTCGAGCGGTACAGGACGAATTTTAGCAACACCGAGCAAAAGCACACTTCAACTAATGTCACGGTATTCTCGCCATACATTGTGTACCGATACTCACCGAAAAATCTCATTATTGCATATGCTAGCGCTGCGGGTGTATGTCTGGCGATCATCGTCATTGGCAGTATAGTGCTGTTCACCTCCGGAAAATCGTTTACCAACAACTTCACGACTGTCATGAGAACGACAACCAATCCCAAGGTTGAGGCGCTATTGACACGGGATGACAAAGACGGCAGAGACCCCTTACCGAAGCACATCGCTCGAGCGACTTTCGACTTCACACTTAACACCATCGTGTCCGAAGATTCTCTATCGGGCTCCGTGCATCCAAAAGTGGAACCACAGATGGTTGAACACATACCCAAGGTTCCCATGGTCAGAGCAAAGTCGCTTCCAGCACGAGAGCCGAGAAGCATGTCAGCAATGGATGAGGCTCTGCGAAGCAGTCAGCCTGAGGCACCAGAGTCGAATGAGATCAGTGATGGAGGTGAACCGGTCAACAATGAAGCGCCTAACCCTGAGAGCAATGTAAACCGGACGTTACATCGTTCGACTTGGTAATGGTTGGCCAGCTCAACAGCAGTATGCTCACGATTGGCCAGCAGTTCCAGCGCGGCATGTCTCCCAAATTTATGGGACAAGATGAGGAGTCGTCTGGGAAGACGACCACGTGCAGATTTCAACCTTACACATCGAGGCAGACTTATGGTTCGAACCCCAGAAACGCATCACCCGCCACCTCCATGCTCAGCTTCCTGGCCCCGCAGCAAGCAGACATGCATATGCACTGCTGACCAGGTACTGCAGCCACCCTTGCAACGCGATCGACCGGGCCGTTGGATCAGTCCCTGCCCTTCGGATATTTCAATGGCAAGATATGCTGTGGCTCACTTGGCCCCCAAATACTAGATGAATATTCAACCATACCTTCTTGTGCATCAACGACGATGGTTTCCGTTTCCAGCTCGGCTATGAGACCAAAGTGTTGGCAGCGGTCAGGCTGAAGGAGTTTTCAGGTTTGTCTAGGCAGTCGAATGTTGGCAGTGGTTTCACATCTCCACCAATCATATGCCCGATCACAACCAGACACGGCCAGACCAGTGTTCATGCCTGAGTCGGTTATTCATTAGCGAGAAGGATGGCTGATTTCCCATCAGCACTCCAACCTGGTTCGTCAGCCGCTCTCCCGCCTGTTGGTTATGCATTTCAGCACGGAAAAGTCTGTTCACCATACACCTGCACCGACAACCACTGGAAGAGACCAATATGCAGACCTTCCATTTGGGGACTCGCAGAGCCTCAACACTAACCGGTGTGAGCACGACTCGATGCGCTGCGGCGCGTGGTATCCAGCGACTCGGAAATGATGATATCCATCCACGCCACTCGCTCGCCTGACAAGCCCTCCTCTCCGCAAATATAGCGGCTTGATGAAATTTCAGGCTGAGGAAGGACGTGGACAAGTTAAAAGCGCGTACAGTTCCACAGTCGTCTTCAAGGACAAACCTTGTTTTCTAGCACAGTACTATCAAGCGTTGTCAAGCCCTTGCAAGCACCAGCAAACATGGCAACAAATACCAACCTGTCACTCATAAACTACACGCCGTACACCTGGACCCGCATTGGCCCCGGGCCTCCAGCGACATATGGGGTTCCTGAATGGGATTTTCCAGCAACCCTTGCGTCAGGTTAGTGCAAGCCCTCATAACTCATCCGTCCTACTACTGATATGCTACTACACCGACAGGCCAAAGCTACGATGCAAAGATCATGATCGACGAGTCGCCCGGGACACAGCCGACATCAGCACAAGCCCAATGGCCATTCTCCTGGATCGACCAGACACACCCTATATCGAACCTGAAGATCCACGTGACCGGCAACAGCAACGACGGGTACTCAGAATCGATCCAAGCATCGCTGGACGCATATGGGACACAGAACAACGCCAAAGGCTCGACCATTGACATCCCACTGCGGTACGAGGCATGGTCACCATTCATCTTGACCGGAGACCAGAACTCGCTGGTCGGCAACAACCCACCAGCCAACTGGATGTCGCAGAATCTAGATTATATCGGCTGCCTGACCCTTCAAGACATTATCCTACCAGGCTCGCACGACGCAGGCATGTCGACAATCAAGTACGCGGCCGGCGGCATCTCAGACAACACGCAGACGCAAAGTCTAGACATCTACGACCAACTGAAAGCCGGGATACGGTACTTCGACATCCGCCCCACGATTTCGCACGGCGCATACTACACGGGCCACTACAGTGGCCACCTAGGCGCCAACGGCCAATCGATGCAAGCGGTGATCGACGACCTGAACCAATTCACGGGCGAAAATGGTGGGAACAACGAACTCATCATCCTCGAGCTCAGTCATACCACCGACACGGATTCAAAGTACCAGGCCTTCGATGATGCACAGTACAATAACCTGTTGTTACAAATATGGAATCATACCAATCATTTATACACGCGTCATCCTATCGACGTCCTAACCACCATCCCTTTGTCCGAGTTTATCAAAGACGGACCCGCTGTGGTGCTTGTCACGGACGAACGCAACAAAACTTGGCTGCACGACCACCATTTCCAGGGCCGGGGATTCTATGATTCGGATCAAGTGCCTATATATAACAGTTATTCGGACACCACGGATCTCGACGACATGCGCAAGGATCAATACAATAAACTCGTGCAGCAGTCGCAGTCACCTGACCGTGGCGGGTTGCAGC
Source organism: Exophiala dermatitidis NIH/UT8656 (assembly GCF_000230625.1). Classification (NCBI taxonomy): domain Eukaryota; kingdom Fungi; phylum Ascomycota; class Eurotiomycetes; order Chaetothyriales; family Herpotrichiellaceae; genus Exophiala; species Exophiala dermatitidis. The sequence continues at coordinate 1,184,423 of NW_008751646.1, read as the reverse complement.
TGTTCTTGCTCTCGTGGACGATTACCCAGAGTATCATTGATGTTATAGGTTTGGGAAGCTCGATCAAGGATCTTGCCGCCGTGTTTAATGGCCATTTGGCTCAGATTGGTTCGAATGTCCCTTATACGGGTCCGGTCTCCTGGGCAGAAAAGGGGTACAGGCCGAACATTGTTATGATTGATTATGTTGATACGGATCGCTTTTTGACGGCGATATGTGTTGGTATCACGAGGTTCTATAACAAGAAGTGTTCGTGATTGGAACGGATTTATGTATGTGTTGGTATCACGAGGTTCTATAACAAGAAG